>NW_028270179.1:35807701-36158534 GCF_037043375.1 Chiloscyllium plagiosum
TGCACCTAAATTGGAAGGGGACTAATATACTGGCAGGGGGATTTGCGAGAACTGCTCGGGAGGATTTGAACTAGTACGGTGGGACAGGGAACCCAGAGAGATATAGTGAGAAGACAGATCAATCTGAGACTGGTACAGTTGAGAACAAAAGTGAGTCAAACAGTCAGAGCAGGCAGGGACAAGGTAGGACTAATAAATTAAACTGCATTTATTTCAAGGCCTAACAGGGAAGGCAGATGAACTCATGGCATGGTTAGAAACATGGGACTGGGATATCACAGCAATTACAGAAACATGCCTCAGGGATGGACAGGACTGGCAGCTTAATGTTCCAGGATACAAATGCTACAGGAAGGATAGAAAGGGAGGCAAGAGAGGAGGGGGAGTGGGATTTTTGATAAGAGATAGCATTACAGCTGTGCTGAGGGAGGATATTCCCAGAAATACATCCAGAAAACATATTTGTGTGGAACTGAGAAATAAGAAAGGGATGATAACCTTATTGGGATTGTATTATAGACCCCCTAATAGTCAGAGGGAAATTGAGAAACAAATTTGTAAGGAGATCTCAGCAATCTGTAAGAAAAATAGGGTGGTTATGTTAGGGGATTTTAACTTTCCAAACATAGACTGGGACTGCGATTATGTTAAGGGTTTAGATGGAGAGGAATTTGTTAAGGGTGTACAAGACAAATTTCTGATTCAGTATGTGGATGTACTATGAGAGAAGGTGCAAAACGTGACTTACTCTTGGGAAATAAGGCAGGGCAGGTGACTGAGCTGTCAGTGGGGGAGCACTTTGGGGCCAGCAACCATAATTCTATTAGATTTAAAATAATGATGGAAAAGGATAGACCAGATCTAAAAGTTGAAGTTCTAAACTGGAGAAAGGCCAATTTTGACAGTATTAGGCAAGAACTTTCAAAAGCTGATTGAGGGCCGATGTTCGCACGTGAAGGGACAGCTGGAAAATGTGAAACCTTCAGAAATGAGATAACAATAATCCAGAGAAAGTATATTCCTGTCATGGTGAAAGGAAAGGCTGGTAGGTATAGGGAATGCTGGATGACTAAAGAAATTGAGGATTTGGTTAAGACAAAGAAGGAAGCATATGTAAGGTATAGACAGGATAGATCGAGTGAATCCTTAGAAGAGTTTAAAGGAAGTAGGAGCATACTTGCGAGAGAAATCAGGAGGGCAAAAATGGGATGTGAAATAGCTTTGGCAAATAGAATTAAGGAGAATCCAAAGAGTTTTTACAAATACATTAAAGAAAAAAGGGGTAACTAATGAGAGAACAGGGCCCCTCAAAGATCCCCTTTGTGTGGATCTGCTGAAAACAGGGGAGATACTCAATGAGTATTTTAATAGAACATAGAACATAAAAGAATAAAGCGCAGTACAGGACCTTCGGCCCTCGATGTTGCGCCGATCCAAGCCCACCTAACCTACACTAGCCCACTATCCTCCATATGCCTATCCAATGCCCGCTTAAATGCCCATAATGAGGGAGAGTCCACCACTGCTACTGGCAGGGCATTCCATGAACTCACGATTTGCTGAGTAAAGAACCTACCCCTAACATCTGTCCTATACCTACCCCCCCTTAATTTAAAGCTATGCCCCCTTGTAATAGCTGACTCCATACGAGGAAAAAGATTCTCACTGTCGACCCTATCTAAACCCCTAATCATCTTATACACCTCTATCAAGTCACCCCTAAACCTTCTTTTCTCCAATGAAAACAACCCCAAGTGCCTCAGCCTTTCCTCATACGATCTTTCTACCATACCAGGCAACATCCTGGTAAACCTCCTCTGCACCCGTTCCAGTGCCTCCACATCCTTCCTATAGTATGGCGACCAAAACTGCACACAATACTCCAGATGTGGCCGCACCAGAGTCTTATACAACTGCAACATGACCTCAGTACTCCAGAACTCAATTCCTCTACCAATAAAAGCCAGTACGCCATATGCCTTCTTCACCGCACTATTTACCTGGGTGGCAACTTTCAAAGATTTGTGTACATGGACACCAAGATCCCTCTGCTCATCCACACTACCAAGTATCCGACTGTTAGCCCAGTACCCCATCTTTTTATTTTGCATCATTATTTACTGGGCAAAGGATATGGAAGATATGGACTGTCTGGAAATAGATGGTGACATCTTGCAAAATGTCCAGATTATAGAGGAGGAAGTGCTGGATGTCTTGAAATGCATAAAGTGGATAGATCCCCAGGACCTGATCAGATGTACCCCAGAACTCTGTGGGAAGCTAAAGGAGTGATTGCTGGGCCTCTTGCTGAGATATTTGTATCATCGATAGTCAGAGGCGAGGTGCTGGAAGACTGGAGGTTGGCTAACGTGGTGCCACTGTTTAAGGAGGGTGATAAAGGCAAGCCAGGGAACTATAGACTAGTGAGCCTGACATTGGTGGTGGGCAAGTTGTTGAAGGGAATCCTGAGGGACAGGATGTACATGTATTTGGAAAGGCAAGGACTGATTGGTGATAATCAACATGGTTTTATGTGTGGGAAATCATGTCTCACAAACTTGATTGAGTTTTTTGAGGAAGTAACAAAGAGGATTGATGAGGGCGGAGCAGTAGATGTGATCTATATGGACTTCAGTAAGGCGTTCGACAAGGTTCCCCATGGGAGACTGATTAGCAAGGTTAGATCTCACGCAATACAGGGGGAACTAGCTATTTGGTTACAGAACTGGCTCAAAAGGTAGAAGACAGAGGGTGGTGGTGGTGGTTTGTTTTTCAGACAAGAGGCCTGTGACCAGTGGAGTGCCACAAGGATCGATGCTGGGTCCTCCACTTTTTGTCATTTACATAAACTATTTAGATATGAGCATAAGAGGTACAGTAAGTAAGTTTGCAGATGACACCAAAATTGGAGGTGTAGTGGACAGCGAAGAGGGTTACCTCAGATTACAACAGGATCTGGACCAGATGGGCCAATGGGCTGAGAAGTGGCAGATGGAATTTAATTCAGATAAATGCGAGATGCTGCATTTTGGGAAAGCAAATCTTAGCAGGACTTCTACACTTAAATGGTAAGGTCCTAGGGAGTTTTGTTGAATAAACAGACCATGGAGTGCAGGTTCATAGCTCCTCGAAAGTAGAGTCGCAGACAGATAGGATAGTGAAGGCGGCATTTGGTATGCTTTCCTTTATTGGTCAGAGTATTGAGTACAGGAGTTGGGAGGTCATGTTGCGACTGTACAAGACATTGGTTCGGCCACTGTTGGAATATTGCATGCAATCCTGCTCTCCTTCCTATTGGAAAGATGTTGTGAAACTTGAAAGGGTTCAGAAAAGATTGACAAGGATGTCGCCAGGGTTGGAACTTTTGAGCTATAGGGAGAGGCTGAACAGGCTGGGGCTGTTTACCCTGGAGCGTCGGAGGTTGAGGGGCGACCTAATAGAGGTTTACAAAATTATGAGGGGCATGGATAGGGTAAATAGGCAAAGTCTTTTCCCTGGGGTGGGGAGTCCAGAACTAGAGGGCATAGATTTAGGGTGAGAGGGGAAAGATATAAAAGAGACCTAAGGTGCAACCTTTCCATGCAGAGGATGGTACGTGAATGGAATAAACTGCCAGAGGAAGTGGTGGTGGCTCGGAACATTGATGAAATGGTTTCAAATATGGGTTCCTGTACAATTAAGTGTGAGGATAGTAGCGATGATGATGGTGATGAGTCAGTGAACACACAAGTTTGTGGGGTGAATTTGTACTTGGAGATTTACATTGTATCTTGCTCACAAACTGCATGAATTCACGTAAAGCTCGGTTATCTCACTTTTTAGATTAGAATCAATCTAAACATCATGGCACAGACAGAGAACACAAGGAATAACACCTTCAACACACACTCACGCAGTCAAGCACACAATATAACAGACACCCATCTCACTTGCTCAGTGAAACACACAGTATAAACACACACATCTCTCTCAATCAGTGAAGAGCCCAGACACACAAGTCACTCACTCACTCAGTGAAAGGCACAACGAGATTTAGATTACTTAGAGTCCACACCGACGCTCCGAAGACCCACCCAAGCCCATTCCCCTACATTTACCCCTTCACCTAACATGATGGACAATTTAACATGGCCAATTCACCTGACCTGCACATTTTTGGAGAGTGAGAGGAAACCGGAGCACCCGGAGGAAACCCACACAGACACGGGGAGAATGTGCAAACTCCACACAGACAGTTGCCCGAGGCGGGATTTGAACCCGGGTCTCTGGCACTGCTAACCACTGTGCCAACATGCTGCCCAATATAACAGACACAGATCAAACTCACTCAGTGAAACAGACATACATCTCACTCACTGAGTTAAAAATCACACAACACCAGGTGATTGAATCACCTGATGAAGGAGCATCGCTCCGAAAGCTAGTGTGCTTCCAATTAAACCTGTTGGACTATAACCTGGTGTTGTGTGATTTTTAACTTTGTACACCCCAGTCCAACACCGGCATCTCCAAATCCTCACTCACTGACTCAGTGAAAAACACAATATAACAGACACATCTCAGACAGTGAGACACACAAACAGAAACACATCTCACTCACTCATGCAGTCAAGCACACAATATAACAGATAGACATCTCACTCGCTCAGTGAAGAGCACAATATAACAGATACACATCTCACTCACTCAAATACACAACCTAACAGAGACACAGATCTTACCCGCTCAGTGAAACACACAACATAACAGACACATCTCACTCACTCAGTCAAACACAATATAAAGGATACCGCATTCACTCTATGAAACACTCAATATGATAGACGCATATCTTACTCATTCAGTGAGACACACAATATAACAGACACACATCTCACTAACTCAGTGAAATGCACAAGATAACAGAGACATCACACTGACTCACCCAGTCAAACACACAATATAACAGACATACATCTCACTCACTAATTCAGTGAAACACACAATATATCAGACACATCTCACTCAGTGAAACACACAATATAAACAGACACACGTCACACTCACTCACTGTGAAATACATCGTACTCAAGCAATGAAACACACAACATAAAATACGCACATCATCATTCACTCACTGAAACACACAAAATAACAGACACACATCTCACGAAAACAAACAATATAACAGAAACACACCTCACTCGGTGAAACACACAACAGACACCTATCTCACTCAGTGCAACACACAATAAAACAGACACATCTCACTCGCTCAATGAAACACACAATACAACAGACCCACACCTCACTAACTCAGTGAATGTGCAAGATACCAGACAGACATCACAGTCAAACTCAGTCAAACACAATATAACAGATATTTCACTCGCTCAGTGAAACACAATATAACACAGATCTAGCTCACTAATCAGTGAAACACACAAAATAACAGACACACATCTCACTCACTGACTCAGTGAAACACACAATATAACAGACATCTCACTGTGAAACAATATAACAGACAGATCTCACTCACTCAGTGAAACGCAGAATATAACAGGCACACATTTCACTCAAATCAGGGAAACACACAATATAACCGAAACAGATCTGACTCAGTGAAGCGCACATGATAACAGACACACATCTCACTCAGTGAAACACACAATATAAACAGACACACGTCACACTCACGCAATGAAACACGCAGCATAAAATACGCACATCACATTCACTCACTGAAACACAAAATATAACAGACCCACATCTCACTGACACACAGTATAACAGACACACATCTCACTCACTGACTGACTCAGTGAAGCACACAATATAACAAACACAGACCTCACTCACGCAATGAAACACACAATGTAACAGACACACATCACACTCACTCAGTTAACCACACAATATAACAGACGCATAACACTCAGTGAAACACACAATATAACAGTCACATTTCACTCAGTGAAACACAATATAATAGACACACATCTCTCTCACTCGCTCAGTGAAACACAATGTAACAGACACATCACACTTACTCAAGGAAACACAATATATTTCACTCACTCAGGGGAACACACAATATAACAGAGACACAACTCAACCACACACACAGTGCAACACACAATATAACAGACACATTCCCCTCAGTGAAACAAAATATAACAGACACACATTTCACTCACTTAGTAAAACACTCAAATGTAACACACACACATCTCACTCACACAATGCAACACACAACATAAAAGACGCACATCATATTCACTCATTGAAACACACAAAACAGACACACATTTCCCTCTCTCACTGAAACACACAATGTAACAGATACACATCTCACTTACTCAGTGAAACACACAAGGTAACAGACACACATCTCACTCACTCAGTGAAACTCAATATAACAGACACATCTCACTCGCTCATTCAGTGAAACACACAATATAACACACACATCTCACACTCTCACTGAAACACACAATGTAACAGACATACATCACACTCACTCACTCAGGGAAACACAATATAACAGACACACATCTCACTCACTCAGGGAAACACACAATATAATAGACACAGATCTCAACCACACACTCAGTGAAACACACAACATAACAGAAACACATCTCACTGAAACACAATATAACATGTACACGTCACTCAGTGAAACACAACATAACAGACACATGTCACACTTAGTGAAGCGCACAATATAACAGACACCCATCTCACTCAGTGAAACACACAATATAAAAGAAACACATCTCCCTCAGTCAGTGAAACACACAACATAACAGGACCCGTCACACTCACTCACTCAGGGAAACACAATATAACAGACACATCTCACTCTGTGAAACTCACATTATAAAAGACATACACCTCAATCACACACTCAGTGAAACACACAAAACAATGGACACACATCTGTTTCACTCACTGAAACACACAATATAACAGACTCACATCTCACTGAGGGAAACACACAACATAACAGACACGTCACACTCACTCAAGGAAACACAGAATATAACAGACAGAATATAACAGACAGAATATAACAGACACATCTCACTCACGCAATGCAACACACAACATAAGACGCACATCACATTCACTCACTGAAACACACAATATAATGGACACACATTTCACTCACTCATTGAAACGCACAGGATAATAGATACACATCTCAATTACAAGGTGCAACACACAATATAACAGACACATCTCACTCAGTGAAACTCACATCATAAAAGACATACATCTCAATCACAGTGAAACACACAAAACAATGGACACATATCACCCTCACTCACTGAAACAAACAAGATAACAGACACACTACTCACTCAGTGAAACACACAATATAACAGACACACATCTCCTTCACAGTGAAACACACAAAACAACAGACACATATCTCACTCACTAACTCAGTGAAACGCACAATATAAACAGACACACATCTCACTCACTCAGTGAAACACACAATATAAAAAAGACACAACTCATTCAGTGAAAGACACAACATAACAGACACACATCTCTCTCACTCAGTGAAACATAAAATATGACGGACAGACATCTCACTCTCTCACTCAGTAAAATGCACAATATAACAGACACATCTCGCTTACTCAGTGAAACACACAATAAAACAGACACACATCTCACTCACTCGGTGAAACACAGAATATAACGTTTGATGATTACGCGTCTACTGAGGTAGTGTGGGCCTGAGGTTAGAAACAGGAGAGGAGAGGTCACACTGCTTGGAGTTTATTTTGTAGGCCTCCGCAGAGTTCCAGGGAGGTGGAAGAGAGGATTAGCAAAATTATTCGAGGTAGGAGTGAAAGGAAGACGGTGGCCATTATGGGGGACTTTAACTTCCCCAACATCGACTGGAAATACTATAACTCCACTACGTCGGATGGATCCGTTTTTGTCCAATGTGTACAGGAGGGTTTCCTGACACAGTATGTCGAAGGGCCGACAAGAGGGGAGGCCACACTGGATCTGGTGCTTGGTAAGGAACCAGGCCAGGTGTTTGACTTAGTTGTAGGTGAGCACTTTGGAGAGAGTGACCATAATTCAGTTACGTTTAGTTTAGTGATGCAAAGGGATAGGTACATGCCACAGGTCAAGAGTTATCGATAGGACAAGGGCAATTATAATGCGATTAGGCAAGAATTAGGATGCATAGAATGGGGTAGGAAAATGCAGGGGATGCAGACAATGGAAATGTGGAGCTGGTTTAAGGAACAGATATTGCGTGCCCTTGATAGCTATGTCCCTGTCAGGGAGAGAGGAAGTGATAAGGGAAGGGAACCTTGGTTTACTACAGATATTGCATCTCTTGTTACGAAGAAGGAGTCTTGTGTGTTGATGAGGCAAGATGGTTCAGATGAGGCAATGGAGAGTTACAGAACAGCTAGGAAGGATTTAAAGAAAGTGTTAAGAGGAGCAAAGAGAGGACACTAACAGTCTTTAGCAAATAGAATAAATGAGAACCCTAAAGCTTTCTATAGGTATGTAAGGAATAAAAGGATGATTGGGTTAGGAAAAGGGCCATTCAAAGACAGAAGTGGGAAGTTGAGTGTGGACCTTGGGGAGATCGGAAAGGTGCTAAATGAACATTTCTCTCAGTTTTCACTTAGGAAAAAGGAGAATATTGTAGAGGAGAAGAATGAGGTACGAGATATTAGACTAGAAAGGATCGAGGTTACTTACGAACAGGTGTTATCAATTCTAGAAGGAGTGAAAGTAGACAAGTCCTCTGGGCTGGATGGGATTTATCAGCAAATTCTCTGGGAAGCTGGGGAGGAGATAGCAGAGCCTTTGGCTTTGATATTTGAGTCATCATAGTCTACAGATTTGGTACCAGAGGACTGCAGGATTGCAATGTGGTGCCCTTGGGCAAGAAGGGCAGTAGAGATGATCCAGGTATTCATAGACCAGTGAGCCTTACTTCTGTTGTAGGAAAGGTGTTGGAAAGGAATAGAAGAGATAAGGTTTACAAACATCCGGAAAGCAACAATCTGATTTCAGATAGTGAACATGATTTCGTCAGGCAGGTAATGTCTAACAAACCTCATTGACACAGACACAGATCTCACTCATAGAACATAGAACAATACAGCGCAGAACAGGCCCTTCGGCCCAGGATGTTGTGCCAACCTGCGAACTATTCTCAGCTCGTCCGCCTACACTATCCCAAATCATCCATGTGCTTATCTAAGGATTGTTTAAATCTCCCTAATGTGGTTGAGTTTACTATCTTAGCAGGTAGGACATTCCACGCCTTTATCACTCTCTGCGTGAAGACACTGACTTATATAGCAGGTCGGAAAAAAAACAAGAAGTCCCTCTTTTCCCAGAAACTTCTGCTCTCTGACATCAAATTTAAAGGCACAAATCAGTGACTCACCACTCTTGGCAGTCCCCAGGTACAAGCTCCTGCCCTTCGAGTTTCTGCTGCCGCTGAAAAACAGAAACACTTAATGAAACACAGAATATAACAAACAAACATCACACTCACTCAGTGAAGCGCACAATGTAACAGACACAAGTCACACTCACTCAGTGAATCATACAATATAACACCCATCTTGCTCAGTGAAACACACAAGATAACAGACATATCTCTCTCACTCAATGAAGCACACAATATAACAGAAACACATCTCAAGCAGTGTAACATAATATAACATAGAACATAACAGCGCAGTACAGGCCCTTCGGCCCTCGATGTTGCGCCGACCAGTCATACAAATCTGAAGCCCATCTAACCTACACTATTCCATGTACATCCATATGTTTGTCCAATGATGACTTAAATGCACTTAAAGTTGGCGAATCTACTACCGTTGCAGGCAAAGCATTCCATACCCTTACTACTCTCTGACATCTGTCCTATATCCATCACCCCTCACTTTAAAGCTATGCCCCTCGTGCTCGCTGTCACTATACTTGGAAAAAGGCTCTCCTCCCTGTCCACCCTATCTAACCCTCTGATTATCTTGTATGTCTCTATTAAGTCACCTCTCAACCTTCTTCTCTCCAACGAAAACAGCCTCAAGTCCCTCAGCATTTCCTCGTAAGACCTTCCCTCCATACCAGGCAACATCCTAGTAAATCTCCTCTGCACCCTTTCCAAAGCTTCCACATCCTTCTTATAATGCGGTGACCAGAACTGCAAACAATACTCCAGGATAACAGACACACATCTCACTCACCGAGTGAGACGCACAGGATAACACACACACGTCAGTCACTCACCCAGTGAGATGTATAGGATAACAGACACACCTCTCAGTGAGACGCACAGGAGAAAAGACAGACCTCACTCACTCACCAACTGAGACGCACAGGAGAACAGACACACCTCCCACCCAGTGAGATGCACAGGAGAACAGACACACATCCATCTCACTCACCCACCCACCCACCCAGTGAGACGCACAGAACAGACACACCTCCCACCCAGTGAGACGCACAGGAGAACAGAACAAACACACATCTTACTCAGTGAGACGCACAGGAGAACAGACACACCTGCCACCCAGTGAGACGCACAGGACAACAGACACATATCTTTCACTCACTGAGTAAGACGTACAGGCTAACAGAGACACATCTCGCTCAGTGAGACGCACAGGACAACAGACACACATCCCTCTCACTCACCGAGTGAGACGCACAGGAGAACAGACACACCTCCCACCCAGTGAGATGCACAGGAGAACAAACACACTTCCCACCCAATGAGACGCACAGGACAACAGACACGCATCTCTCACACTCACCCACCCAGTGAGACGTACAGAAGAACAGACACACATCTCACTCAGTGAGACGCACAGGAGAACAGACACGCATCTCACTCAGTGAGACGCACAGGAGAACAGACACGCATCTCACTCAGTGAGACGCACAGGAGAACAGACACGCATCTCACTCAGTGAGACGCACAGGAGAACAGACACGCATCTCACCCAATGAGACGCACAGGAGAACAGACACGCATCTCACTCAGTGAGACGCACAGGAGAACAGACACGCATCTCACTCAGTGAGACGCACAGGAGAACAGACACGCATCTCACCCAATGAGACGCACAGGAGAACAGACACGCATCTCACTCAGTGAGATGCACAGGAGAACAGACACGCATCACTCTCATTCACCAAGTGAGACACACAGGATAACTGACACACATCTCACTCAGCGAGACGCAGAGGATAAGAGACATACATCTCTCTCACTCACCGAGTGAGATGCACAGGAGAACAGACACACATCTGTCTCACTCACCGAGTGAGACGCACAGGATAACAGACACACATCTCTCACAGTGAGACACACAGGAGAACAGACACACATCTCTCTCACTCACCGTCTCAGAGAGAAGCACAGGATAACAGACACACATCTCTCTCACTCACCCACCCAGTGAGACGCACAGGAAAACAGACACACATCTCACTCACTCATTGAGATGCAGAGGACAACAGACACACATCTCTCTCACTCACACACCGAGTGAGACGCACAGGATAACAGACAAACATCTCACTCAGTGAGAGGCACATGGTAACAGAAACACATCTCACTCACTCACCGAGTGAGACGCACAGGATAGCAGACACAGAACTCTCACACTCACTTACTGAGATGCACAGGAAAACAGACACACCTCTCACTCAGTGAGACGCACAGGATAACAGACACACATCCATCTCACTCACACACCCACCCAGTGAGATACCCAGCAGAACAGACACACATCCCTCTCACTCACCTACTCAGTGAGACGAACAGAAAAACATGCACACCTCCCACCCAGTGAGACGCACAGGAGAACAGACATATATCTCTCTCACTCACCGAGTGAGTCGCACCGGAGAACAGACACACCTCCCACCCAGTGAGACGCACATCTTTCTCACTCACCCTCTCAGTGAGATGCACAGGATAACAGACACACATCTCTCTCATTCACCAAGTGAAACACACAGGATAACAAACACACATCTCTCTCACTCACCCCCCAGTGAGACGCACAAGAAAACAGATACACCTCCCACCCAATGAGATGCACAGGACAACAGACACACATCTGCTGTGGCTATAAATGCCGGAGGAAACACCACAGAAGCGCTTCACAGGAGGCTTCCAAGCACTGAGGATGTCACCTAGACAGGGAACGAAACTTTGCAACAAAAACTTCCAGCTCGGCGAACAGAACCACAGCAACGAGCACCCGAGCTACAAATCTTCTCACAAACTTTAGACACACATCTCTCTCACACACCGAGTGAGACACACAGGAGAACAGACACAACTCCCACCAAGTGAGACCCACAGGAGAACAGACAAACCTCCCACCCAGTGAGACACACAGGAGAACAGACACACCTCCCACCCAGAGAGACGCACAGAAGAACAGACACACCTCCCACCCAGTGTGACGCACAGGAGAACAGACACACCTCCCACCCAGTGAGACGCACAGGAGAACAGACACACTTCCCACCCAATGAGACGCACAGGACAACAGACACGCATCTCTCACACTCATCCACCCAGTGAGACGTACAGGAGAACAGACATACATCTCTCTCACCCACCGAGTGAGACGCACAGTAGAACAGACATGCATCTCACTCAGTGAGACGCACAGGAAAACAGACACGCATCTCACTCAGTGAGACGCACAGCAGAACAGACACACATCCCTCTCATTCACCAAGTGAGACACACAGGATAAGACACACATCTCACTCATTGAGAGGCACAGGATATCAGACACACATCTCGCTCACTCACCGAGTGAGATGCATAAGAGAACAGACACACATCTCTCTCGCTCACCGAGTACGACGGACAGGAGAACAGACACACATCTCTCTCACTCAGTGAAACGCACAGGAGAACAGACACACATCTCACTCAGTGAGACGCATAGGGTATCAGGCACACATCTCACCCAGTGAGACGCACAGGATAACAGACACACATCTCGCTCACTCACTCTCTCAGGTGAGACGCACAGGATATCAGACACCTCACTCACTCAGTGAGACGCACAGGATAACAGACACACATCTCACTCAGTGAGACGCACAGGAGAACAGATACTCACCTCTCTCACTGACCCACTCAATAAGACGCACAGGATAACAGACACACATCTCACTCACCGAGTGAGACGCACAGGATAACAGACACACACCTCTCTCACTTACCAAGTGAGACGCACAGGATAACAGACACACATCTCACTCACCGAGTGAGACGCACAGGATAACAGACACAACTCTCTCTCATTCACCAAGTGTGACACACAGGATAAGACACACATCTCACTCATTGTGAGACACAGGATAACAGGCACACATCTCTATCACCGAGTGAGACGCACAGGATAACAGGCACACATCTTTCTCACTCACCGAGCGAGACGCACAGGATAACAGATGTCCATCTCACTCACCCACCCACCCAGTGAGACGCCCAGCAGAACAGACACATATCCATCTCACTCACCGGCCCACCCAGTGAGACGCCCAGCAGAACAGACACACATCCCTCTCACTCACCTACTCACTGAGACATACAGGATAAGAGACACACCTCCCACAGGAGGCTCCCAAGCACTGAGGATGTCACCTAGAAAGGGGACGAAACGTTTGCAACATAAACTTCCAGCTCGGCGAACAGAACCACAGCAACGAGCACCCGAGCTACAAATCTTCTCACAAACTTTAGACACACATCTCTCTCACACACCGAGTGAGACGCCCAGGAGAAAAGACACAAATCTCACGCACTCACCGAGTGAGACTCACAGGAGAACAGACACACCTCCCACCCAGTGAGACGCACAGGATAACAGACACACCTCTCACTCAGTGAGACGCACAGGAGAACAGACATAGACTTCACTCACTCACCCACCCAGTGAGACGCACAGGATAACAGACACACATCTCTCTCATTCACCAAGTGTGACACACAGGATTAGACACACATCTAACTCATTGTGAGACACAGGATAACAGGCACACATCTCTCTCACTCACCGAGTGAGACACACAGGATAACAGACACACATCTCACTCAGTGAGCCACACAGGAGAACAGACACACGTCCATCTCACTCACCCACCCACCCAGTGAGATGCACAGGACAACAGACACACATCTCTCTCACTCACCCAATGAGACGCACAGGAGAACAGACACACCTCCCACACAGTGAGACGCACAGGAGAACAGACACACCTCCCACACAGTGAGACGCACAGGAGAACAGACACACCTCCCACACAGTGAGACGCACATCTCTCTCACTCACCCTCTCAGGTGAGACGAACAGGATAACAGACACACATCTCGCTCACTCACCCACCCAGTGAGACGCACAAGAGAACAGACACACTCCCACCCGGTGAGATGCACTGGACAACAGACACACATCTGCTGTGGTTCTGTTCGCCGAGCTGGAAGTTTTTGTTGCAAACGTTTCGTCCCCTGCCTAGGTGATATCCTCAGTGCTTGGGAGCCTCCTGTGAAGCGCTTCTGTGGTGTTTCCTCCGGCATTTATAGTGGCTATAAATGCCGGAGGAAACACCACAGAAGCGCTTCACAGGAGGCTCCCAAGCACTGAGGATGTCACCTAGAAAGGGGACGAAACGTTTGCAACATAAACTTCCAGCTCGGCGAACAGAACCACAGCAACGAGCACCCGAGCTACAAATCTTCTCACAAACTTTAGACACACATCTCTCTCACACACCGAGTGAGACGCCCAGGAGAAAAGACACAAATCTCACGCACTCACCGAGTGAGACTCACAGGAGAACAGACACACCTCCCACCCAGTGAGATGCACAGAAGAACAGACACACCTTCCACCCAGTGAGAGGCACAGGAGAGTAGACACACATCTCTCTGACTCACCGAGTGAGATGCACAAGAGAACAGACACACATTTCTCTCACTCACCGAGTGCGACGGACAGGAGAACAGACACACATCTCACTCAGTAAGACACACAGAAAAACAGAGACACATCTCTCTCAGTGAGACGCACAAAAGAACACACACATCTCTCTCTCACTCAACGATTGAGACGCGGAGGAGAACAGACACACATCTCTCTCACTCACCAAGTGAGACGCACAGGAGAACAGACACGCATCTCTCTCACTCACCGAGTGAGACGCACAGGATAACAGACACAGAACTCTCACACTCACTCACGCACAGGATAACAGACACAGTTCTCACGCACTCACTTACTGAGACGCATAGGAAAACAGACACACATCTCACTCAGTGAGACGCACAGGAGAACAGATACACACCTCTCTCACTGACGCACTCAGTGAGATGCACAGGAGAACAGACGCACACCTCTCAAAGTCGCCGAGTAAGATGCACAGGATAACAGACACACATCTTTCTCACTCACCCTCTCAGTGAGACACACAGGATAACACACACACATCTCTCTCATTCACCAAGTAAGACACACAGGATAAGACACACATCTCACTCATTGTGAGACACAGGATAACAGGCACACATCTTTCTGACTCACCGCGTGAGACGCACAGGATAACGACACACATCTCACTGAGTGAGAAGCACAGGACAACAGTCACACATCTCTCTCACTCACCGAGTGAGATGCACAGGATAACAGAGACACATCTCTCTCACTCACCGAGTGAGATGCACAGGATAACAGACTCACGTCTCACTCAGTGAGAAGCACAAGATAACAGACACACATCTCTCTCACTAACCGAGTGAGACGTACAGGAGAAGAGACACACCTATCACCCAGTGAGACGCACAGGAGAAGAGACACACCTCTCACCCAGTGAGACGCACAGGAGAAGAGACACACCTCCCACAGAGTGAGACGCACAGGAGAAGAGACACACCTCCCACAGAGTGAGACGCATAGGAGAAGAGACACACCTCCCACAGAGTGAGACGCATAGGAGAAGAGAGACACCTCCCCACCCAGTGAGACACACATCTCTCTCACTCACCCTTTCAGGTGAGACGCACAGGAGAACAGACACACATCTCACTCAGTGAGACACACAGGATAACAGAGACACATCTCACTCCCTTACCCTCTCAGGTAAGACGCACAGGAGAACAGACACACACATCTCTCACTCAACGAGTAAGATGCACAGGATAACAGACACATATCTCACTCACCGAGTGAGACGCACAGGATAACAGACGCACAGGATAACAGATACACATCTCACTCACTCACCCAGTGAGACGCACAGGATAACAGACACACATCTCTCTCACTCACCCACCCAGTGAGACGCACAGGAGAACAGACACACACCTCTCTCACTCACCGAGTAAGACGCACAGGATAACAGACTCACGTCTCACTCACCGAGTGAGATGCACACGATAACAGATACACATCTCCCTCACTCACCAACACACACCTCACTCACTCTAGTGAGATGCACAGGATAACAGACACACACCTCTCTCACTCACCAAGTAAGATGCACAGGATAACAAACACACATCTCACTCACCGAATGAGACGCACAGGATAACAGACACACATCTCACTCACCGAGTGAGACGCACAGGATAACAGACACACATCCCTCTCACTCACCTACTCAGTGAGACGCACAGGATAACAGACACACCTCCCACGCAGTGAGACGGACAGGAGAACAGACATAGACTTCACTCACTCACCCACCCAGTGAGACGCACAGGAGAACAGACACACATCTGTCTCCATGAGACGCACAGGATAACAAACACACATCTCACTCATTGAGAAGCACAGGACAACAGACAAACAACTCTCTCACTCACCAAGTGAGACACACAGGATATCCTCTGCGTCTCGCTGAGTGAGATGTGTGTCAGTTATCCTGTGTGTCTCACTTGGTGAATGAGAGAGATGCGTGTCTGTTCTCCTGTGCGTCTCACTGAGTGAGATGCATGTCTGTTCTCTTGTGCATCTCACTCGGTGAGTGAGAGAGATGTGTGTCTGTTATCCTCTGCGTCTCGCTGAGTGAGAACAGACACACATCTCTCTCACTCACCGAGTGAGACGCAAAGGAGAACAGACACACATATCTCTCACTCACCCTCTCAGTGAGACGCACAGGATATCAGACACATATCTTACTCACTAAGTGAGACGCACAGGAGAACAGACACACATCTCACTAAGAGGCACAGGAGAACAGACACACATCTCTCTCACTCAGTGAGACACACAGGAAGACAGAGACACATCTCAATCAGTGAAACGCACAGGAGAACAGACACACATCTCTCTCACTCACCCACCCAGTGAGACGCACAGGATAACAGACACACATCTTTCTCACTCACCCTCTCAGTGAGACACACAGGATAACACACACACACATCTCTCTCATTCACCAAGTAAGACACACAGGATAAGACACACATCTCACTCATTGTGAGACACAGGATAACAGGCACACATCTTTCTGACTCACCGAGTGAGACCCACAGGAGAACAGACATGCATCTCTCTCATTCACCAAGTGAGACACACAGAATAACTGACACACATCTCACTCAGCAAGACGCAGAGGATAACAGACACACATCTCTCTCACTCACCGAGTGAGATGCACAGGAGAACAGACACACATCTCTCACAGTGAGACGCACAGGAGAACAGACACACACCTCTCTCACTCACCCTCTCAGTGAGACGCACAGGATAACAGACACATATCTTACTCACCGAGTGAGACACACAGGAGAACAGACACACCTCCCACCCAGTGAGATGCACAGGATAACAGACACACATCTCGCTCACTCACCCTCTCAGGTGAGACGCACAGGATAACAGAGACACATCCCGCTCACTTACCCTCTTAGGTGAGACGCACAGGAGAACAGACACAAATCTCTCTCACTCACCGAGTGAGATGCACAAGAGAACAGACACACATCTCTCTCACTCACCGAGTGCGACGCACATGAGAACAGACATGCAGGATAAGAGAGACACACCTCACTCACTGAGTAAGACGCACAGCGTAACAGACACACATCTCACTCACTCTCAGAGAGACGCACAGGAGCACAGACACATCTCACTCATTCTCAGTGAGAGGCACAGGATAACAGACAACCATCTCACTCACTCTCAGTGAGAGGCACAGGATCACAGACAACCATCTCACTGACTCTCAGTGAGATGCACAGGATCACAGACACACATCACACTCACTTTCAGTGTGATGCACAGGATCACAGACACACTTCTCATTCACTCTCAGTAAGACGCACAGGGTAACAGACACACATCTCACTCACTGAGTAAGACTCACAGGCTAACAGACACACATCACACTCACTCTCAGTGAGACGCACAGGCCAACAGGAACACATCTCACTCACTCTCACTGAGACGCACAGGATCACAGACACACCTCTCACTCACTCTCAGTGAGACGCACAGGTTCACAGACACACATCTCACTCGCTCTCAGTGAGACACACAGGATCACAGACACACAGGACCACAGACACACATCACACTCACTCTCAGTGAGACGCAGAGGACAACAGACACACATCTCACTCACTCTCAGTGAGACGCACAGGGTAAGAGACACACATCTCACTCACTCAGTAAGACGCACAGGATCACAGACACACATCACATTCACTCTCAGGGAGACGCACAGGATCACAGACACACATCTCACTCTCAGTAAGACGCACAGGGTAACAGGCACATCTCACACACACACAGTGACACGCACAGGGTCACAGACACACATCTCACTCACAGTAAGATGCACAGGGTAACAGACAGACATCTCACTCACTCTCAGTGAGACGCACAGCATAATAGACACATTTTACTCACTCTCAGTGAGACGCACAGTATAACAGACACCCATCTCACTCACTCTCAGTGAGACGCACAGCATAATAGACACATTTTACTCACTCTCAGTGAGACGCACTGGGTAATAGACACACATCTCACTCACTCTCAGTGAGACGCAGAGGACAACAGACACCCATCTCACTCACTCTCAGTGAGAGGCACAGGGTAAGAGACACACATCTCACTCACTCAGTAAGACGCACAGGATCACAGACACACATCTCAGTAACTCACAGTGAGACGCACAGGATCACAGACACAGATCACACTCACTCTCATTGAGACGCACAGGATCACAGGCACACATCTCACTCTCAGTGAGACACACAGGATAACAGACACACATCTCACTCACCCACAGTGAGACGCACCAGATAACAGACACACATCTCACTCACTCTCAGTGAGAGGCACAGGATCACAGACACACATCTCACTCACTCTCAGTGAGACGCACAGGATCACAGAAACATATCTCACTCACTCTCAGTTTGACGCACAGGATCACAGACATCTCACTCACTCTCAGTGAGACGCACAGGGTAACAGACACACATCTCACTCACTCACTATGAGACGCACAGGGTAACAGACACACATCTCACTCTCACTGATACGCACAGGATCACAGACACACTTCTCACTCACTCTCAGTGAGACGCACAGGATCACAGACACACATCTCACTAACTCTCAGTGTGACGCACAGGGTAACAGACACACATCTCACTCACTGGGTGAGATGCACAGGATAACAGGCACACATCTCACTCACCGAGTGAGACGCACAGGATCACAGACACACATCTCACTCACTCTGAGGGAGACGCACAGGATCACAGACACACATCACACTCACTGAGTAATACCCACAGGGTAACAGACACACATCTCACTCACTCTCAGTGAGACACACAGGATCACAGACAAACACCTCACTCACTCTCAGTGAGACGCACTGGATCACAGACACACATCTCACTCACTGACTGAGATGCACAGGGTAACAGACACACATCTCACTCATTCTCAGTGAGACGTAGAGGATCACACATACACATCTCACTCACTCAGTGAGACGCACAGGATAACAGACACACATCTCACTCACTCTCAGTGAGACGCACAGGGTAACAGACAAACATCTCACTCACTCTCACTATGACGTACAGGATAACAGAAACACATCTCTCTCAATCCCAGTGAGACGCACAGGGTAACAGACACACATCTCACTCGCACTCAGTGAGACACACAGGGCAACAGACACACATCTCACTCACTCTCACTATGACGTACAGGATAACAGAAACACATCTCTCTCAATCACAGTGAGACGCACAGGGTAACAGACTCACATCTCACTCACTGTCAGTCAGACGCACAGGATAACACACATATCTTACTCACTCTCATGGAGACGCACAAGGTAACAGACACACATCTCACTCACTGTCAGTGTGACGCAGAGGATCACAGACCCACATCTCACTCACTCTCAGTGAGACGCACAGGGGAACAGACACACATCTCACTCACTCACAATGAGATGCACAGGGTAACAGACACACTTCTCACTCACTCTCAGTGAGACGCAAAGGATAACAGACAAACTTCTCACTCTGAGTGAGACGCACAGGGAAACAAACACACATGTCACTCATTCTCAATGAGATGCAAAGGGTAACAGACACACATCGCACACACTCTCAATGAGACGCACTGGGTAACAGACATTTCACTCACTCTCAGTGAGACGCAGAAGCTAACAAACACACATCTCACTCACAGTGAGATGCACAGGATTACAGACACACATCTCACTCACCGAGTGAGACGCACAGGGTAACAGACACACTTCTCACTCACTCTCAGTGTGACGCACAGGATCACAGACACACATCTCACTCACCGAGTGAGACGCACAGGGTAACAGACACACATCTCACTCACTCTCAATGAGACGCACAGGTTAACAGACACACATCTCAAACACTCACAGTGTGACGCACAGGGTAACAGACACACTTCTCACTCATTGAGTGAGACCATAGAGTAACAAACACACATGTCACTCATTCTCAGTGAGATGCAAAGGGTAACAGACACACGTGTCTCACTGGGAGTGAGTGATACACTGGGTAACAGACACATCTCACTCACTCTCAGTGAGACGCACAAGGTAACAAACATCTCACTCACACTGAGATGCACAGGATAACAGACACACATCTCACTCACTCTCAATGAGACGCAGAGGGTAACAAACACACATCTCACTCACTGAGTGAGACACACAGGGTAACAGACACACATCTCACTCACTCTCAGTGAGACGCACAGGATCACAGACACACATCTCACTCACTCTCAGTGAGACGCACAAGATCACAGTCACACTTCTCACTCACTCTCAGTGAGACGCAAAGGAAAACAGACACACTTCCCACTCATTGAGTGAGACACACAGGATAACAGATACACATCTCACTCACTCTCAGTGAGATGCACAGGATAACACACACACATCTCACTCACTCTCAATGAGATGCACAGGGTAACAGACACACATCTCACTCACTCTCAGTGAGACGTACAGGATCACAGATACATCTCACTCACTCTCAGTGAGACGCACAGGGTAAAAGACACACATCTCACTCATTCTCAGTGAGACGCACAAGATCACAGTCACACTTCTCACTCATTGAGTGAGACGCACAGGTTAACAAACATGCGTCACTCATTCTCAGTGAGATGCATAGGGTAACAGACACACATATCACTCACTCTCAGTGAGACGCACAGGGTAACAGACACACAACTCACTCACTCTCAGAAAGACGCACAGGATCACAAACACACATCTCACTCACTCTCACTGACACGCACAGGATCACAGACACACATCTCACTCTCACTGAGACGCACTGGATAAAAGACACACATCTCACTCTCACTGAGATGCACAGGATCACAGACACACTTCTCACTCATTGAGTGAGACGCACAGGGTAACAAACACACATCTCACTCATTCTCAGTGAGACGCACAGGGTAACAGACACACTTCTCACCCACTCTCAGTGAGACGCAAAGGAAAACAGACACACTTACCACTCATTGAGTGAGACGCACAGGATAACAGATACACATCTCACTCACTCTCAGTGAGATGCACAGGATCACACACACACATCTTACTCACTCAGTGTGACACACAGGATCACAGACACACTTCTCACTCACTCTCAGTGAGACGTACAGGATCACAGATACATCTCACTCACTCAGTGAGACGCACAGGATAACAGACACACATCTCACTCATTCTCAGTCAGACGCACAGGATCACAGACACACATCTCACTCACTCTCAATGTGATGCACAGGGTAACAGACACACATCTCACTCGCCCACTGAGACGGAGAGGATAACAGACACACATCTCACTCACTCTCAGTGAGACGCACAAGATCACAGTCACACTTCTCACTCATTGAGTGAGACGCACAGGGGAACAAACACACATGTCACTCATTCTCAGTGAGACACACAGGGTGACAGACACACAACTCACTCACTCTCACTGACACGCACAGTATAAAAGACACACATCTCACTCACTCAGTGAGACGCACCGGGGAACAGACACACATCTCACTCACTGAGTAAGACGCAGAGGGTAACAAACACTCATCTCACTCACTCTCAGTGAGACGCACAGGGTAACAGACACACATCTCACCTCACTCTCAGGGAGACGCACAGGGTAACAAACACTCATCTCACTCACTCTCAGTGAGACGCACAGGGTAACAGACACACATCTCACTCACTGAGTGAGACGCACAGGGTTACAGACACTCATCCCACTCACTGAGTGAGACGCACAGGGTAACAGACATACATCTCACCTCACTCTCAGTGAGACGCACAGGATAACACACATATCTCACTCTCAGTGAGTCGCGCACGGGAACGGACACAAATCTCACTCGCTCTCAGTGCGACGCACATGATCATAAACACACATCTCACTCACTCAGTGAGACGCACAGTATAACAGACACACATCTCACTCACTGAGTAAGACGCACAGGGTAACAGACACACATCTCACTCACTCTCAGTGAGACGTACGCGATCACAGACACACAAATCACTCACTCGCAGTGAGATGCACAGGGTAACAGACACACCTCACTCACTGAGTGAGACGCACAGGATCACAAACGCACATCTCACTCACTCTCAGTGAGACGCACAGGGTAACAGTCGCACATCTCACTCACTCTCAGTGAGACGCACAAGATAGCAGACACACCTCACTCACTGAGTGAGACGCACAGGATCACAGACACACATCTCACTCACTCTCAGTGAGACGCACAGGATCACAGACACACATCTCACTCACTCCCAGTGAGATGCACAGGGTAACAGACACACATCTCACTCATTCTCAGTCAGACGCACAGAATCACTGACACACATCTCACTCATTGAGTGAGTCGCACAGGGTAACAAACACGCGTCACTCATTCTCAGTGAGATGCATAGGGTAACAGACACACATCTCACCTCACTCTCAGTGAGACGCACAGGATCACTGACACACATCTCACTCACTCTCAGTGAGACGCACAGGGTAACAAACACACATCTCACTCAGTGACACGCACAGGATAACAGACACACATCTCACTCACTCTCACTGACACGCACAGGGTAACAGACACATCTCACTCACTCAGCGAGACGCACAGGGTAACAGACACACATTCCACTTACTCTCAATGAGACGCACCGGGGAACAGACACACATCTCACTCACTGAGCAAGACGCAGAGGGTAACAAACACACATCTCACTCACTCTCAGTGACACGCACAGGATAACAGACACACATCTCACTCACTGAGTGAGACGCACAGGGTTACAGACACTCATCCCACTCACTGAGTGAGACGCACAGGGGAACAGACATACATCTCACCTCACTCTCAGTGAGACGCACAGGATAACAGATACACATCTCACTCACTCTCAGTGAGACGCACAGGATAACACACATTTCTCACTCTCAGTGAGTCGCGCACGGGAACGGACACAAATCTCACTCACTCTCAGTGAGACGCACAGTATAACAGACACACATCTCACTCACTCAGTGAGACGCACAGTATAACAGACACACATCTCACTCACTGAGTAAGACGCAAAGGGTAACAGACACACATCTCACTCACTCGCAGTGAGACGTACGCGATCACAGACACACAAATCACTCACTCTCAGTGAGACGCACAGGGTAACAGACACACCTCACTCACTCTCAATGAGACGCACAGGATCACAGACACACATCTCACTCACTCTCAGTGAGACACACAGAATCACAGACACACATCTCACTCACTCTCAATGAGACCCACCGGGGAACAGACACACATCTCACTCACTGAGCAAGACGCAGAGGGTTACAGACACTCATCCCACTCACACTCAGTAAGACGCACAGGATCACAGACACACATGTCACTCACTCTCAGTGAGACGCACAGGGTAACAAACACACGTCACTCATTCTCAGTGAGACGCACAGGGTAACAGACACACATCTCACTCACTGAGTGAGACGCACAGGATAACAGACACACATCTCACTCACTCTCAGTGAGACGCACAGGATAAGAGACACACATCTCACTCACTGTCAGTGAGACGCACAGGGTAACAGACACACATCTCACGCACTCACAATGAGACGCACAGGATAACAGACACACATCTCAAACACTCTCAGTAAGATGCACAGGATAACACACATATCTCACGCACTCCCGGTGAGACGCACAGGATAACAGACACACATCTCACCTCACTCTCAGGGAGACGCACAGGGTAACAAACACACATCCCACTCACTCTCAGTGAGACGCAGAGGTTAACAGATACACATCTCACTCACTCTCACAGAGACACACAGGGTAACAAACACATCTCACTCATTCTCAGTCAGACGCACAGGGTAACAGACACACATCACACTCACTCTCAGGGAGACGTACAGGATCACAGACACACATCTCACACATTCTCAGTGAGACGCACAGGATCACAGACACACATCTCACTCACTCTCAGTGAGACGCACAGGATAACAGACACACATCTCACTCACTCTCAGTGAGACGCACAGTATAACAGACACACATCTCACTCACTGAGTGCGACGCACAGGGTAACAGTCGCACACCTCACTCACTGTCAGTGAGACACACAGGATAACAGACACACATCCTATTCACTCTCAGTGTGACGCACAGGATAACAGACACACATCTCACTCACTCAGTGAGACGCACAGGATAACAGACACACATCCCACTCACTCTCAGTGAGACGCAGAGGATCACAGACACACATATCACTCACCGTCAGTGAGACGCACAGGGTAACAGATACACATCTCACTCACTCTCAGTGTGACGCACATGATAACACACATCTCACTCACTCTCAGTGAGACGCACAGGATCACTGACACACATCTCACTCACTCTCAGTGAGACGCACAGGGTAACAGACACACATCTCACTCTCAGTGAGACGCAAAGGATAACAGACACACTTCTCACTCATTGAGTGAGACCACAGGGTAACAAACACACGTCACTCATTCTCAGTGAGACGCACAGGGTAACAGACACACATCACACTCACTCTCAGTGAGATGCACAGGATCACAGACACACATCTCACACATTCTCAGTGAGACGCACAGGATAACAGACACACTTCTCACTCATTGAGTGAGACGCACAGGGTAACAAACACACGTCACTCATTCTCAGTGAGACGCACAGGGTAACAGACACACATCTCACTCACTGAGTGAGACGCACAGGGTAACAGACATACATCTCACTCACTCAGTGAGAGACACAGGATCACAGACACACATCACACTCACACAGTAAGATGCACAGGGTAACAGACACACATCTCACTCACTCTCAGGTGAGACGCACAGGGTCACAGACACACATCTCACTCACTCTCAGTGAGACGCACAGGATCACAGACACACATCTCACTCACTCTCACTGAGACGCACAGGCTCACAGACACACATCTCACTCACTCTCAGTGAGAGACACAGGATCACAGGCACACATCTCACTCACTCTCATTGAGACGCACATGGTAACAGACACACATCTCACTCAGCGAGATGCACAGGATCACAGACATATCTCACTCACTCTCAGTGAGACGCACAGGATCACAGACACGCATCGCACTCACTGAATAAGACGCACAGGATAACAGACACGCATCGCACTCACTGAATAAGACGCACAGGATAACAGACACACATCTCACTCACTTTCAGTGAGACGTACAGGATCACAGATACATCTCTCTCAATCTCAGTGAGATGCACAGGGTAACAGACACACAACTCACTCACTCTCACTGAGACGCACAGGATCACAGACACACATCTCACTCACTCTCGGTGAGACGCACAGAACAGCAGACACACATCTCAGTCACTCTCAGTGAGGCGCACAGGATAACAGACACACATCTCACTCTCTCAGTGAGACGCACAGGATAACAGACACACAACTCACTCACTCTCAGTGAGACGCACAGGATCACTGACACACATCTCACTCATTGAGTGAGACACACAGGGTAACAAACACACATCTCACTCATTCTCAGTCAGACGCACAGGATCACAGACTCACATCTCACTCACTGAGTAAGATGCACAGGGTAACAGACACACATCTCACTCACTCTCAGTGAGACGCACAGGATAACAGACACACATCTCACTCACTCTCAGTGAGAGACACAGGATCACAGGCACACATCTCACTCACTCTCAGTGAGACGCACATGGTAACAGACACACATCTCACTCAGCGAGATGCACAGGATCACAGACATATCTCACTCACTCTCAGTGAGACGCACAGGATCACAGACACGCATCGCACTCACTGAATAAGACGCACAGGAGAACAGACACACATCTCACTCACTTTCAGTGAGACGTACAGGATCACAGATACATCTCTCTCAATCTCAGTGAGATGCACAGGGTAACAGACACACAACTCACTCACTCTCAGTGAGACGCACAAGCTAACAGACACACATCACACTCACTCTCAATGACACGCACAGGGTAACAAACACACATTCCACTCACTCTCAATGACACGCAGAGGGTAACAAACACACAACTCACTCACTCTCAGTGAGACGCACAGGGTAACAGACACACTTCTCACTCACTCTCAGTGAGACGCAGACAACAGACACACATCTCACTCACTGAGTGAGACACACAGGGTAACAAACACACATCTCACTCATTCTCAGTCAGACGCACAGGATCACAGACACACATCTCACTCACTCTCAGTGAGACGCACAGGGTAACAGACACACATCTCACTCACTCTCACTGAGACGCACAGGGTAACAGATACACATCTCACTCACTCTCAGTGAGACGCACAGGATAAGAGACACACATCTCACTCACTCTCAGTGAGACGCAGAGTGTAACAGGCACACATCTCACTCACTCTCATCGAGGCGCACAGTATAACACACATATCTCACTCACTCTCAGTGAGACGCACAGAATAACAGACACACATCTCCTTCACTCTTAGTGAGACGCACAGGGTAACAGACACACATATCACTCACGCACAGGATAACAGACACACATCTCTCTCACTCTCAGTAAGACGCACAGGGTAACAGATACACATCTCACTCACTCTAACTGACACGCACAGGATAACAGACACATCTCACTCACTCTCAGTGAGACGCACAGGATCACAGACACACATCTCACTCACTGAATGAGACGCAGAGTGTAACAGGCACACATCTCACTCACTCTCATCGAGGCGCACAGGATCAGAGAAACACATCTCACTCACTCCCAGCGAGACCCACGGGATAACAGACAAGCATCTCACTCACTCTCAGTGAGACGCACAGTATAACACACATATCTCACTCACTCTCAGTGAGACGCACAGAATAACAGACACACATCTCCCTCAGTGAGACGCACAGGATCACAGACACACATCTCACTCACTCACAATGAGACGCACAGGGTAACAGAAACACATCTCACTCACAGTGAGACGCACAGGGGAACAGACACACATCTCACTCACTCTCAGGATAAAAGACACACATCTCATGCACTGAGTGAGACACACAGGATAACAGACACACATCTCACTCAGTCTCAATGAGATGCACAGGATCACAGACACACATTACACGCACTCTCAGTGAGACGCACTGGGTAACAGACACACATCTCACTCACTCTCAGTGAGACGCACAGGATAACAGACACACATCTCACTCACTCTCAGTGAGACACACAGGATCACAGACACACACCTCACTCACTAAGAAAGACGTACAGGGTAACAGACATACATCTCACTCACTCTCAGTGAGACGCACAGGATAACAGACACACATCTCACTCACTCTCAGTGAGACACACACGATCACAGACAAACACCTCACTCACTCTCAGTGAGATACAAAGGGTCACAGACACACATTTACTCACTGAGTGAGACGCACAGGGTAACAGACACACATCTCACTCACTCTCAATGAGACGCACAGGGTAACAGACACACATCTCACTCACTCACAGTGAGACGCACAGGATAACAGACCCACTTCTCACCTCACTCTCAGTGAAACGTACAGGGTAACAGACACACATCTCTCTCAATCTCAGAGAGACGCATAGGGTCACAGACACACATCTCACTCTCACTGAGACGCACAGGATCACAGACACACTTCTCACTCACTGAGTGAGACGCACAGGGTAACAGACACACATCTCACTCACTCTCAATGAGACGCACAGGGTAACAGACACACATCTCACTCACTCACAGTGAGACGCACAGGATAACAGACCCACTTCTCACCTCACTCTCAGTGAGACGTACAGGGTAACAGACACACATCTCACTCACTCAGTGACACGCACAGGGTAACAGACACACATCTCGCTCACTCAGTCAGACGCACAGGGTTACAGACACACATCTCACTCACTCTCAGTGAGACGCAAAGGATAACAGACACACTTCTCACTCATTGAGTGAGACCACAGGGTAACAAACACACATGTCACACATTCACAGTGAGATGCAAAGGGTAACAGACAAACGTATCACTCACTCTCAGTCAGACGAACAGGGTAACAGACACACATCTCACTCACTCTCAATGAGACGCACAGGATAACAGACACACATCTCTCTCAATCTCAGAGAGACGCATAGGGTCACAGACACACATCTCACTCTCACTGAGACGCACAGGATCACAGACACACTTCTCACTCATTGAGTGAGACGCACAGGGTTACAAACACACATCTCACTCACTGAGTTAGATGCAGAGGGTAACAGACACACATCTCACTCATTCTCAGTGAGACGCACAGGGTAACAGAGACACATCTCACTCACTGAGTAAGACGCACAGGGTCACAGACACACATCTCACTCACTCTCAGTAAGACGCACAGGATCACAGGCACACATCTCACTCACTCTCAGTGAGACGCACAGAATCACAGACACACATCTCACTCACTCTCAGTGAGACGTACACGATCACAGGCACATCACACTCACTCTCAGTGAGACGCACAGTCTAAAAGACACACATCTCACTCACTCTCAGTGAGACGCACAGGATAACAGACATACATCTCACTCACTCTCAGTGAGACGCACAGGATAACAGACATATCTCACTCACTCTCAGTGAGACGCACAGGATAACAGACATACATCTCACTCACTCTTAGTGAGATGCACAGGGTAACAGACACACATCTCACTCACTCTCAGTGAGACGTACAGGATCACAGATACACATCTCACTCACTCTCAGTGAGACGCACAGGATCACAGATGGATCTCACTCACTCTCAGTGACACGCACAGGATCACTGACACACATCTCACTCACTCAGTGAGACGCACAGGGTAACAAACACACATGTCACTCACTCTCAGTGAGACGCACAGTATAACACACATATCTCACTCACTCCCAGTGAGTTGCACAGGGTAACAGACGCACATCTCACTCGCTCACAGACGCACAGGATAACAGACACACATCTCACACATTCTCAGTGAGACGCACAGGATCACAGACACACATCTCACTCACTCTCAATGAGAGGCACAAGGTAACAGACACACTTCTCTCTCACTCTTGGTGAGACGCAAAGTATAACAGAGACACTTCTCACTCATTGTGAGAGACCACAGGGTAACAAACACACATGTCACTCATTCTCAGTGAGATGCCAAGGGTAACAGACACACATCTCACTCACTCTCAGTGAGACGCACAGGATAACAGACACACATCTCACTCACTGAGTGAGACTCACAGGATCACAGACACACATCTCGCTCACTCCCAGTGAGATGCACAGGGTAACAGACACACATCTCACTCGCTCACTCAGACGCACCAGGATAACAGACACACATCTCACTCACTCTCAGTGAGACGTACTGAATAAAGACACACATCTCACTCATTCTCAGTGAGACGCACGGGATCACTGACACACATCTCACTCACTCTCAGTGAGACGCACAGGCTCACAGACACACATCTCACTCACTCTCAGTGAGACGCACAGGGTAACAGACACACATCTCACTCACTCAGTGAGACGCACAGGGTAACAGACACACATCTCACTCACTCAGTGAGACGCACAGGGTAACAGACACACATCTCACTCACACTCACTGAGACACACAGGATCACAGACACACACCTCACTCACTCTCAGTGAGACGCACAAGCTAACAGACACACATCTCACTCACTCTCAGTGAGACGCACAGGATAACAGACATACATCTCACTCACTCTCAGTGAGAGGCACAGGATCACAGACACACATCTCACTCACTCTCAGTGAGAAGCACAGGATAACAGACACACATCTCACTCACTCTCAGTGAGAGGCACAGGATCACAGACACACATCTCACTCACTCTCAGTGAGACGCACAGGATAACAGACACACATCTCACTCACTCACAGTGAGAGGCACAAGATCACAGACACACATCTCACTCACTCTCAATGAGACGCACAGGGTAACAGACACACATGTCACTCATTCTCTGTGAGATGCAAAGGGTAACAGACACACGTATCATTCACTCCCAGTGAGACGCACAAGGTAACAACAAACATCTCACTCTCAGTGAGACGCACAGGATAACAGACACACATCTCACTCATTCTCCGTGAGACGCACAGGCTCACAGACACACATCTCACTCACTCAGTGAGACGCACAGAATAACAGACACACATCTCACTCACTCCCAGCGAGACGCAGAGGATAACAGACATATCTCACACTCTCAGTGAGACGCACAGGATAACAGACACACATCTCACTCACTCTCAGTGAGACGCACAAGATAACAGACACACATCTCCCTCAGTGAGACGCACAGGGTAACAGACACACATCTCTCTCACTCTCAGTGAGATGCACAGGATAACAGACACACATCTCACTCACTCTCAGTCAGACGCACAGGCTCACAGACACACATCTCACTCACTCAGTGAGACGCACAGAATAACAGACACACATCTCACTCACTCCCAGCGAGACGCAGAGGATAACAGACATATCTCACACTCTCAGTGAGACGCACAGGATAACAGACACACATCTCACTCACTCTCAGTGAGACGCACAAGATAACAGACACACATCTCCCTCAGTGAGACGCACAGGGTAACAGACACACATCTCTCTCACTCTCAGTGAGATGCACAGGATAACAGACACACATCTCACTCACTCTCAGTCAGACGCACAGGATAACAGACACACATCTCACTCACTCTCAGTGAGACGCACAGGGTAACAGACACACATCTCACTCACTCTCAGTGAGACACAGGATCACAGACACACATCTCACTCACTCTCAGTGAGACACACAGGATCACAGACACACATCTCATTCACTCTCAGTGAGACGCACAGGGTAACAGACACACATCTCACTCACTCTCAGTCAGACGCACAGGATAACAGACACACATCTCACTCACTCCCAGTGAGACGCACAGGGTCACAGACACACATCTCACTCACACTCACTGAGACACACAGGATCACAGACACACACCTCACTCACTCTCAGTGAGACGCAGAGTGTAACAAACACACATCTCACTCACTCTCAGTGAGACACACAGGATCACAGACACACATCTTACTCACTCACAGTGAGACGTACAGGGTAACAGACACACTTCTCACTCACTCTCAGTGAGACGAACAGGGTAACAGACACACATCTCACTCACTCTCAGTGAGATGCATCGGATTACAGACATACATCTCACTCACTCTCAGTGAGACGCACAGGATAAAAGACACATACCTCACTCACTCTCAGTGAGACACACAGGATCACAGACACACACCTCACTCACTCTCAGTGAGACGCAGAGTGTAACAGGCACACATCTCACTCACTCTCAGTGAGACGCACAGGATCACAGACACACCTCTTATTCACGCTCAGAGAGACGCACAGGGTAACAGACACACTTCTCACTCACTCTCAGTGAGACGAACAGGGTAACAGACACACACCTCACTCACGCTCAGAGAGACGCACAGGGTCACAGACACACATCTCACTCACTCTCAGTGAGACGCACAGGATCACAGACACACATCTCACTCACTCTCAATGAGACGCACAGGGGAACAGACACACATCTCACTCACTCTCAGTGAGACGCACAGGATAACAGACACACATCACACTCACTCTCAGTGAGATGCATCAGATTACAGACACACATCTCACTCACTCTCAGTGAGACGCACAGGGGAACAGACACACATCTCACTCACTCTCAGTCAGACGCACAGGATAAAAGACACACATCTCATGCACTGAGTGAGACACACAGGGTAACAGACACACACCTCACTCACGCTCAGAGTGACGCACAGGGTCACAGACACACATCTCACTCACTCTCAGTGAGACGCACAGGGGAACAGACACACATGTCACTCATTCTCAGTGAGATGCAAAGGGTAACAGACACACGTATCACTCACTCCCAGTGAGACGCACTGGGTAACAGACACATCTCACTCACTCTAAGTGAGACGCACAAGCTAACAGACACACATCTCACTCACTCTCAGTGAGACGCACAGGATAACAGACACATTTCACTCACTCTCAGTGAGACACACAGGATCACAGACACACATCTCACTCACTCCCAGTGAGACGCACAAGGTAACAACAAACATCTCACTCTCAGTGAGACGCACAGGTTAACAGACACACATCTCACTCACTCTCAGGTGAGACGCACAAGATAATAGACATATCTCACTCACTCTCAGTGAGACGCACAGGATAACAGTCACACATCTCACTCATTCCCCGTGAGATGCACAGGCTCAAAGACACACATCTCACTCACACAGTGAGACGCACAGAATAACAGACACACATCTCACTCTCTCAGTGAGACCCACAGGGTAACAGACACACATCTCACTCACTCTCAGTGAGACGCACAGGATAACAGACACACATCTCCCTCAGTGAGACGCACAGGGTAACAGACACACATCTCTCTCACTCTCAGTGAGACGCACAGGCTCACAGACACACATCTCACTCACCCTGTGCGTCTCACTGAGAGTGAGTGAGATGTGTGTCTGTGAGCCTGTGCGTCTCAGTGAGAGTGAGTGAGATGTGTGTCTGTTACCCTGTGCGTCTCACTGAGAGTAACAGACACACATCTCACTCACTCTCACTGAGACGCACAGGGTAACAGACACACATCTCTCTCACTCTCATTGAGACGCACAGGGTAATAGACACACATCTCACTCACTCTCAGTGAGACGCACAGGATCACAGACACACATCTCACTCACTCTCAGTGAGACACACAGGAAAACAGACACGCATCTCACTCATTCTTAGTGAGACGCACAGGATAACAGGCACACATCTCACTCATTGAGTGAGACGCACAGGGTAACAGATACACATCTCACTCACTCTCACTGAGACGCACAGGATCACAGACGCACATCTCACTCACTCTCAGTGAGACGTACAGGATCACAGACACACATCTCACTCTCAGTGAGACGCACAGGCTCACAGACACACATCTCACTCACACTCACTGAGACACACAGGATCACAGACACACACCTCACTCACTCTCAGTGAGACGTACTGAATAAAGACACACATCTCACTCATTCTCAGTGAGACGCACAGGATCACTGACACACATCTCACTCACTCTCAGTGAGACGCACAGGTTCACAGACACACATCTCACTCACTCTCAGTGAGACGCACAGGCTCACAGACACACATCTCACTCACTCTCAGTGAGACGCACAGGGTAACAGACACACATCTCACTCACTCAGTGAGACGCACAGGGTAACAGACACACATCTCACTCACACTCACTGAGACACACAGGATCACAGACACACACCTCACTCACTCTCAGTGAGACGCACAAGCTAACAGACACACATCTCACTCACTCTCAGTGAGACGCACAGGGTAACAGACACACATCTCACTCACTCAGTGAGACGCACAGGGTAACAGACACACATCTCACTCACACTCACTGAGACACACAGGATCACAGACACACACCTCACTCACTCTCAGTGAGACGCACAGGATAACAGACACATTTCACTCACTCTCAGTGAGACACACAGGATCACAGACACACATCTCACTCACTCCCAGTGAGACGCACAAGGTAACAACAAACATCTCACTCTCAGTGAGACGCACAGGTTAACAGACACACATCTCACTCACTCTCAGGTGAGACGCACAAGATAATAGACATATCTCACTCACTCTCAGTGAGACGCACAGGATAACAGTCACACATCTCACTCATTCCCCGTGAGATGCACAGGCTCAAAGACACACATCTCACTCACACAGTGAGACGCACAGAATAACAGACACACATCTCACTCACTCCCAGCGAGACGCAGAGGATAACAGACATATCTCACACTCTCAGTGAGACGCACAGGATAACAGACACACATCTCACTCATTCTCCGTGAGACGCACAGGCTCACAGACACACATCTCACTCACTCAGTGAGACGCACAGAATAACAGACACACATCTCACTCACTCCCAGCGAGACGCAGAGGATAACAGACATATCTCACACTCTCAGTGAGACGCACAAGATAACAGACACACATCTCCCTGAGTGAGACGCACAGGGTAACAGACACACATCTCTCTCACTCTCAGTGAGATGCACAGGATAACAGACACACATCTCACTCACTCTCAGTCAGACGCACAGGATAACAGACACACATCTCACTCACTCTCAGTGAGACACACAGGATCACAGACACACATCTCACTCACACTCACTGAGACACACAGGATCACAGACACACATCTCACTCACTCTCAGTGAGACGCAGAGTGTAACAGACACACATCTCACTCACTCTCAGTGAGACGCACAGGATCACAGACACACACCTCACTCACTCTCAGTGAGACGCACAGGGGAACAGACACACATGTCACTCATTCTCAGTGAGATGCAAAGGGTAACAGACACACGTATCACTCACTCCCAGTGAGACGCACTGGGTAACAGACACATCTCACTCACTCTCAGTGAGACACACAGGATCACAGACACACATCTCACTCACTCCCAGTGAGACGCACAAGGTAACAACAAACATCTCACTCTCAGTGAGACGCACAGGTTAACAGACACACATCTCACTCACTCTCAGGTGAGACGCACAAGATAATAGACATATCTCACTCACTCTCAGTGAGACGTACAGGATAACAGTCACACATCTCACTCATTCCCCGTGAGATGCACAGGCTCAAAGACACACATCTCACTCACACAGTGAGACGCACAGAATAACAGACACACATCTCACTCACTCCCAGCGAGACGCACAGGATAACAGACATATCTCACTCTCTCAGTGAGACGCACAGGATAACAGACACACATCTCACTCTCTCAGTGAGACCCACAGGGTAACAGACACACATCTCACTCACTCTCAGTGAGACGCACAGGATAACAGACACACATCTCCCTCAGTGAGACGCACAGGCTCACAGACACACATCTCACTCACCCTGTGCGTCTCACTGAGAGTGAGTGAGATGTGTGTCTGTGAGCCTGTGCGTCTCAGTGAGAGTGAGTGAGATGTGTGTCTGTTACCCTGTGCGTCTCACTGAGAGTAACAGACACACATCTCACTCACTCTCACTGAGACGCACAGGGTAACAGACACACATCTCTCTCACTCTCATTGAGACGCACAGGGTAATAGACACACATCTCACTCACTCTCAGTGAGACGCACAGGATAACAGGCACACATCTCACTCACTCTCAGTGAGACGCACAGGGGAACAGACACACATGTCACTCATTCTCAGTGAGATGCAAAGGGTAACAGACACACGTATCACTCACTCCCAGTGAGACGCACTGGGTAACAGACACATCTCACTCACTCTAAGTGAGACGCACAGGATAACAGACACATTTCACTCACTCTCAGTGAGACACACAGGATCACAGGCACACATCTCACTCACTCTCAGTGAGACGCACAGGGTAACAGATACACATCTCACTCACTCTCACTGAGATGCACAGGATCAGAGGCACATCCCACTCATTCTCAGTGAGACGCACAGGGTAACAGACACACATCTCACTCAGTGAGACGCACAGGATCACAGACACACATCTCACTCACTCTCAGCGAGACGCACCGGGTCACAGACACACATCTCACTCACTCTCAATGAGACACACAGGATCACAGACACACATCTCAATCACTCTCAATGAGACGCACAAGGGAAGAGACACACATCACACTCACTCTCAGTGAGACGCACAGAGTCACAGACACACATCTCACGCACTCTCAGTGAGACGCACAGGAAAACAGACACGCATCTCACTCATTCTTAGTGAGACGCACAGGATAACAGGCACACATCTCACTCATTGAGTGAGACGCACAGGGTAACAGATACACATCTCACTCACTCTCACTGAGACGCACAGGATCACAGACGCACATCTCACTCACTCTCAGTGAGACGCACAGGATCACAGACACACATCTCATTCACTCTCAGTGAGACGCACAGGGTAACAGACACACATCTCACTCACTCTCAGTCAGACGCACAGGATAACAGACACACATCTCACTCATTCTCAGTGAGACGCACAGGGTCACAGACACACATCTCACTCATTCTCAGTGAGACGCACAGGGTCACAGACACACATCTCACTCATTCTCTGTGAGATGCAAAGGGTAACAGACACACGTATCATTCACTCCCAGTGAGACGCACAAGGTAACAACAAACATCTCACTCTCAGTGAGACGCACAGGATAACAGACACACATCTCACTCACTCTCAGTGAGATGCACAGGCTCACAGACACACATCTCACTCACTCAGTGAGACGCACAGAATAACAGACACACATCTCACTCACTCCCAGCGAGACGCAGAGGATAACAGACATATCTCACACTCTCAGTGAGACGCACAGGATAACAGACACACATCTCACTCACTCTCAGTGAGACGCACAAGATAACAGACACACATCTCCCTCAGTGAGACGCACAGGGTAACAGACACACATCTCTCTCACTCTCAGTGAGATGCACAGGATAACAGACACACATCTCACTCACTCTCAGTGAGATGCACAGGGTCACAGACACACATCTCACTCACACTCACTGAGACACACAGGATCACAGACACACACCTCACTCACTCTCAGTGAGACGCAGAGTGTAACAGGCACACATCTCACTCACTCTCAGTGAGACGCACAGGATCACAGACACACATCTTACTCACTCACAGTGAGACGTACAGGGTAACAGACACACTTCTCACTCACTCTCAGTGAGACGAACAGGGTAACAGACACACACCTCACTCACTCTCAATGAGACGCACAGGGAAAAACAGACACACATCTCACTCACTCTCAGTGAGACGCACAGGATCACAGACACACATCACACTCACTCTCAGTGAGATGCATCGGATTACAGACACACATCTCACTCATTCTCAGTGAGACGCACAGGGTAACAGACACACATCTCACTCACTCTCAGTGAGACACACAGGATCACAGACACACATCTCACTCACTCTCAGTGAGATGCATCAGATTACAGACACACATCTCACTCATTCTCAGTGAGACGCACAGGGTCACAGACACACATCTCACTCACTCTCAGTGAGACGCACAGGGGAACAGACACACATGTCACTCATTCTCAGTGAGATGCAAAGGGTAACAGACACACGTATCACTCACTCCCAGTGAGACGCACTGGGTAACAGACACATCTCACTCACTCTCAGTGAGACGCACAAGCTAACAGACACACATCTCACTCACTCTCAGTGAGACGCACAGGATCACAGACACACATCTCACTCACTCTCAGTGAGAGGCACAGGATAACAGACACACATCTCACTCACTCTCAGTGAGACACACAGGATCACAGACACACATCTCACGCACTCCCAGTGAGACGCACAAGGTAACAACAAACATCTCACTCTCAGTGAGACGCACAGGTTAACAGACACACATCTCACTCACTCTCAGGTGAGACGCACAAGATAATAGACATATCTCACTCACTCTCAGTGAGACGCACAGGATAACAGTCACACATCTCACTCATTCCCCGTGAGATGCACAGGCTCAAAGACACACATCTCACTCACACAGTGAGACGCACAGAATAACAGACACACATCTCACTCACTCCCAGCGAGACGCACAGGATAACAGACATATCTCACACTCTCAGTGAGACGCACAGGATAACAGACACACATCTCACTCACTCTCAGTGAGACGCACAGGGTAACAGACACACATCTCTCTCACTCTCAGTGAGACGCACAGGCTCACAGACACACTTCTCACTCACTCTCAGTGAGACGCACAGGGTAACAGACACACATCTCACTCACTCTCACTGAGACGCACAGGGTAACAGACACACATCTCACTCACTCTCAATGAGACGCACAAGGGAAGAGACACACATCACACTCACTCTCAGTGAGACGCACAGAGTCACAGACACACATCTCACTCACTCTCAGTGAGACGCACAGGAAAACAGACACGCATCTCACTCATTCTTAGTGAGACGCACAGGATAACAGGCACACATCTCACTCATTGAGTGAGACGCACAGGATCACAGACGCACATCTCACTCACTCTCAGTGAGACGCACAGGATAACAGACACACATCTCACTCACTCTCAGTGAGACGCACAGGCTCACAGACACACATCTCACTCACACTCACTGAGACACACAGGATCACAGACACACACCTCACTCACTCTCAGTGAGACGTACTGAATAAAGACACACATCTCACTCATTCTCAGTGAGACGCACAGGTTAACAGACACACATCTCACTCACTCTCAGGTGAGACGCACAAGATAATAGACATATCTCACTCACTCTCAGTGAGACGCACAGGATAACAGTCACACATCTCACTCATTCCCCGTGAGATGCACAGGCTCAAAGACACACATCTCACTCACACAGTGAGACGCACAGGATAACAGACATATCTCACTCACTCTCAGTGAGACGCACCGGGTCACAGACACACATCTCACTCACTCTCAATGAGACACACAGGATCACAGACACACATCTCACTCACTCTCAATGAGACGCACAAGGGAAGAGACACACATCACACTCACTCTCAGTGAGATGCATCGATGTGTGTCTGTTACCCTGTGCATCTCACTGTGAGAGATTTGTGTGTCTGTGAGCCTGTGGGTCTCACTGAAAGTGAGTGAGATGTGTGTCTGTTACCCTGTGCGTCTCACTGAGAGTGAGTGAGATGTGTGTCTGTTATCCTGTGCATCTCACTGAGGGAGATGTGTGTCTGTTATCTTGTGCGTCTCACTGAGAGTGAGTGAGATGTGCGTCTGTTATCCTGTGCGTCTCACTGAGAGTGTGAGATATGTCTGTTATCCTCTGCGTCTCGCTGGGAGTGAGTGAGATGTGTGAGATGCACAGGATAACGGACACACATCTCACTCACTGAGTGAGACAAACAGGGTAACAGACACACATCTAACTCACTCTCAGTGAGATGTAGAGGATCACAGACACACATCTCACTCACTGAGTGACTCACACAGGGTAACAAACACACATCTCACTCATTCTCAGTCAGACGCACAGGGTAACAGACACACATCTCTCTCAATCTCAGTGAGACGCACAGGATAACAGACACACATCTCACTCACTCTCAGTGAGACGCACAGGATAACAGACACACATCTCTCTCAATCTCAGTGAGACGCACAGGATAACAGACACACATCTCACTCACTCTCAGTGAGACGCACAGGATAACAGACACACATCTCTCTCAATCTCAGTGAGACGCATAGGGTCACAGACACACATCTCACTCACTCTCAATGAGACGCACAAGGGAAGAGACACACATCACACTCACTCTCAGTGAGATGCATCGGATTACAGACACACATCTCACTCACTCTCAATGAGACGCACAGGGTAACAGACACACATGTCACTCATTCTCTGTGAGATGCAAAGGGTAACAGACACACGTATCACTCACTCCCAGTGAGACGCACAAGGTAACAACAAACATCTCGCTCTCAGTGAGACGCACAGGTTAACAGACACACATCTCACTCACTCTCAGTGAGACGCACAAGATAATAGACATATCTCACTCACTCTCAGTGAGACGCACAGGATAACAGTCACACATCTCACTCATTCCCCGTGAGATGCACAGGCTCACAGACACACATCTCACTCACACAGTGAGACGCACAGAATAACAGACACACATCTCACTCACTCCCAGCGAAACGCACAGGATAACAGACATATCTCACAATCTCAGTGAGACGCACAGGATAACAGACACACATCTCACTCTCTCAGTGAGACGCACAGGATAACAGACACACATCTCACTCACTCTCAATGAGACGCACAGGATCACAGACGCACATCTCACTCACTCTCAGTGAGACGCACAGGATAACAGACACACATCTCACTCACTCCCAGCGAAACGCACAAGGTAACAACAAACATCTCGCTCTCAGTGAGACGCACAGGTTAACAGACACACATCTCTCTCACTCTCAGTGAGATGCACAGGATAACAGACACACATCACACTCACTCTCAGTGAGATGCACAGGATCACAGACACACATCTCACTCTCTCAGTGAGGCGCACAGGGGAACAGACACACATCTCACTCACTCTCAGTCAGACGCACAGGATAACAGACACACATCTCACTCACTCCCAGTGAGACGCACAAGATAACAGACACACATCTCCCTCAGTGAGACGCACAGGGTAACAGACACACATCTCTCTCACTCTCAGTGAGATGCACAGGATAACAGACACACATCTCACTCACTCTCAGTGAGACGCACAGGGTAACAGACACACATCTCACTCACTTTCAGTGAGACCCACAGGCTCACAGACACACATCTCACTCACAGTGAGATGCACAGGGTAACAGACACACATCTCACTCACTCTCAGTGAGACACACAGGATCACAGACACACATCTCACTCACTCTCAGTCAGACGCACAGGATAACAGACACACATCTCACTCCCTCCCAGTGAGACACACAGGATCACAGACACACACCTCACTCACTCTCAGTGAGACGCAGAGTGTAACAGGCACACATCTCACTCACTCTCAGTGAGACGCACAGGGTAACAGACACACATCTCACTCACTCTCAGTCAGACGCACAGGATCACAGACACACATCTCAAACACTCTCAGTGAGAGGCACAGGATAACACACATATCTCATTCACTCTCAATGAGACGCACAGGGGAACAGACACACATCTCACTCACTCTCAGTGAGACGCACAGGGTAACAGACACATATCACACTCACTCTCAGTGAGATGCATCGGATTACAGACACACATCACACTCACTCTCAGTGAGACGCACAGAATAACACACATCTCACTCACTCTCAGTGTGAAGCACAGGATCACAGAAACACATCTCACTCACTCCCAGCAAGACGCACAGGATCACAGACACACATCTCACTCACTAAGTAAGACCCACAGGGTAACAGACACACATCACACTCACTCTCAGTGAGATGCACAGGATCACAGACACACATCTCACTCTCTCAGTGAGGCGCACAGGGGAACAGACACACATCTCACTCACTCTCAGTCAGACGCACAGGATAACAGACACACATCTCACTCACTCCCAGTGAGACGCACAGGGTCACAGACACACATCTCACACACACTCAGTGAGACACACAGGATCACAGACAGACACCTCACTCACTCTCAGTGAGACGCACAAGCTAACAGACACACATCTCACTCACTCTCAGTGAGACGCACAAGCTAACAGACACACATCACACTCACACTGAGACGCACAGGTTAACAGACACACATCTCACTCACTCTCAGTGACACGCACAGGATAACAGAAATACGTCTCACTCACTCTCAGTGAGACGCACAGGATCACAGACACACATCTCACTCACTCTCAGTGAGAGGCACAGGATCACAGACACACATCTTACTCACTCTCAGTGACACGCACAGGATAACAGACATACATCTCACTCACTCTCAGTGAGACGCACAGGATAACAGACACACATCCCACTCACTCTCAGTGAGACGCACAGGGTAACAAACACACGTCACTCCTTCTCTGTGAGATGCAAAGGGTAACAGACACACGTATCACTCACTCCCAGTGAGACGCACAAGGTAACAACAAACATCTCACTCACACTGAGACGCACAGGATCACAGACACACATCTTACTCACTCACAGTGAGACGCACAGGATAACAGACACACTTCTCACTCACTCTCAGTGAGACGAACAGGGTAACAGACACACACCTCACTCACGCTCAGAGAGACGCACAGGGTCACAGACACACATCTCACTCAATCTCAGTGAGACGCACAGGATCACAGACACACATCTCACTCATTCTCAATGAGACGCACAGGGGAACAGACACACATCACACTCACTCTCAGTGAGATGCATCAGATTACAGACACACACCTCACTCACTCTCAGTGAGACGCACAGGGTCACAGACACACATCTCTCTCACTCTCAGTGAGACGCACAGGGGAACAGACACACGTCACTCATTCTCAGTGAGATGCAAAGGGTAACAGACACACGTATCACTCACTCCCAGTGAGACGCACTGTGTAACAGACACATCTCACTCACTCCCAGTGAGACGCACAAGCTAACAGACACACATCTCACTCACTCCCAGTGAGACGCACAAGGTAACAACAAACATCTCACTCTCAGTGAGACGCACAGGATCAGACACACATCTCACTCACTCTCAGGTGAGACGCACAAGATAATAGACATATCTCACTCACTCTCAGTGAGACGCACAGGATAACAGTCACACATCTCACTCATTCCCCGTGAGATGCACAGGCTCAAAGACACACATCTCACTCACACAGTGAGACGCACAGAATAACAGACACACATCTCACTCACTCCCAGCGAGACGCACAGGATAACAGACATATCTCACACTCTCAGTGAGACGCACAGGATAACAGACACACATCTCACTCTCTCAGTGAGACCCACAGGGTAACAGACACACATCTCACTCACTCTCAGTGACACGCACAGGATAACAGACATACATCTCACTCACTCTCAGTGAGACGCACAGGATAACAGACACACATCCCACTCACTCTCAGTGAGACGCACAGGGTAACAAACACACGTCACTCCTTCTCTGTGAGATGCAAAGGGTAACAGACACACGTATCACTCACTCCCAGTGAGACGCACAAGGTAACAACAAACATCTCACTCACACTGAGACGCACAGGTTAACAGACACACATCTCACTCACTCTCAGTGAGACGCACAGGATCACAGACACACATCTCACTCACTCTCAGTGAGACGCACAGGGTAACAGACACACATCTCTCTCACTCTCAGTGAGACGCACAGGCTCACAGACACACTTCTCACTCACTCTCAGTGAGACGCACAGGGTAACAGACACACATCTCACTCACTCTCACTGAGACGCACAGGGTAACAGACACACATCTCACTCACTCTCAATGAGACGCACAAGGGAAGAGACACACATCACACTCACTCTCAGTGAGACGCACAGAGTCACAGACACACATCTCACTCACTCTCAGTGAGACGCACAGGAAAACAGACACGCATCTCACTCATTCTTAGTGAGACGCACAGGATAACAGGCACACATCTCACTCATTGAGTGAGACGCACAGGATCACAGACGCACATCTCACTCACTCTCAGTGAGACGCACAGGATAACAGACACACATCTCACTCACTCTCAGTGAGACGCACAGGCTCACAGACACACATCTCACTCACACTCACTGAGACACACAGGATCACAGACACACACCTCACTCACTCTCAGTGAGACGTACTGAATAAAGACACACATCTCACTCATTCTCAGTGAGACGCACAGGTTAACAGACACACATCTCACTCACTCTCAGGTGAGACGCACAAGATAATAGACATATCTCACTCACTCTCAGTGAGACGCACAGGATAACAGTCACACATCTCACTCATTCCCCGTGAGATGCACAGGCTCAAAGACACACATCTCACTCACACAGTGAGACGCACAGGATAACAGACATATCTCACTCACTCTCAGTGAGACGCACCGGGTCACAGACACACATCTCACTCACTCTCAATGAGACACACAGGATCACAGACACACATCTCACTCACTCTCAATGAGACGCACAAGGGAAGAGACACACATCACACTCACTCTCAGTGAGATGCATCGATGTGTGTCTGTTACCCTGTGCATCTCACTGTGAGAGATTTGTGTGTCTGTGAGCCTGTGGGTCTCACTGAAAGTGAGTGAGATGTGTGTCTGTTACCCTGTGCGTCTCACTGAGAGTGAGTGAGATGTGTGTCTGTTATCCTGTGCATCTCACTGAGGGAGATGTGTGTCTGTTATCTTGTGCGTCTCACTGAGAGTGAGTGAGATGTGCGTCTGTTATCCTGTGCGTCTCACTGAGAGTGTGAGATATGTCTGTTATCCTCTGCGTCTCGCTGGGAGTGAGTGAGATGTGTGAGATGCACAGGATAACGGACACACATCTCACTCACTGAGTGAGACAAACAGGGTAACAGACACACATCTAACTCACTCTCAGTGAGATGTAGAGGATCACAGACACACATCTCACTCACTGAGTGACTCACACAGGGTAACAAACACACATCTCACTCATTCTCAGTCAGACGCACAGGGTAACAGACACACATCTCTCTCAATCTCAGTGAGACGCACAGGATAACAGACACACATCTCACTCACTCTCAGTGAGACGCACAGGATAACAGACACACATCTCACTCACTCTCAGTGAGACGCACAGGATAACAGACACACATCTCTCTCAATCTCAGTGAGACGCATAGGGTCACAGACACACATCTCACTCACTCTCAATGAGACGCACAAGGGAAGAGACACACATCACACTCACTCTCAGTGAGATGCATCGGATTACAGACACACATCTCACTCACTCTCAATGAGACGCACAGGGTAACAGACACACATGTCACTCATTCTCTGTGAGATGCAAAGGGTAACAGACACACGTATCACTCACTCCCAGTGAGACGCACAAGGTAACAACAAACATCTCGCTCTCAGTGAGACGCACAGGTTAACAGACACACATCTCACTCACTCTCAGTGAGACGCACAAGATAATAGACATATCTCACTCACTCTCAGTGAGACGCACAGGATAACAGTCACACATCTCACTCATTCCCCGTGAGATGCACAGGCTCACAGACACACATCTCACTCACACAGTGAGACGCACAGAATAACAGACACACATCTCACTCACTCCCAGCGAAACGCACAGGATAACAGACATATCTCACAATCTCAGTGAGACGCACAGGATAACAGACACACATCTCACTCTCTCAGTGAGACGCACAGGATAACAGACACACATCTCACTCACTCTCAATGAGACGCACAGGATCACAGACGCACATCTCACTCACTCTCAGTGAGACGCACAGGATAACAGACACACATCTCACTCACTCCCAGCGAAACGCACAAGGTAACAACAAACATCTCGCTCTCAGTGAGACGCACAGGTTAACAGACACACATCTCTCTCACTCTCAGTGAGATGCACAGGATAACAGACACACATCACACTCACTCTCAGTGAGATGCACAGGATCACAGACACACATCTCACTCTCTCAGTGAGGCGCACAGGGGAACAGACACACATCTCACTCACTCTCAGTCAGACGCACAGGATAACAGACACACATCTCACTCACTCCCAGTGAGACGCACAAGATAACAGACACACATCTCCCTCAGTGAGACGCACAGGGTAACAGACACACATCTCTCTCACTCTCAGTGAGATGCACAGGATAACAGACACACATCTCACTCACTCTCAGTGAGACGCACAGGGTAACAGACACACATCTCACTCACTTTCAGTGAGACCCACAGGCTCACAGACACACATCTCACTCACAGTGAGATGCACAGGGTAACAGACACACATCTCACTCACTCTCAGTGAGACACACAGGATCACAGACACACATCTCACTCACTCTCAGTCAGACGCACAGGATAACAGACACACATCTCACTCCCTCCCAGTGAGACACACAGGATCACAGACACACACCTCACTCACTCTCAGTGAGACGCAGAGTGTAACAGGCACACATCTCACTCACTCTCAGTGAGACGCACAGGGTAACAGACACACATCTCACTCACTCTCAGTCAGACGCACAGGATCACAGACACACATCTCAAACACTCTCAGTGAGAGGCACAGGATAACACACATATCTCATTCACTCTCAATGAGACGCACAGGGGAACAGACACACATCTCACTCACTCTCAGTGAGACGCACAGGGTAACAGACACATATCACACTCACTCTCAGTGAGATGCATCGGATTACAGACACACATCACACTCACTCTCAGTGAGACGCACAGAATAACACACATCTCACTCACTCTCAGTGTGAAGCACAGGATCACAGAAACACATCTCACTCACTCCCAGCAAGACGCACAGGATCACAGACACACATCTCACTCACTAAGTAAGACCCACAGGGTAACAGACACACATCACACTCACTCTCAGTGAGATGCACAGGATCACAGACACACATCTCACTCTCTCAGTGAGGCGCACAGGGGAACAGACACACATCTCACTCACTCTCAGTCAGACGCACAGGATAACAGACACACATCTCACTCACTCCCAGTGAGACGCACAGGGTCACAGACACACATCTCACACACACTCAGTGAGACACACAGGATCACAGACAGACACCTCACTCACTCTCAGTGAGACGCACAAGCTAACAGACACACATCTCACTCACTCTCAGTGAGACGCACAAGCTAACAGACACACATCACACTCACACTGAGACGCACAGGTTAACAGACACACATCTCACTCACTCTCAGTGACACGCACAGGATAACAGAAATACGTCTCACTCACTCTCAGTGAGACGCACAGGATCACAGACACACATCTCACTCACTCTCAGTGAGAGGCACAGGATCACAGACACACATCTTACTCACTCTCAGTGACACGCACAGGATAACAGACATACATCTCACTCACTCTCAGTGAGACGCACAGGATAACAGACACACATCCCACTCACTCTCAGTGAGACGCACAGGGTAACAAACACACGTCACTCCTTCTCTGTGAGATGCAAAGGGTAACAGACACACGTATCACTCACTCCCAGTGAGACGCACAAGGTAACAACAAACATCTCACTCACACTGAGACGCACAGGATCACAGACACACATCTTACTCACTCACAGTGAGACGCACAGGATAACAGACACACTTCTCACTCACTCTCAGTGAGACGAACAGGGTAACAGACACACACCTCACTCACGCTCAGAGAGACGCACAGGGTCACAGACACACATCTCACTCAATCTCAGTGAGACGCACAGGATCACAGACACACATCTCACTCATTCTCAATGAGACGCACAGGGGAACAGACACACATCACACTCACTCTCAGTGAGATGCATCAGATTACAGACACACACCTCACTCACTCTCAGTGAGACGCACAGGGTCACAGACACACATCTCTCTCACTCTCAGTGAGACGCACAGGGGAACAGACACACATGTCACTCATTCTCAGTGAGATGCAAAGGGTAACAGACACACGTATCACTCACTCCCAGTGAGACGCACTGTGTAACAGACACATCTCACTCACTCCCAGTGAGACGCACAAGCTAACAGACACACATCTCACTCACTCCCAGTGAGACGCACAAGGTAACAACAAACATCTCACTCTCAGTGAGACGCACAGGATCAGACACACATCTCACTCACTCTCAGGTGAGACGCACAAGATAATAGACATATCTCACTCACTCTCAGTGAGACGCACAGGATAACAGTCACACATCTCACTCATTCCCCGTGAGATGCACAGGCTCAAAGACACACATCTCACTCACACAGTGAGACGCACAGAATAACAGACACACATCTCACTCACTCCCAGCGAGACGCACAGGATAACAGACATATCTCACACTCTCAGTGAGACGCACAGGATAACAGACACACATCTCACTCTCTCAGTGAGACCCACAGGGTAACAGACACACATCTCACTCACTCTCAGTGACACGCACAGGATAACAGACATACATCTCACTCACTCTCAGTGAGACGCACAGGATAACAGACACACATCCCACTCACTCTCAGTGAGACGCACAGGGTAACAAACACACGTCACTCCTTCTCTGTGAGATGCAAAGGGTAACAGACACACGTATCACTCACTCCCAGTGAGACGCACAAGGTAACAACAAACATCTCACTCACACTGAGACGCACAGGTTAACAGACACACATCTCACTCACTCTCAGTGAGACGCACAGGATCACAGACACACATCTTACTCACTCACAGTGAGACGCACAGGATAACAGACACATATCTCACTCACTCTCAGTGACACGCACAGGATAACAGACATACATCTCACTCACTCTCAGTGAGACGCACAGGGTAACAGACACACATCTCACTCACTCTCAGTCAGACGCACAGGATAACAGACACACACCTCACTCACTCTCAGTGAGACGCAGAGTGTAACAGACACACATCTCACTCACTCTCAGTGAGACGCACAGGATCACAGACACACATCTCACTCACTCTCAGTGAGACGCACAGGGGAACAGACACACATCTCACTCACTCTCAGTGAGACGCACAGGATAAAAGACACACATCTCATGCACTGAGTGAGAGACACAGGGTAACAGACACACACCTCACTCACTCTCAGAGAGACGCACAGGATCACAGACACACACCTCACTCACTCAGTGAGACGCAGAGTGTAACAGGCACACATCTTATTCACGCTCAGAGAGACGCACAGGGTAACAGACACACTTCTCACTCACTCTCAGTGAGACGAACAGGGTAACAGACACACACCTCACTCACGCTCAGAGAGACGCACAGGGTCACAGACACACATCTCACTCAATCTCAGTGAGACGCACAGGATCACAGACACACATCTCACTCATTCTCAATGAGACGCACAGGGGAACAGACACACATCACACTCACTCTCAGTGAGATGCATCAGATTACAGACACACATCTCACTCACTCTCAGGTGAGATGCACAGGATAACAGACACACTTCTCACTCACTCTCAGCGAGACGCACAGGATAACAGACATATCTCACTCACTCTCAGTGAGACGCACAGGCTCACAGATACACATCTCACACTCAGTGGGACGCACAGGGTAACAGACACACATCTCACTCACTCTCAGTCAGACGCACAGGATAACAGACACACACCTCACTCACTCTCAGTGAGACGCAGAGTGTAACAGGCACACATCTCACTCACTCTCAGTCAGACGCACAGGATCACAGACACACATCTTACTCACTCTCAGTGAGACGAACAGGGTAACAGACACACTCATGCACTGAGTGAGAGACACAGGGTAACAGACACACACCTCACTCACTCTCAGAGAGACGCACAGGATCACAGACACACACCTCACTCACTCTCAGTGAGACGCAGAGTGTAACAGGCACACATCTTATTCACGCTCAGAGAGACGCACAGGGTAACAGACACACTTCTCACTCACTCTCAGTGAGACGAACAGGGTAACAGACACACACCTCACTCACGCTCAGAGAGACGCACAGGGTCACAGACACACATCTCACTCAATCTCAGTGAGACGCACAGGATCACAGACACACATCTCACTCATTCTCAATGAGACGCACAGGGGAACAGACACACATCTCACTCACTCTCAGTGAGACGCACAGGATAACAGACACACATCACACTCACTCTCAGTGAGATGCATCAGATTACAGACACACATCTCACTCACTCTCAGTGAGACGCACAGGGTCACAGACACACATCTCTCTCACTCTCAGTGAGACGCACAGGGGAACAGACACACATGTCACTCATTCTCAGTGAGATGCAAAGGGTAACAGACACACGTATCACTCACTCCCAGTGAGACGCACTGTGTAACAGACACATCTCACTCACTCCCAGTGAGACGCACAAGCTAACAGACACACATCTCACTCACTCCCAGTGAGACGCACAAGGTAACAACAAACATCTCACTCTCAGTGAGACGCACAGGATCAGACACACATCTCACTCACTCTCAGGTGAGACGCACAAGATAATAGACATATCTCACTCACTCTCAGTGAGACGCACAGGATAACAGTCACACATCTCACTCATTCCCCGTGAGATGCACAGGCTCAAAGACACACATCTCACTCACACAGTGAGACGCACAGAATAACAGACACACATCTCACTCACTCCCAGCGAGACGCACAGGATAACAGACATATCTCACACTCTCAGTGAGACGCACAGGATAACAGACACACATCTCACTCACTCTCAGTGAGACGCACAAGATAACAGACACACATCTCCCTCAGTGAGACGCACAGGGTAACAGACACACATCTCTCTCACTCTCAGTGAGACGCACAGGCTCACAGACACACATCTCACTCACTCTCACTGAGACGCACAGGGTAACATACACACATCTCTCTCACTCTCATTGAGACGCACAGGGTAATAGACACACATCTCACTCACTCTCAGTGAGACGCACAGGAAAACAGACACGCATCTCACTCATTCTTAGTGAGACGCACAGGATAACAGACACACATCTCACTCACTCTCACTGAGACGCACAGGATCACAGACGCACATCTCACTCACTCTCAGTGAGACGCACAGGATAACAGACACACATCCCACTCATTCTCAGTGAGACGCACAGGGTAACAGACACACATCTCACTCAGTGAGACGCACAGGATCACAGATACACATCTCACTCACTCTCAGCGAGACGCACAGGATAACAGACACACACCTCACTCACTCTCAGTGAGAAGCACAGGATCACAGACACACATCTTACTCACTCACAGTGAGACGCACAGGATCACAGACACACATCTCACTCACTCTCAGTGAGAGGCACAGGATAACACACACATCTCACTCACTCCCAGTGAGACGCACAGGATAACAGACATATCTCACTCACTCTCAGTGAGACGCACCGGGTCACAGACACACATTTCACTCACTCTCAATGAGACACACAGGATCACAGACACACATCTCACTCACTCTCAATGAGACGCACAAGGGAAGAGACACACATCACACTCACTCTCAGTGAGATGCATCGATGTGTGTCTGTTACCCTGTGCATCTCACTGTGAGAGAGATGTGTGTCTGTGAGCCTGTGGGTCTCACTGAAAGTGAGTGAGATGTGTGTCTGTTACCCTGTGCGTCTCACTGAGAGTGAGTGAGATGTGTGTCTGTTATCCTGTGCATCTCACAGAGTGAGAGAGATGTGTGTCTGTTACCCTGTGCGTCTCACTGAGGGAGATGTGTGTCTGTTATCTTGTGCGTCTCACTGGGAGTGAGTGAGATGTGTGTCTGTTATCCTGTGCGTCTCACTGAGAGTTTGAGATATGTCTGTTATCCTCTGCGTCTCGCTGGGAGTGAGTGAGATGTGTGAGATGCACAGGATAACGGACACACATCTCACTCACTGAGTGAGACAAACAGGGTAACAGACACACATCTAACTCACTCTCAGTGAGATGTAGAGGATCACAGACACACATCTCACTCACTGAGTGACTCACACAGGGTAACAAACACACATCTCACTCATTCTCAGTCAGACGCACAGGGTAACAGACACACATCTCACTCGCTCACTGAGACGCACAGGATAACAGACACACATCTCTCTCAATCTCAGTGAGACGCACAGGATAACAGACACACATCTCACTCACTCAGAGAGACGCACAGGGTAACAGACACACATCTCACACATTCTCAGTGAGAGGCACAAGATCACAGACACACATCTCACTCACTCTCAATGAGACGCACAGGGTAACAGACACACATGTCACTCATTCTCTGTGAGATGCAAAGGGTAACAGACACACGTATCACTCACTCCCAGTGAGACGCACAAGGTAACAACAAACATTTCGCTCTCAGTGAGACGCACAGGTTAACAGACACACATCTCACTCACTCTCAGTGAGACGCACAAGATAATAGACATATCTCACTCACTCTCAGTGAGACGCACAGGATAACAGTCACACATCTCACTCATTCCCCGTGAGATGCACAGGCTCACAGACACACATCTCACTCACACAGTGAGACGCACAGAATAACAGACACACATCTCACTCACTCCCAGCGAAACGCACAGGATAACAGACACACATCTCACTCTCTCAGTGAGACCCACAGGGTAACAGACACACATCTCACTCACTCTCAGTGAGACGCACAGGATAACAGACACACATCTCACTCTCTCAGTGAGACGCACAGGGTAACAGACACACATCTCTCTCACTCTCAGTGAGATGCACAGGATAACAGACACACATCTCACTCATTGAGTAAGATGCACAGGGTAACAGACACACATCTCACTCACTCCCAGTGAGACACACAGGATCACAGACACACATCTTCCTCACTCTCAGTGAGACGCACAGGGTAACAGACACACATCTCACTCACTTTCAGTGAGACCCACAGGCTCACAGACACACATCTCACTCACAGTCAGACGCACAGGATAACAGACACACATCTCCCTCAGTGAGACGCAGAGTGTAACAGGCACACATCTCACTCACTCTCAGTGAGACGCACAGGGTAACAGACACACATCTCATGCACTGAGTGCGACACACAGGGTAACAGACACACACCTCACTCACTCTCAGTGAGACGCACAGGATCACAGACACACATCTCAAACACTCTCAGTGAGAGGCACAGGATAACACACATATCTCATTCACTCTCAATGAGACGCACAGGGGAACAGACACACATCTCACTCACTCTCAGTGAGACGCACAGGGTAACAGACACATATCACACTCACTCTCAGTGAGATGCATCGGATTACAGACACACATCTCACTCACTCCCAGCAAGACGCACAGGGGAACAGACACACATCTCACTCACTAAGTAAGACCCACAGGGTAACTGACACACATCACACTCACTCTCAGTCAGACGCACAGGATAACAGACACACATCTCACTCACTCCCAGTGAGACGCACAGGGTCACAGACACACATCTCACTCACACTCAGTGAGACACACAGGATCACAGACAGACACCTCACTCACTCTCAGTGAGACGCACAAGCTAACAGACACACATCACACTCACAGTGAGATGTACAGGATCACAGACACACATCTCACTCACTCTCAGTGAGAGGCACAGGATCGCAGACACACATCTCACTCACTCTCAGTGACACGCACAGGATAACAGACACATATCTCACTCACTCTCAGTGAGACGCACAGGGTAACAAACACACATGTCACTCATTCTCTGTGAGATGCAAAGGGTAACAGACACACGTATCACTCACTCCCAGTGAGACGCACAAGGTAACAACAAACATCTCACTCACACTGAGACGCACAGGTTAACAGACACACATCTCACTCACTCTCAGTGAGACACACAGGATAACAGACACACATCCCACTCACTCCCAGTGACACGCACAGGATAACAGACATACATCTCACTCACTCTCAGTGAGACGCACAGGATCACAGACACACATCCCACTCACTCTCAGTGAGAGGCACAGGATCACAGACACACATCTTACTCACTCACAGTGAGACGCACAGGATAACAGACACACATCTCACTCACTCTCAGTGAGAGGCACAGGATAACAGATACACATCTCACTCACTCTCAGTGAGACGCACAGGATAACAGACACACATCTCACTCATTGAGTAAGATGCACAGGGTAACAGACACACATCTCACTCACTCCCAGTGAGACACACAGGATCACTGACACACATCTTCCTCACTCACAGTGAGACGCACAGGGTAACAGACACACATCTCATTCACTCTCAGTGAGACGCACAGGTTAACAGACACGCATCTCACTCATTCTTAGTGAGACGCACAGGATAACAATCATCTCACTCACTCTCAGTGAGAGGCACAGGATAACAGATACACATCTCACTCACTCTCAGTGAGACGCAGAGTGTAACAGGCACACATCTCACTCACTCTCAGTGAGACGCACAGGGTAACAGACACACATCTCATGCACTGAGTGCGACACACAGGGTAACAGACACACACCTCACTCACTCTCAGTGAGACGCACAGGATCACAGACACACATCTCAAACACTCTCAGTGAGAGGCACAGGATAACACACATATCTCATTCACTCTCAATGAGACGCACAGGGGAACAGACACACATCTCACTCACTCTCAGTGAGACGCACAGGGTAACAGACACATATCACACTCACTCTCAGTGAGATGCATCGGATTACAGACACACATCTCACTCACTCCCAGCAAGACGCACAGGGGAACAGACACACATCTCACTCACTAAGTAAGACCCACAGGGTAACTGACACACATCACACTCACTCTCAGTCAGACGCACAGGATAACAGACACACATCTCACTCACTCCCAGTGAGACGCACAGGGTCACAGACACACATCTCACTCACACTCAGTGAGACACACAGGATCACAGACAGACACCTCACTCACTCTCAGTGAGACGCACAAGCTAACAGACACACATCACACTCACAGTGAGATGTACAGGATCACAGACACACATCTCACTCACTCTCAGTGAGAGGCACAGGATCGCAGACACACATCTCACTCACTCTCAGTGACACGCACAGGATAACAGACACATATCTCACTCACTCTCAGTGAGACGCACAGGGTAACAAACACACATGTCACTCATTCTCTGTGAGATGCAAAGGGTAACAGACACACGTATCACTCACTCCCAGTGAGACGCACAAGGTAACAACAAACATCTCACTCACACTGAGACGCACAGGTTAACAGACACACATCTCACTCACTCTCAGTGAGACACACAGGATAACAGACACACATCCCACTCACTCCCAGTGACACGCACAGGATAACAGACATACATCTCACTCACTCTCAGTGAGACGCACAGGATCACAGACACACATCCCACTCACTCTCAGTGAGAGGCACAGGATCACAGACACACATCTTACTCACTCACAGTGAGACGCACAGGATAACAGACACACATCTCACTCACTCTCAGTGAGAGGCACAGGATAACAGATACACATCTCACTCACTCTCAGTGAGACGCACAGGATAACAGACACACATCTCACTCATTGAGTAAGATGCACAGGGTAACAGACACACATCTCACTCACTCCCAGTGAGACACACAGGATCACTGACACACATCTTCCTCACTCACAGTGAGACGCACAGGGTAACAGACACACATCTCATTCACTCTCAGTGAGACGCACAGGTTAACAGACACGCATCTCACTCATTCTTAGTGAGACGCACAGGATAACAATCATCTCACTCACTCTCAGTGAGAGGCACAGGATAACAGATACACATCTCACTCACTCTCAGTGAGACGCAGAGTGTAACAGGCACACATCTCACTCACTCTCATCGAGGCGCACAGGATCACAGAAACACATCTCACTCACTCCCAGCGAATCGCACAGGATAACAGACACGCATCTCACTCACTGAGTGAGACACACAGGATAACACACATATCTCACTCACTCTCAAAGAGACGCAAAGGATAACAGACACACTTCTCACTCACTCTCAGTGAGACGCACAGGCTCACAGACACACATCTCACTCACTCTCAGTGAGCCGCACAGGATAACAGACACATCTCACTCACTCCCAGTGAGACACACAGGGTAACAGACACACATCTCCCTCACTCTCAGTGAGACGCACATGATTATAGACACACATCTCACTCACTGAGTGAGACGCACAGGGTAACAGACACACATCTCAATCACTCTCAGTGAGACGCACATGGTAACAGACACACATCTCACTCACTCTCAGTGAGACGCACAGGATCACAGACACACTTCTCACGCACTCATTGAGACGCACAGGGTAACAGACACACATCCCACTCACTCATTGAGACGCACAGTCTCACAGACACACATCTCACTCACAGAGAGACGCCAAAGGTAACAGACACACATCTCACTAACTATCAGTGTGACACACAGTATAACAGACACACATCTCACTCACTCAGTGAGACGCACCAGGGAACAGACACACATCTCACTCACTCTCATCGAGGCGCACAGGATCACAGAAACACATCTCACTCACTCCCAGCGAATCGCACAGGATAACAGACACGCATCTCACTCACTGAGTGAGACGCACAGGATAACACACATATCTCACTCACTCTCAAAGAGACGCAAAGGATAACAGACACACTTCTCACTCACTCTCAGTGAGACGCACAGGCTCACAGACACACATCTCACTCACTCTCAGTGAGCCGCACAGGATAACAGACACATCTCACTCACTCCCAGTGAGACACACAGGGTAACAGACACACATCTCCCTCACTCTCAGTGAGACGCACATGATTATAGACACACATCTCACTCACTGAGTGAGACGCACAGGGTAACAGACACACATCTCAATCACTCTCAGTGAGACGCACATGGTAACAGACACACATCTCACTCACTCTCAGTGAGACGCACAGTCTCACAGACACACATCTCACTCACAGAGAGACGCCAAAGGTAACAGACACACATCTCACTAACTATCAGTGTGACACACAGTATAACAGACACACATCTCACTCACTCAGTGAGACGCACCAGGGAACAGACACACATCTCACTCACTCTCATCGAGGCGCACAGGATCACAGAAACACATCTCACTCACTCCCAGCGAATCGCACAGGATAACAGACACGCATCTCACTCACTGAGTGAGACGCACAGGATAACACACATATCTCACTCACTCTCAATGAGACGCAAAGGATAACAGACACACTTCTCACTCACTCTCAGTGAGACGCACAGGCTCACAGACACACATCTGATCACTCTCAGTGAGACACACAGGATCACAGACACACATCTCACTCACTCTCAGTGAGACGCACAGGGTAACAGACACACATCTCACTCACTCTCGTGAGACGCACAGGATATCAGACACATCTCACTCACTGAGTGAGACGCACAGGATAACAGACACACATCTCACTCACTGAGTGAGACGCACAGGATAACACAAATATCTCACTCACTCTCAGTGAGACGCCCAGGATAACAGACACACTTCTCACTCACTCTCAGTGAGACGCACAGGCTCACAGACACACATCTCACTCACTCAGTGAGACACACAGGATAACAGACATATCTCACTCACTCTCAGTGAGACGCACAGGATAACAGACACACATCTCACTCATTCCCAGTGAGACGCACAGGGTCACAGACACACATCTCACTCACTCTCACTGAGACGCACAGGATAAGAGACACACATCTCACTCACTCTCAGTGAGACGCAGAGTGTAACAGGCACACATCTCACTCACTCTCATCGAGGCGCACAGGATCACAGAAACACATCTCACTCACTCCCAGCGAATCGCACAGGATAACAGACACGCATCTCACTCACTGAGTGAGACGCACAGGATAACACACATATCTCACTCACTCTCAATGAGACGCAAAGGATAACAGACACACTTCTCACTCACTCATTGAGACGCACAAGATCACAGACACAGATCTCACTCACTCATTGAGACGCACAGGGTAACAGACACACATCTCACTCACTCTCAGTGAGACGCACCGGATTACAGACACACATGTCACTCACTGAGTGAGACGCACAGGGTAACAGACACACAGCTCACTCACTGAGTGAGACGCAGAGTGGAACAGGCACACATCTCACTCACTCTCAGTGAGACGCACAGACACACATCTCACTCTCAGTGAGACGCCCAAGGTAACAGACACACATCTCACTCACTCTCAGTGAGATGCACAGGATAACAGACATACATCTCACTCATTCTCAGTGAGACACACAGGGTTACAGACGGACGTCTCACTCACAGGTGAGACGCACAGGATCACAGACGCACATCTCACTCACTCTCATTGAAACGCACAGGGTAATAGACACACATCTCACTCACTCCCAGTGAGATGCACAGGGTAACAGACACACATCTCTCTCAATCACAGACAGACATCTCACTCACTCCCAGCGAATCGCACAGGATAACAGACACGCATCTCACTCACTGAGTGAGACACACAGGATAACACACATATCTCACTCACTCTCAAAGAGACGCAAAGGATAACAGACACACTTCTCACTCAGTGAGACGCACAGGATAACAGACATATCTCTCTCACTCTCAGTGAGACGCACAGGATCACAGACACCCATCTCACTCACTCTCAGTGAGACGCACAGGGTAACAGACAGACATCACACTCACTCTCATTGAGACGCACAGGGTAACAGACACACATCTCACTCACTCTCAGTGAGATGCACCGGATTACAGACACACATGTCACTCACTGAGTGAGACGCACACGGTTACAGACACACATCCCACTCACTCACAGTGAGACACACAGGGTAACAAACACACATCTCACTCATTCTCAGTCAGACGCACAGGATCACAGACTCACATCTCACTCACTCTCAATGAGAGGCACAAGATCACAGACACACATCTCACTCACACTCAATGAGATGCACAGGGTAACAGACACACTTCTCACTCACTCTCAGTGAGAGGCACAAGGTAACAGACACACATCTCACTCACTCTCAGCGAGACCCACAGGCTCACAGACACACATCTCACTCACAGTGAGATGCACAGGGAAATAGACACACATCTCACTCACTCTCAGTGAGACCCACAGGATCACAGGCACACATCTCACTCACTCTCATCGAGGCGCACAGGATCACAGAAACACATCTCACTCACTCCCAGCGAATCGCACAGGATAACAGACACGCATCTCACTCACTGAGTGAGACACACAGGATAACACACATATCTCACTCACTCTCAAAGAGACGCAAAGGATAACAGACACACTTCTCACTCACTCTCAGTGAGACGCACAGGCTCACAGACACACATCTCACTCACTCTCAGTGAGCCGCACAGGATAACAGACACATCTCCCTCACTCTCAGTGAGACGCACATGATTATAGACACACATCTCACTCACTGAGTGAGACGCACAGGGTAACAGACACACATCCCACTCACTCATTGAGACGCACAGTCTCACAGACACACATCTCACTCACAGAGAGACGCCAAAGGTAACAGACACACATCTCACTAACTATCAGTGTGACACACAGTATAACAGACACACATCTCACTCACTGAGTGAGACGCAGAGTGTAACAGGCACACATCTCACTCACTCTCATCGAGGCGCACAGGATCACAGAAACACATCTCACTCACTCCCAGCGAATCGCACAGGATAACAGACACGCATCTCACTCACTGAGTGAGACGCACAGGATAACACACATATCTCACTCACTCTCAATGAGACGCAAAGGATAACAGACACACTTCTCACTCACTCATTGAGACGCACAGGATCACAGACACAGTTCTCACTCTCTCAGTGAGACGCACAGGCTCACAGACACACATCTGATCACTCTCAGTGAGACACACAGGATCACAGACACACATCTCACTCACTCTCAGTGAGACGCACAGGGTAACAGTCACACATCTCACTCACTCTCATTGAGACGCACAGGGTAACAGACACACATCTCACTCACTCTCAGTGTGACGCACAGGATAACACACATCTCACTCTCAGTGTGACGCACAGGGTAACAGACACACATCTCACTCACTCTCGTGAGACGCACAGGATATCAGACACATCTCACTCACTGAGTGAGACGCACAGGATAACACAAATATCTCACTCACTCTCAGTGAGACGCCCAGGATAACAGACACACTTCTCACTCACTCTCAGTGAGACGCACAGGCTCACAGACACACATCTCACTCACTCAGTGAGACACACAGGATAACAGACACATCTCACTCACTCCCAGCGAGACGCACAGGATAACAGACATATCTCACTCACTCTCAGTGAGACGCACAGGATAACACACATATCTCACTCACTCTCAGTGAGACGCACAGGATAACAGACACACATCTCCCTCACTCTTAGTGAGACGCACAGGGTAACAAACACACATCTCACTCATTCCCAGTGAGACGCACAGGGTCACAGACACACATCTCACTCACTCTCACTGAGACGCACAGGGTAACAGATACACATCTCACTCACTCTCAGTGAGACGCAGAGTGTAACAGGCACACATCTCACTCACTCTCATCGAGGCGCACAGGATCACAGAAACACATCTCACTCACTCCCAGCGAATCGCACAGGATAACAGACACGCATCTCACTCACTGAGTGAGACGCACAGGATAACACACATATCTCACTCACTCTCAATGAGACGCAAAGGATAACAGACACACTTCTCACACACTCATTGAGACGCACAGGATCACAGACACAGATCTCACTCACTCATTGAGACACACAGGATAACGGACACACATCTCACTCACTGAGTGAGACGCACAGGATAACAGACACACATCTCACTCACTCTCAATGAGACGCAAAGGATAACAGACACACTTCTCACTCACTCATTGAGACGCACAGGATCACAGACACAGATCTCACTCACTCTCAGTGAGACGCACAGGATCACAGACACACATCTCACTCACTCTCAGTGAGACGCACAGGGTAACAGACACACAGCTCACTCACTGAGTGAGACGCAGAGTGGAACAGGCACACATCTCACTCACTCTCAGTGAGACGCACAGACACACATCTCACTCTCAGTGAGACGCCCAAGGTAACAGACACACATCTCACTCACTCTCAGTGAGATGCACAGGATAACAGACATACATCTCACTCATTCTCAGTGAGACACACAGGGTTACAGACGGACGTCTCACTCACAGGTGAGACGCACAGGATCACAGACGCACATCTCACTCACTCTCATTGAAACGCACAGGGTAATAGACACACATCTCACTCACTCCCAGTGAGATGCACAGGGTAACAGACACACATCTCTCTCAATCACAGACAGACATCTCACTCACTCCCAGCGAATCGCACAGGATAACAGACACGCATCTCACTCACTGAGTGAGACACAGGATAACACACATATCTCACTCACTCTCAAAGAGACGCAAAGGATAACAGACACACTTCTCACTCAGTGAGACGCACAGGATAACAGACATATCTCTCTCACTCTCAGTGAGACGCACAGGATCACAGACACCCATCTCACTCACTCTCAGTGAGACGCACAGGGTAACAGACACACATCTCACTCACTCCCAGTGAGATGCACAGGGTAACAGACGCACATCTCACTCGCTCACTGAGATGCCCAGGATCACTGACACACATCTCACTCACTCTCAGTGAGATGCACCGGATTACAGACACACATGTCACTCACTGAGTGAGACGCACACGGTTACAGACACACATCCCACTCACTCACAGTGAGACACACAGGGTAACAAACACACATCTCACTCATTCTCAGTCAGACGCACAGGATCACAGACTCACATCTCACTCACACTCAATGAGATGCACAGGGTAACAGACACACTTCTCACTCACTCTCAGTGAGAGGCACAAGGTAACAGACACACATCTCACCTCACTCTCAGTGAGACCCACAGGATCACAGACACACATCTTACTCACTCTCAGTGAGACGCACAGGGTAACAGACACACTTCTCACTCACTCTCAGTGAGACGCACAGGATCACAGACACACATCTCACTCACTCTCAGTGAGACGCACACAACAAGAGACACACATCTCACTCACAGTGTGACACACAGGGTAACAAACACACATCTCACTCAGTGAGACGCACAGGGTAACAGACACACATCTCTCTCACTCTCAGTGAGACGCCCAAGGTAACAGACACACATCTCAAACACTGTCAGTGGGACGCACAGGATCACAGACACACATCTCACTCACTCTCAGTGAGACGCACAGGCTCACAGACACACATCTCACTCACACTCAGTGAAATGCACAGGGTAACAAACACACATCTCACTCACTCTCAATGAGACGCACAGGATCACAGACACACATCTCACTCACTCTCAGTGAGACGCACAGGCTCACAGACACACATCTCACTCTCTCAGTGAAATGCACAGGGTAACAAACACACATCTCACTCACTCTCAATGAGACGCAGAGGGTACCAAACACACATCTCACTCACTCTCAGTGAGACGCACACGACAAGAGACACACATCTCACTCACAGTGAGACACACAGGGTAAAAAACACACATCTCACTCATTCTCAGTCAGACGCACAGGATCACAGACTCACATCTCACTCACTCTCAGTGAGACGCACAGGATAACAGACACACATCTCACTCATTGAGTAAGATGCACAGGGTAACAGACACACATCTCACTCACTCTCAATGAGACACACAGGGTAACAGACACACTTCTCACTCACTCTCAGTGAGACGCACAGGGTCACAGACACACATCTCACTCACTCTCACAGACACGAACAGGATCAGAGACACACATCTCACTCTCACTGAGACGCACAGGATAACAGACACACATCTCACTCTGAGTGAGACGCACAGGGTAACAAACAAACGTCACTCATTCTCAGTGAGAGGCACAGGGTAACAGACACACTTCTCACTCACTCTCAGTGAGACGCAAAGGATAACAGACACACTTCTCACTCATTGAGTGAGACCACAGGGTAAAAAACACACATGTCACGCCTTCTCAGTGAGATGCACAGGGTAACAGACACACATCTCACTCACTCTCAATGAGAGGCACAGGGTAACAGACACACTTCTCACTCACTCTCAGTGAGACGCAAAGGATAACAGACACACTTCTCACTCATTGAGTGAGACCACAGGGTAACAAACACACATGTCACTCATTCTCAGTGAGATGCACAGGGTAACAGACACACATCTCAGTGAGATGCACCGGATTACAGACACACATCTCACTCACTCTCAGTCAGACGCACAGGATAACAGACACACATCTCACTCACTCTCAGTGAGAGGCACAAGATCACAGACACACATCTCACTCACTCTCAATGAGACGCACAGGGTAACAGACACACTTCTCACTCACTCTCAGTGAGACGCAAAGGATAACAGACACACTTCTCACTCATTGAGTGAGACCACAGGGTAACAAACACACATGTCACGCCTTCTCAGTGAGATGCAAAGGGTAACAGACACACATCTCACTCACTCTCAGTGAGACGCACAAGATAACAGACACACCTCACTCACTGAGTGAGACGCACAGGATAACAGACACACATCTCAATCTTTCAGTGAGAGGCAGAGTGTAACAGGCACACATCTCACTCACTCTCATCGAGGCGCACAGGATCACAGAAACACATCTCACTCACTCTCAGTGAGACGCACAGGATAACAGACACACATCTCACTCACTCCCAGCGAGACGCACAGGATAACACGCATATCTCACTCACTCTCAGTGAGACGCACAAGATAACAGACACACCTCACTCACTGAGTGAGACGCACAGGATAACAGACACACATGTCAATCTCTCAGTGAGAGGCAGAGTGTAACAGGCACACATCTCACTCACTCTCATCGAAGCGCACAGGATCACAGAAACACATCTCACTCACTCTTAGTGAGTCGCACAGGATCACAGACACACATCTCACTCACTCTCAGTGAGACGCACAAGATAACAGACACACATCTCTCTCACTCTCAGTGAGACGCACAAGATAACAGACACACATCTCTCTCACTCTCAGTGAGAAGCACAGACTCACAGACACACATCTCACTCTCAGTGAGATGCATAGGATAACAGACACACATCTCACACACTCTCAGTGAGATGCCCAAGGTAACAGACACACATCTCTCTCACTCTCAGTGAGACCCACAGGCTCACAGACACACATCTCACTCACAGTGAGATGCACAGGAAAACAGACACACATCTCACTCACTCTCAGTGAGACGCACAGGGTAACAGACACACATCTCATTCACTCTCAGTGAGACGCACAGGGTAACAGACACACATCTCACTCACTCTCAGTGAGACGCACAGGATAACAGACACATCTCACTCACTCTCAGTGAGACGCACAGGATCACAGACGCACATCTCATTCACTCTCAGTGAGACGCACTGGATAACAGACACACATCTCACTCACTCTCAGTGAGACGCACAGGGTCACAGACACACATCTCACGCACTCACAATGAGACGCAGAGTGTAACAGGCACACATCTCACTCACTCTCATCGCGGAGCACAGGATCACAGAAACACATCTCACTCACTCCCAGCGAGACGCACAGGATAACAGACACACATCTCACTCTCACTCAGACGCACAGAATAACAGACACATATCTCACTCATTGAGTGAGACGCACAGGGTAACAAACACACATGTCACTCATTCTCAGTGAGATGCACAGGGTAACAGACACACATCTCACTCACTCTCAGTGAGATGCACAGGGTAACAGACACACATCTCACTCGCTCATTGAGACGCACAGGATAACAGACACACATCTCACTCACTCTCAGTGAGATGCACCGGATTACAGACACACATGTCACTCACTGAGTGAGACGCACAGGGTTACAGACACACATCCCACTCACTCTCAATGAGACACACAGGGTAACAAACACACATCTCACTCATTCTCAGTCAGACGCACAGGGTAAGAGACACACTTCTCACTCACGTTCAGTGACACGCACAAGATAACAGACACACTTCTCACTCACTCAGTGAGATGCACCGGATTACAGACACACATCTCACTCACTCTCAGTGAGACGCACAGGATAACAGACACACTTCTCACTCATTGAGTGAGACCACAGGGTAACAAACACACATGTCACTCATTCTCAGTGAGATGCAAAGGGTAACAGACACACATCTCACTCACTCTCAGTGAGACGCACAAGGTAACAACAAACATCTCACTCACTCTCAGTGAGACGCACAGGATCACACACACACATCTCACTCACTCAGTGAGACGCACAGGGTAACAGAAACACATCACACCCACTCTCAGTGAGATGTAGAGGATCACAGACACACATCTCACTCACTCTCAGTGAGACGCACACGATAACAGACACACATCTCACTCACTGAGTGACTCACACAGGGTAACAAACACACATCTCACTCATTCTCAGTCAGACGCACAGGGTAAGAGACACACTTCTCACTCACGTTCAGTGACACGCACAAGATAACAGACACACTTCTCACTCACTCAGTGAGATGCACCGGATTACAGACACACATCTCACTCACTCAGTGAGACGCACAGGGTAACAGAAACACATCACACCCACTCTCAGTGAGATGTAGAGGATCACAGACACGCATCGCACTCACTCTCAGTGAGACGCACAGGATAACAGACACACATCTCACTCACTCTCAGTGAGACGCACACGATAACAGACACACATCTCACTCACTGAGTGACTCACACAGGGTAACAAACACACATCTCACTCATTCTCAGTCAGACGCACAGGATAACAGACACACATCTCTCTCAATCTCAGTGAGACGCACAGGGTCACAGACACATCTCTCACTCTCAGTGAGACGCACAAGCTAACAGACACACATCACACTCACTGAGTGAGACGCAGAGGGTAACAAACACACATCCCACTCACTCTCAGTGACACGCACAGGATAACAGACACACATCTCACTCACTCTCAGTGAGACGCACAGGATCACAGACACACATCTCAATCTCTCAGTGAGAGGCAGAGGGTAACAAACACACATCCCACTCACTCTCAGTGAGACGCACAGGATCACAGACACACATCACACTCACTCTCAGGAAGACGCACAGGATCACAGACACACATCTCACTCACTCTCACTGACACGAACAGGGTAAGAAACACACATCCCACTCACTCTCAATGAGATGCACAGGATAACAGACACACATCTCACTCACTCTCAGTGAGACGCACCGGGGAACAGACACACATCTCACTCACTCTCAGTGAGACGCACAGGGTAACAGACACACATCCCACTCACTGAGTGAGACGCACAAGGTAACAGACACACATCTCACTCACTCTCAATGAGAGGCACAAGAGAACAGACAGACATCTCACTCATTCTCAGTGAGACGCACAGGGTAACAGACACACTTCACACTCACTCTCAGTGAGATGCACAGGGTAACAGACACATATCACACCTCACTCTCAGTGAGACGCACAGGATAACAGATACACATCTCACTCACTCTCAGTGAGACGCAGAGTGTAACAGGCACACATCTCACTCACTGAGTGAGACCCACAGGATAACACACATATCTCACTCACTCTCAAAGAGACGCAAAGGATAACAGACACACTTCTCACTCACTCTCAGTGAGCCGCACAGGATAACAGACACATCTCACTCACTCTCAGTGAGACGCACAGGGTAACAGATACACATCTCACTCACTGAGTGAGACGCAGAGTGTAACAGGCACACATCTCACTCTCAGTGAGACGAACAGGCTCACAGACACACATCTCACTCACTCAGTGAGACGCACAGGATAACAGACACACATCTCACTCACTGAGTGAGACGCACAGGATAACACACATATCTCACTCACTCTCAATGAGACGCAAAGGATAACAGACACACTTCTCACTCACTCATTGAGACGCACAGGATCACAGACACACATCTCACTCACTCTCAGTGAGACGCACAGACTCACAGACACACATCTCACTCACTCTCAGTGAGACGCACAGGATAACAGACACATCTCACTCACTCCCAGTGAGTCACACAGGGTAACAGACACACATCTCCCTCACTCTCAGTGAGACGCACATGATCATCGACACACATCTCACTCACTGACTGAGACACACAGGGTAACAGACACACATCTCACTCACTGAGTGAGACGCAGAGTGTAACAGGCACACATCTCACTCACCGAGTGAGACGCACAGGATAACACACATATCTCACTCACTCTCAATGAGACGCAAAGGATAACAGACACACTTCTCACTCACTCTCAGTGAGACGCACAGGGTCACAGACACACATCTCACTCACTCTCAGTGAGACGCACAGGATAACAGACACATCTCACTCACTCTCAGTGAGACGCACAGGGTAACAGACACACATCTCACTCACTCTCAGTGAGACACACAGGATAACAGACACACATCTCACTCACTGAGTGAGACGCACGGGGTAACAGACACACTTCTCACTCACTCTCAGTGAGACGCACATGATCATAGACACACATCTCACTCACTAAGTGTGACGCACAGGGTAACAAAAACACATCTCACTCACTCTCAGTGGGACGCACACGGTAACAGACAGACATCTCACTCACTCTCTGTGTGACGCACAGGATAACACACATCTCACTCTCAGTGTGACGCACAAGATCACAGACACACATCTCACTCAGAGTGAGACGCACAGAGTAACAGACACACATCTCACTCACTGAGCCGAGACGCACAGGATCATAGACACACATCTCACTCACTCAGTGAGACACACAGGATAACAGACACACATCTACCTCACTCTCAGTGAGACGCACAGAATCACAGACACACATCTCACTCACTCTTAGTGAGACGCACAGGGTAACAAACACACATCTCACTCATTCCCAGTGAGACGCACAGGGTAACAGACACACATCTTACTCACTCTCAGTGAGACGCACAGGGTAACAGACACACATCTCACTCACTGAATGAGACGCAGAGTGTAACAGGCACATATCTCAGGCACTCTTAGTGAGACACACAGGCTCACACACATCTCACTCACAGTGAGACACACAGGATCACAGACACACATCTCACTCACTCTCAGTGAGACGCACAGGGTAACAGACACACATCTCACTCACTCTCAGTGAGACGCACAGGATCACAGACACACATCTCACTCACTCTCAGAGAGACGCACAGGGTAACAGACACACATCTCACTCATTGAGTGAGACGCACAGGGTAACAAACACACGTCACTCATTCTCAGTGAGATGCACAGGGTAACAGACACACATATCACTCACTCTCAGTGAGACACACAGGGTGACAGACACACATCTCACTCACTGAATGAGACGCAGAGTGTAACAGGCACACATCTCACGCACTCTTAGTGAGACACACAGGCTCACACACATCTCACTCACAGTGAGATGCACAGGGTAACAGACACACATCTCACTCACTCTCAGTGTGACGCACAAGATAACACACATCTCACTCTCAGTGTGACGCACAGGATAACAGACACACATCTCACTCACACTCACTGAGACGCAGAGTGTAACAGGCACACATCTCACTCACTCTCAGTGAGACGCACAGGGTAACAGACACACATCTCACTCACTCTCAGTGTGACGCACAAGATAACACATCTCACTCTCAGTGTGACGCACAGGATAACAGACACACATCTCACTCACACTCACTGAGACGCAGAGTGTAACAGGCACACATCTCACTCACTCTCATCGAGGCGCACAGGATCACAGAAACATATCTCACTCACTCCCAGCGAATCGCACAGGATAACAGACACGCATCTCACTCACTGAGTGAGACGCACAGGATAACACACATATCTCACTCACTCTCAATGAGACGCAAAGGATAACAGACACACTTCTCACTCACTCATTGAGACGCACAGGATAACAGACACAGATCTCACTCACTCTCAGTGAGACGCACAGGGTAACAAACACACATCTCACTCACTCTCAGTGTGACGCACAAGATAACACATCTCACTCTCAGTGTGACGCACAGGATAACAGACACACATCTCACTCACACTCACTGAGACGCAGAGTGTAACAGGCACACATCTCACTCACTCTCATCGAGGCGCACAGGATCACAGAAACATATCTCACTCACTCCCAGCGAATCGCACAGGATAACAGACACGCATCTCACTCACTGAGTGAGACGCACAGGATAACACACATATCTCACTCACTCTCAATGAGACGCAAAGGATAACAGACACACTTCTCACTCACTCATTGAGACGCACAGGATAACAGACACAGATCTCACTCACTCTCAGTGAGACGCACAGGCTCACAGACACACATCTCACTCACTCTCAGTGAGACGCACAGGATAACAGACTCATCTCACTCACTCTCAGTGAGACGCACAGGGTAACAGACACACATCTCACTCACTCTCAGTGAGACACACAGGATCACAGACACACATCTCACTCATTCTCAGTGAGACGCACAGGATCACAGACACATATCTCACTCACTCTTAGTGAGACGCACAGGGGAACAAACACACATCTCACTCATTCCCAGTGAGACGCACAGGGTCACAGACACACACCTCACTCACTCACAGTGAGATGCACAGGGTAACAGACACACATCTCACTCACTCTCAGTGAGACGCACAGGGTAACAGACACACATCTCACTCACTGAATGAGACGCAGAGTGTAACAGGCACACATCTCACTCACTCTCAATGAGACGCAAAGGATAACAGACACACTTCTCACTCACTCATTGAGACGCACAGGATAACAGACACACATCTCACTCACCCTAAATGAGACGCACAGGATCACAGGCACACATCTCACTCACTCTCAGTGAGTCGCGCACGGTAACAGACACACATCTCACTCATTCTCAGTGAGATGCACATGATCATAGACACACATCTCACTCACTGAGTGTGACGCACAGGGTAACAAAAACACATCTCACTCACTCTCAGTGAGACGCACAGTATAAGAGACACACATCTCACTCACTCTCAGTGAGACGCACAGGGTAACAGACACACATCTCACTCACTCTCACTGAGACGCACAGGGTAACAGATACACATCTCACTCACTCTCACTGAGACGCACAGGGTAACAGATACACATCTCACTCACTCCCAGCGAATCACACAGGATAACAAACACGCATCTCACTCACTTAGTGAGACGCACAGGATAACACACATATCTCACTCACTCTCAATGAGACGCAAAGGATAACAGACACACTTCTCACTCACTCATTGAGACGCACAGGATCACAGACACACATCTCACTCACTCTCAGTGAGATGCACAGGATAACAGACACATCTCACTCACTCTCAGTGAGTCACACAGGGTAACAGACACACATCTCACTCACTCTCAGTGAGACGCACAGGATCACAGACACACATCTCACTCACTCTCAGAGTCGCGCACGGTAACAGACACACATCTCCCTCACTCTCAGTGAGACGCACATGATCATCGACACACATCTCACTCACTCTCAGTGAGATGCACAGGATAACAGACACATCTCACTCACTCTCAGTGAGACGCACAGGGTAACAGACACACATCTCACTCACTCTCAGTGAGACGCACAGGGTAACAGACACACATCTCACTCACTCTCAGTGAGACGCACAGGGTAACAGACACACATCTCCCTCACTCTCAGTGAGACGCACATGATCATCGACACACATCTCACTCACTCTCAGTGAGATGCACAGGATAACAGACACATCTCACTCACTCTCAGTGAGACGCACAGGATAACACACACACACCTCACTCACTCTCAGTGAGACGCACAGGATAACAGACACGCATGTCTCTCAATCTCAGTGAGACGCCCAGGATCACTGACACACATCTCACTCACTCTCAGTGAGACGCACAGGGTAACAGACACACATCTCACTCACTCTCAGTGAGACGCACAGGGTTACAGACACACATCTCACTCACTCTCAGTGAGACGCACAGGGTAACAGACACACCATCTCACTCACTCTCAGTGAGACGCACAGGATCACTGACACACATCTCACTCACTCTCAGTGAGACGCACAGGGTAACAGACACACATCTCACTCACTCTCAGTGAGTCACACAGGATCACAGACACACCTCACTCACTCAGTGAGACGCACAGGGTAACAGACGGAGACCTCACTCTCTCAGTGAAACACAATATAACAGACACAGATCAAACACTCAGGGGAAACACACAACGTAACAGACACACATCTCCCTCGCTCAGTAAAACTCACAATATGACAGACACACGTTCCCTTCTCACTGTCTCCTCCTCGCGCCCAATCCTGACCGATGCCGCCATTGTTGTTCAAAATTCACTCAGTGAGCGGCGGCGCCGCCTTCTATTGGTCGCGAGACCCGTCATTCCTCCTCACCCAGGCCTTCACTGCCTCTCTCTGCTTACACCACCCCCTCCGATTGGGCGGCCCGCGTGCCCATCCCCCGGGCCGCTCCTCGCCTGCTCTCTATTGGTTGGTAGCTACGTCCATCAGATCTTCTACCCGGTCGGCGTTTTCGAACCCGATCCCTCATTGGTCTCTCTCTCCCTTTCACCGTCACATGCCGTCCATTCGCAATATCTGATTGGTCCCTTCCCGTGTCAACGGACATCGGCCCACCCAATAAGGCTTTACAATTGGTTTAATTGGACAACTTTCTCTGTTGTCCCGCCCTGGTGTTCTCCAGTTGGCCTTTTCAACCGTCCAAAATGTTGCGCCCCGCCTCCTCGACATTCTGATTGTCCATCGGTCGTGTACATTAGCTGAAACGTGATTGGTCAACATTTCAGTCCATCCAGATAGCCTGTCAATGTTTCGTCTTCTGATTGGCTAGACCCCCGCCCCTCCCGCCATCCATTAACCTAACAGCCCTTTGCTTGTTAGTGTTGGGCAACGTGTGTGGCAAAACTGGACTCCACAGCCAAGTTCCACTGCCATCCACTACACAGCCACCGACTGCTGTAGCTACCTGTACTACAGCTCTTCCCACTGTACGTCTTGCAATGATTCAGCGCCATTCTCCCAGTTCCTTGGCCACCGTTGCATCCGTTTGGATGAGGCCATCTCCCAAAGCAGCATTGCTGACATGACCATGGTTTCCTGCCCACTGTGGTTGACAGGGCCCTCAACTGCACCTGACCTATCACCACTCCTTCCGCCCTTGCCCCTTCCCATCACTCACAACAGCCCTGGTTCTCACTTTTCATCTCACCAGCCTCCGCACTCAAAGGTTCGTTTTGCATCATTTCAGCAAAGTTCAACAGAACACCACCATCAGATACCTTTCTACCTTTCGCCATCTGCATTTTGCAGTGACCTATTTTCTCCCGGCCACCCTGGTCCAATCCACGACCATTGTGGAAGAATAAAATTGCCTACTTGGCAGCATGAAAGATGGAATAGCTTAATGATTACAGAAAGGGCAAAACAGTTTTAGGATTAAAATGTATGATTGCGAACAATCAAGGTATTTTGCCAAAAACAGAGAGCAGTAACCATTTTAAAGCAACAACTTGTTTGTCAATCAAACATCTTGTGGTCATAATCCATGAGCCTGAGTGAGGACAGGCCTTTGTGGCTGGAATCCCTGGGAAGGAACAGTTTCTGTCACCTGAACAATCCTCCTGTGGGATATAGATGAATTAATGTTATTTCTGCAACTATAAATTCTGATACAGAACAAGAATGAGGAAATATATATATTCAGCTAAAAAAATGATATGTTAGCATGAGACATGATTATAGAACAATGGTAGATGTATGGGCAAACAGGAAAAACATCTGTTTCCCACTTGTACAGAGACACAGGAACAAATCCCAATTAAAAGGGCTTAGTGATAAGATGCTGTGAGGGGCAGCGCAGATGGAGGGAGTAGATAATGGTAAGCAAAGGATGGGATGACGTCAAACAACCTTATGGGGGGGCCAGAGATAGGCATTTGTCACGGACAAGGCCGGATAAACAGAAGTTGTGGGATCATTCTTAAGGAAACGAATGACGTAAGCGGAGGATGGGGGCAAACAATGAAATAAGAAAAAAAATGGGGATTCAAACTGTATAAATTTCATGAGTTTGTTGGATTTGATGTGCATTTGTCATTGCCTTACCTGGCATTAGACATTGCACCCACTTGCAAGTGTACAAATAAACGACACTGTTTCGATTTTTGGTCTCGGACTGAAATTATTGAAGTGAGTGAGCTTTTGTTTCTCACAATTGGGGGCTGTCCGGGATTTTCTTCCATCGCCAGGGGGAGTGGCTGGCCTTGGACACTGGGAAGACGCGTCCGTTCCCCATTGAGGAGCGGTCTCGTGTCCCGGTTTGGTCTGCTCCCTTGGGTGACTGGTGTGAATCCTACAAGAGAGACATCTGAATCAGACAGTGATAGGAGGTTGATAGACAATATGGAAAAAAGGGGCCAGGCAACTCTGTGCACAGACCAGGGTAAGAAAATTGACTTTTAAGTATTGCCTTGGTGGCCGGGATTGCGTTTTAGTAGTTAATAAGGGACTAACGAAGGAACTCAATATGGATTGTGCTGTGGGTAAGGAAAAAGCCTCCGGGAAAACAAAGTAAGGAAAAGGCAATGGAAATGGAGGCGGGGTCCCTTACAACATACCTCCAGAAAGTCCTTTGGGCAGGATGTTGTGGAATTGGAAAATAATACTTGTAAAAGGGAGAAAGATGATTAAATATTGTTGCTTTGTATGGATTAAGGAATCCATTCTTCGTCCCGCTGTCTTCTGGCCAAAGTACAGATCGGACGAAGACTGGGTTTGTAAATATCTGAATTTATATGTCAATGTGCGAGAGAGAGAGAGAGAATGAAAAGAGCTGTACAGCTGGTAGGAAGTTTAACCCTTTGTGATTTGGTTTAAGTGAACATTTGTTTGTTGGTGATTGAATGTTTGTGTTTTATTCCCTGGAGCTTGAGTTCCAGGGCTGTTTTGAATCTGATTTTTATTATGGAAACTTAACATGATTTATTTTAAGGTTAAGGATTCTATCGAGATTATGAAGAAAAAAAAAAGAATGATAACTCCTGTTCTTTTTACAGATCATGTCTGCCTTACTATCAGTTTCTAACTAATCTCTTTTATCTTTACATAAAAGCGATTTATGGAGGACAGTTGAAGTTCCAGTTCAACATTAGATTGTAGTAAAAGCAAAATTCTATGGTTAATATCTGTGACCTTGGATTCAGCCATTGTTCATGCATTAGAAGTTTTTTTAAACTTGATTAGACAAATTCTTTTAAGGCAGCTCTGATTATTTTACGACCTATAGTATTGTAATTGAGCAATGATTGGTCAGGACTATTTAAGAAAACTAATTTTGGATTTAAATTAAAGGACTAAAACTGGGTAATTACAGTGAATTGCAAAATTGGGAACTGTATGCATTTTGCATTTTAACTATTAAATACTGAAGAAATGAATGTAAATATAAAAATATATTTATAAGTTAGGAACAGGCTTTAAAGGTTAGTCAAGCATGAATTGATGAATTGGTGTTTGAAGTTATGGGGAGCTAGAAATATTGCAATATTTCGTTAAAAAAAGAAAAAGGGGAAGAACATAACGACTTATCCCCTTCGGGAGGTACCCATAGTGGACAAAGAGATTGGGTTTGTAAGTGCCCCCCTCACTAGTGGGAGGTCAGAACATTTAAAAAGGAAATGAAGGTCCTGGTTGAGGATCCGGTGGGGTTGTCTGAATAAATTGATCAATTTCTGGGGCTGAGTTAATGTCTATTTTGAATATACTATTTACTGGGGAGGAAAGGGGACTTGTACGGGGAGCTGCTATTAAAATATGGGACAGGGAACACCCGATTGAAGATGGGGATGCTGGACAGGGAGAGGTGAACTTTCCCCTCAAAGACCCCCAGTGGGAAAACCAAAACCCGGAGCATAGAGAAGAAATGAAGGAATTGAAAGACCTGATTCTAAAAGGAATAAGAGAGGCAGTTCCAAAGTCACAGAATTTGATTAAAGCCTTTGAAGTTAGACAGGAGAAAGATGAGACTCCCTCAGCTTGCTTGCAAAGATTAAGGGACACAATGCGGAAATATTCTGGAATGAACCGAGGACCCAGTGGCACAGGGTCTTTTGAAAGTACATTTTGTGACAAAAGCATGGCCAGACATACAGAGAAAGATACAGAAGATAGAAGGGTGGAGTGAAAAACCATTAGATGAATTGTTGAGAGAGACACAGAAAGTGTTTCTAAAGAGGGAGGATGAGAGACAAAAACGGAAGGCGAAAATGATGGTAGCTACGGTTGATGAGGTAGTTAAGAGGAGAATGGAACCAATAGTGAGCAACCGGAGCAGCGGGTGGCAGCATGTAGGACAGAGAGGGAGAGGGAGAGGACAAGGGGGAGCATTTGATAGAGGGTTCAAGCGACAGGGGCAGAGATGGAAGTCTCCACAGGCAGAATGCTATTATTGCGGAAAGATAGGGCATTTTAAGCGGGAGTGTCCTGATCTACAAAGGGAAGAAAGGGCAATTCCGCTTATGAATTTTGATGAAGAATAGGGGTGTCAGGGGTTCCTGCCCTCGGGGGCCCACCAGGAACCCTTGATAAACTTGAAGGTGGGACTCTGTAGGGAAGAGGCAGTCTTCCTAGTAGATACGGGGGCGGCACGGTCATCGCTGAATTTTAAACCAAAGAAAGCAGAAATGTCAACACAATCAATTACTGTTTCGGGGGTAAAAGGGGAAGGATTTACTGTTCCGGTATTTGAACCAATGATGATAGAAGGTCCTAAGGATAGAGTCACAGGGGAACAGCTATATATCCCTGATATAGGAAGTAACTTACTGGGGAGAGACTTAATTATCCCTTTAGGACTGGAGATTGGAATTCAGGAAAAGGAATTAGTTGTACAACTGGCAATGTTGACAGAGGATGCAGAGAGAAAGATAGACCCTATTGTATGGGCTAGAGAAGGGAATCGTGGAAAACTACAGATCCCTCCACTTTTAATAAATTTAAAACGGAAAGGGGACTTTGTCTGTGAACGATAATACCCTATTTCCATAGAAGGTAAACGAGGACTGCAGCCAGTAATTGAGGGACTGATTAGAGATGGACTGTTGGAGCCATGTATGTCTCCAAATTCGACCAGTGCAGAAATCTGATGGAACTTATCGATCGGTGCAGGATTTGAGAACATTAAATCGAATAGTACAGATCAGGCATCCAGTGGTACCAAACCCCTATACATTATTAAGTAAGATCCCTCATGATTACAGATGGTTTAGTGTGATAGATTTAAAGGATGCCTTTTGGGCTTGTCCCTTGGCGGAGGAAAGATTTGGGACTATCCCACTATGAAATCTTATTTGGATTACCTTATCTGGGAACGAATGGAGAATTGCCAATTCCCGAAACTAAAGATCTGTTTTTAAAGAAGTATATACTGGGCTTGTCCTCCTCTTTATCTTTCCTCAGAAAACAGGGTCTATTGGCACAGACTCCGCCCCTTGAATTCGCTGTTCACCCCATCTGGCCAGGAGATTGGGTCTTAGTAAAATCATGGACAGAGACTAAATTGCAGCCGGACTGGGAAGGGCCGTACCAGGCTCTTTTGACCACCGAAACGGCAATAAGGATGGCGGAGAAAGGCTGGACTCATTACACTCGGATCAAAGGGCCTGTGGACCCTCCAGTTGAGGAAGAAGTCTGGACAGCCGAATCAACACAAGACCCGCTGAAACTCAGACTAAAGAGACTTTGAGTAACTGACTATACAGTGGCGGCGCGAACGCGGGATTATTTCTGTAATATTGTATATTAAGCCTTTTTGTGCTTCAGCATGATGATTAGAATACTGGGAATGCTTAGAGTTATGATGCTAGCCCTCTTGGTATTGGGATTTTGTCAAATATCGTTTTCATATGTATTATTAATGGTTCCTGAGTCTGATAATCCACAAGTAATAGACACTGATGCATGCAGCTTAGTAAATTGTGGGAATGTAGCTAATCATAGACAATACCGCAGCTCAGAGATACATCTTAAGTCTTTTGGGGATGGCCTCGGGGATGGTACTTGGTATAATGGTCTCGTCACAGTACACCGGGCCCCCTTCCGACCAGCTCGCGATTGTCTCGATAAGAAGTGTAATCCAATATACTTAACGATAAGGAAAACCACATGGCACGAAGCAATTCTGGGGGGGGGGGGGAGGGCACTTATGAGATACAATTAAATGAAACATTTGGGATTGAAATGAAAACAAATGGTAAGGAGTTCGTGGGCTGATGTTTTTGAATTAGCGTAGGACAGGGAAAACGGATAGAATTACTGGGTAATAAGATACAACCCTTCACCCCTCCCGATGATCCTAAAGTAGTAAAAATTGTAGAGGTAAAGGATTTGAAACAGACCATCGAAATAGAAACTGGGTACGGGGATGCAAATGCCTGGGTTGAATGGGTAAAGTATACTGTAAAAAGTCTGAGCAAAAGCAATTGCTATGTATGTGCCTCTGGTAGACCAGTGGCCCAGGTGGTTCCCTTTCCGCTCGGCTGGAAGCGAGACAGGAAGTGCATGAAATGTATGATAGCCCTGTACCAGGATGAGACTGCATGGAATGATAGGAATTGTACCTCCCTATCTCTAATGTTCCCTCCCTTGGAGGAGAAAGATGCAAAAGTTCCCCCCACGTTTTCCGCCGCAGTTGGAAATCACACGTCATGTGTGCACACGCGAGGTACAAGTCGGTCGAGAGATTTGGGGGAGCTGAAATTATGTACAGAGATTAAGAATGTTACCGAAACGGAGAAGGGAGGGAACTACTCAACACTAAAGGTTCCCCGAGCAGATCTGTGGTGGTACTGTGGAGGCAAAATATTGGGACCCACCCTACTCCGGATTGGAGAGGGATATGTGCAATTGTACAATTGGCAATTCCATTAACCTTGGCATTTGAGAAGGAAAAGATCGTAGGGAAAAAGGGAAGGGGTAAGAGATTACTGTTAGACACTTCTTTCGATGACAGGATTTATCTCGATTCGGTAGGAGTCCCTAGGGGAGTGCCTGATGAATTCAAAGCTCGTAACCAGATTGCAGCAGGCTTTGAGTCAGCTCTCTTTTGGTGGGTAACAATTAATAAAAATGTAGATTGGATAAATTACATTTTTTATAATCACCAGCGATTTATAAATTATACAAGAGAGGCGGTTAAAGGAATATCAGAACAGCTTGATGCGACAATTGATGGCATGGGAAAACAGGATAGCCCTTGATATGATTTTAGCAGAAAAAGGGTGTGTGTGTGTGATGTTAGGAGGAAGCTGTTGTACCTTTATTCCTAATAATACTGTGCCTGATGGTTCAATTACTCGGGCCTTACGGGGATTGACTACCTTAGCAGAGGAACTGGCTGAGAATTCAGGAGTAGACACATCTCTCATGGGATGGCTTGAATCCTGGTTTGGAAAATGGAAGGGGGTGGTGGTTTCTATCCTTACCTCCCTGATAGTAGTAGTCAGGGTATTGGTGGCCATTGGCTGTTGTGTCATACCCTGTATACGAGGGCTCACCCAAAGACTGATTGAAACAGCCTTGATGAAACAGATGCCCCTAAGAGGGAATCAGACAGAGGAACTTTATCGGCTAAATAATGAGGATATGAGTGAAACCAAGATGGATGAAATCTCTGAAATGATGCTTGCGAATTTTGGGAACAATGTTTAAAAAAAAAAGAGACAAAAATGCAGAAGATAACAAATGGTAATGAAAAGAAAAAGGGGAAATTGTGGGATATAGATGAATTAATGTTATTTCTGCAACTATAAATTCTGATACAGGACAAGAATGAGGAAATATATATATTCAGCTAAAAAAATGATATGTTAGCATGAGACATGATTATAGAACAATGGTAGATGTATGGGCAAACAGGAAAAACATCTGTTTCCCACTTGTACAGAGACACAGGAACAAACCCCAATTAAAAGGGCTTAGTGATAAGATGCTGTGAGGGGCAGCGCAGATGGAGGGAGTAGATAATGGTAAGCAAAGGATGGGATGACGTCAAACAACCTTATGGGGGGGCCAGAGATAGGCATTTGTCACGGACAAGGCCGGATAAACAGAAGTTGTGGGATCAGTCTTAAGGAAATGAATGACGTAAGCGGAGGATGGGGGCAAACAATGAAATAAGAAAAAAATATGGGGATTCAAACTGTATAAATTTCGAGAGTTTGTTGGATTTGATGTGCATTTGTCATTGCCTTACCTGGCATTAGACATTGCACCCACTTGCAAGTGTACAAATAAACAACACTGTTTCAGATTTTTGGTCTCGGACTGAAATTATTGAAGTGAGTGAGCTTTTGTTTCTCACACTCCCACAATCCAAAGTTGTACAGGTTAGGTGAATTGGCTGTGCTAAATTGCCTATAATGTTCAGGGACATGTGGGTTCGGTGCATTAGTCAGGGGAAGTGTAGAGTAACAGGGTGAAGAAGGGCTTTTGCCCGAAACATTGATTTTCCTGCTCCTCGGATGCTGCCTGACCTGCTGTGCTTTTCCAGCACCACTCTGATCTAAAATAGGCAAATGGATGTGGGCGGGTTACTCTTCAGAGGGTCAATGTGGACTTGTTGGACCAAATGGCCTGCTTCCACACTGTAGGGATTCTATAACTATACTAACTAAGTAGCAGTAAAGCTTTATCTCCATTTATTTCTTATCAGCATGGTGTTTTATCATAACTGCACGTATTACTAAAAGTAAAAGTCTATACATGACATTCCCATGATTTTTATTATAAAAGACCATAATTCGAATGACTCTTTGGTGTTTGCTTCCAATATGTATATAGTTGTGATGTGAAGGTGCCGGTGTTGGACTGGGGTGAACAAAGTTAAAAATCACACAACACCAGGTTATAGTCCAACAGATTTATTTGGATGTACTAGCTTTCAGAGCACTGCTCCTTCATCAGGCAGCTCGTAGGGCAGGATCAGAAGACACAGAATTTATAACACAAGGTCAGACTGTCGTGCAACTGATACGACATATTGAACAATATATGTTTATAGGACTACCCCCCATGCATGATGAAATAAATGTGCCACCGTGGGCGGTACGGTGGCACAGTGGTTAGCACTGCTGCCTCACAGCGCCAGAGACCCGAGTTCAATTCCCGACTCAGGCGGCTGACTGTGTGGAGTTTGCACATTCTCCCCATGTCTGCGTGGGTTTCCTTCGGGTGCTCCGGTTTCCTCCCACAGTCCAAAAATGTGCAGGTCAGGTGAATTGGCCATGCTAAATTGCCCATAGTGTTAGGTAAATGTAGGGGAATGGGTGGGTTGCACTTCGGCGGGTCGGTGTGGACTTGTTGGGCCGAAGGGCCTGTTTCCACACTGTAATTAATCTAATAAAGATTGATTTTCAACAATTCAAATACTTGTCTGAGCCTTGTTTCGGATCGGTAAAAACTTTGATACCACCAATACCACCCCCTCTTCCAATGTAACCTCAAAATGTGCAACACCTGCCCCTACATTTTACTATTATCTGTGTACCAATCCAAGGGTTGTTTCAATGTCCTTAATGCATCTGGAACTATTACCACCGCAAGCAGTGCATTCCATGCACCCACCAGTCTCTGAGTAAAGAACCTACCTCTGATGTCTCCCCTAAACCTTCACCTTAAGATGATGTCCCCTCATGATAGCCATTTCCACGCTGGGAAAATATCTCTGGCTATCCACTCTATCTATGCATCTTATCATCTTGTACACCTTTGTAAAGTCTCCTGTTATCCTTCTTCGCTCCAATGAGAAAAGCCCTAGCTCCTTCAAGCTTTCTTCATATGACATGTCCTCCAATCCAGGCAACAGCCTCGTAAATCTCCTCTCCACCCTCATAAGACACAGAATTTATAGCAAATGATCACAGTGTCATATAACTGAAATGATATATTGAAAAAACCTAGTTTGCTGTTAAGTCTTTCATCTTTATAATTGTAGATACATTTTATTTTGTTCAAAAAACCTACAATCTGCAGGCAGTCAATCATGTAACATTTTATAAATTCCTATTTTAGAAATAGAACCAGACTGGCTCAAGATTGGGAGCCAGATAGACTCTAATCTCATACCTTTAATGCACTGTCTGATCTTTTTTTAACAAAGCCTTAATTTATCTCAATAATGTGACTTGAAAGAAGTTCTGGGGCTTACATATAAATGAACCAAGACCTGCAACCCAAAGATGAAAGGTTAGTTTGATCTCAGAGTAGGACAAAAGGTCAGCACAACATTGAGGGCCGAAGGGCCTGTACTGTGCTGTACTGTTCAATGTTCTACTCCACAACTGGCTGATAAAGGAAAGCTAGAGCTTCCAAATAAAACTCTTGGACTATAACCTGGTGGTGTGTGACTTGTAACTTTCAAGGGAGACACATCATTGTCTGTCCTTCTCACATTCCAATCACTTAAACTGAACGATCAACATCTTTTCTCCACCACTATCCTTAGATTAGATTAGATTACTTAGATTACTTACAGTGTGGAAACAGGCCCTTCGGCCCAACAAGTCCACACCGAAGCGTAACCCACCCATTCCCCTACATTTACCCCTTTACCTAACACTACGGGCAATTTAGCATGGCCAATTCACCTGACCTGCACATCTTTGGACCGTGGGAGGAAACCGGAGCATCCGGAGGAAACCCACGCAGACACGGGGAGAATCCTGTCCCCCATGATAGGATAAATGTTGCCCCGTCCCCATTTCACTTCAGCTCTGATAACGAATCATCAAGAGTGGAAACGTTAGCTTGCTCTCTCCATGGATGCTGCCTGACCTGTTGTGTTCTCCAGCATTTGTGGTTCACAGCCTTTTCCCACTTCATCGTTCCAAGGTGCTGTATTGGCCAATCCCCGCCATTTCTGTCACCCCAATCATTGCTCCAATTGGAAGAAACACGGATCCTGCTCTCCCATTGTTGCCCATTGGCCCTGACTAAGTAGCGGCACACCCAGCTAAAGGGTGAACAGCCTGTCCCTCACTGCCCTCGCACCCTCTCAATGGTCGGCCTGGCTGACAATAACAACACCTCTCCGCCCTGAGCTCATTTCAATGGATGGTCTGCTCGCTGCCTGACTTTGCCCTTGGCCCAACCAGTGAACCCTACACCTCTTCATTCAGAGCTCATCAACTTGCCCCATCATACACAAGGGAGTGAGCAACAGGAGCTGCAACTATCCCTGCTCCCCCAATCATCCACAAAGCAGTGAGCAACAGGAGCTGGCACGGCCCCCTCTCCACCCATCCTCCACAAGGGAGTGAGCAATAGGAGCCGAGGCTGCCCGCTAACCCATTATCCACATGGGAGTGAACAACAGGAGCTGAGAATGACCCCGCCCCCTTCATCCACAAGGGAGTGAGTAACAGGAGCAGGGACTGCCCCCTACCCTCCCAATTATCCAAAATGGAGTGACAAACAGGACCTGGGACTGCAACCTGACCCCCATTACCCACCGGTGAGTGAGCAACAGAAGCTGGATCAGCCCCTGATACTCCCTGTCATCCACAAAGCAGTCAGCAACAGGAACTAGGACTGCCCCTCTCCCCCCATAATCCACAAGGGAGTGAGGAACCGGACCTGGGAGTGCCCCCATCCTCCCCATTACCTATAAAGGAGTGAGCAAAAGGAGCTAGAACTATCCCCTTCCCCCCCAATATCAACCCGGGAATGAGCAACAGGGCCCCTCCGCTTGGCCCAACCATTGAACCCTCACATCTCATATCCCACACCTCTTCACTCAGAGCTCATTAACCTCCCTATCATCCACAAGGGAGTGAGTACCAGGAACTGGGACTGCTCTCTCTCCCTCCCCCCCCCCCCCCCCCCTTTATCCCAAGGGAGTGACCGACAGGAACTGGGACTGATCTCTACCCTCCCCATCATCCACAAGGGAGTGAGCAACAGGAACTGGGACTGCTCACTCTCCCATTATCCACAAGGGAGGGAACAGCAGGAGCTGGGACTGCCCCCTACCCACACCATCATCCACCAGGGAGTGAGTAACAGGAGCTCTGACTGCCCCCTACCCTCCCCATCATCCACAACCCTCTTTATTCCACAATCACAGCACTAGTTCGGAGCGACAATAAAATCCTGAATCAAAGTTATATGCAACAATCCAATTTGATTTCCACATAGGATAAAAAAATTTAAAAATGTGCATTTCTGTTTACTAACAAATTTACTTCCCATCTTACAAGAGCCCCTTTATACACAGTTCTTACCTAACCTTCCTATCGTGCTACATTTTTCATCTGTAGTACACAAAGGTTTGAAGGGTTTCTGTCCTGGGAGACAGGAGATGGGTAAAACAATGTGCTGACTGCTACTTCTAATGGGATGTCTGTGTGGTCTGCTTCCATATTTAGAGGTATTCATTCTTTTGTCTTTTAACTTAGTAAAATGTAAGTAAACATACTAGGCCGACATGCTCTAAATACGTTAGATGTCATAATAAAGGATATAAACTGATTACTGCCGCCGTGTGGTTAGATTTATTTACTATTTGCCGGTATGAGTTTCATTCCTTCATGCAATTTCATGCGAGCGCTGTTTGTCGGTTAGTTTCTTGAAGGGATAATGGCCCAGTTAAATGGTATTCAACAAGAAATGTTTCACAGAGACTTGTTGGGGATGGTATTGTTCCGTATGCTGAGGTAAACATTGCTTGTAGCAGGGGCTGATAAGGTGTGAAAATGCAGTGATGGGTTTGAAAGGGTTGTTTTCAAATTTGGATACTACACAACTGTGGTTTTATGAATAAATTAAAGAAATTGTGTTATAGTAACTAATGGGTTAGTAATAAGAAACACTCTAAACACCGCCCCGTCACATTCAACAGTATTACCATCACTGGTTCCCACTGTCAACATCCTTGGGGTTACCATTGACCAGAAACTCAACTTGACTAACCACATAAACAGTGGCTACAAGAGCAGGTCAGAGACTAGGGGATACTGTGGCGAGTAACTCAACTCTTGACACCCCAAAGTCTATCCACCATCTAAAAGGCAAAAATCAGAAGTGTGATGGAATACTCTCCACTTGCCTGGATGTGTGCAGCTCCAACAACACTCAAGAAGCTTGACATCATTCAGCAAAAAGCAACCCGCTTGAATGGCACCACATCTACAAACATTCAATCCCTGCACCACTGGCACTCATTAGCAGCAGTGTGTACTACCTCCAAGATGAACTGCAGAACTTCACCAAAGATCCTTAGACAGCACCTTCCAAACCCACAACAACTTCCACCTAGAAGGACAAAGGCAGCAGGTACTTGGGAACACCACCACCTGCGACTTCCCCTCTAAGCCACCCTGACTTGGAAAAATACCGCCATTCCTTCACAGTCATTGGGTCAAAATCCTAGAATTCCCTCCCTCCAGGCTTTGTGGGTCAACCCACAGCAAGTGATTCAAGAAGGCAGTTCACCATCATCTTCTCAAGGTCAAATACAGATGGACTATCAAAGCTGGCCAGCCAAGTCCCACAAAAGAATTAAACAAATTTTAAAAAAGGTTAACGGGAAGTCTGTATTAATTAATATAGCGAGCTGATGAGTGAGATAATAAAACTAGTCTATAACACAACATCTCACACTCGGTAATTATGTGAATTCAACAGAGGGAAATGATTTTGTGGGCAGTTTGTTGTTTTTACAAACTTGGACGGAGAGCCACAGTTCCGAAGTTAGTGAAATCTTCTTGAAACGTTGATGGGCAGAGAGATCTGGGAGTACAGGTTCATTGTACCCTGAAGGTTGCTGCATAGGCGGATAGAGTGGTCAAGAAGGCATCTATAGTATGCTTGCCTTCATTGGGCGGGGTATTGAGTATAAGAGCTGGCAAGTCATGTTAAAATTGTACAAGACATTGGTTCGGCCGCAGTTAGAATACTGTGTACAGTTCTGGTCGCCACATTACCAAAAGGATGTGGACGCTTTGGAGAGGGTGCAGAGAAGGTTTACAAGGATGTTGCCTGGTATGGAAGGTGCTAGCTAAGAAGAGAGATTGAGTGGGTTAGGATTGTTTTCATTAGAAAAAAGGAGATTGAGGTTTACAAAATCATGGGTATAGACAGGATGGATAGAGACAAGTTTTTTCCCAGGGTGAAGGATTCAATAACGAGAGGTCACGCTTTCAAGGCAAGAGGTGGAAAGTTTAAGGGGGATACACATGGCAAGTACTTCACACAGAGGGTGGTGGGCATCTGGAACGCGTTACTAGCATAGGTGGTCGAGGCAGGCACGGTAGATTTATTTACGATGTGTCTGGACAGATGCACGAGTAGGCGGGGAGTAGAGGGATACAGATGCTTAGGAATTGACCGACATGTTTAGACAGTACATTTGTATCGGCTCAGGCGTAGAGTGCTGAAGGGCCTGTTCCTGGGCTGTAAATTTTCTTTGTTCTTCTTATTTAGAATCCAATTCAGCATGGAACTAATTCAAATAAAAGAAAAGTAAAGCATCAAACCAACTAATAGTTGCAAAACTGCCTGCAGAAACCTGACATTTTCAACAGAATAGACAAAAGCTGAAGCAACTGTGGGCTCATAACATCAAATGTGCCTGAAATAAGGTCTCCTCATGATAGCCATTTCCACCCTGTGAAAATGTCTCTGGCTATCCACTCTATCTATGCATCTTATCATCTTGTACACCTCTACAAAGTCTCCTGTCATCTTTCTTCGCTCCAGTGAAAAAAGCCCTAGCTCCTTCAACCTTTCTTCATAAGACATGCCCTCCAATCCAGGCAGCAGCCCTCAGAAGACACAGAATTTATAACAAATGATCACAGTGTCATATAACTGAAATATGTTGAACAGACCTAGTTTGCTGTTAAGTCTTTCGTCTTTGGGTTGCAGGCCTCGGTTCATAGAACATAACAGCGCAATACAGGCCCTTCGGCCCTCGATGTTGTGCCGTCCTATCATACCAATCTGAAGTACATCTAACCTACACTATTCCACGTACGTCCACGCTTGTCCAATGACTTAAAGTTAGCGAATCTATTACCGTTGCAGGCAAAGCATTCCATACCCTTAACTACTCTGTGAGTAAAGAGCATACCTCTGACATCTGTCCTATATCTATCACCCCTCAGTTTAAATCTATGCCCGCTCATTAATACGCAAGTCCCAGAACTTCTTTGAAATCACATTCGCGAGATGACTTAAAGCTTTGTTAAAAAAAATGACATGACAGCTCAGACAGTGCATTAAAGGTATAAGGTTAGAGTCTGTCTGGCTCCCAATCTTGAGCCAGCCTGGTTCTATTTCCAAAACAGAAATTTATAAAATGTTACGTGAATTGACCACCTGCAGACTGTATGTTTTTTAAACAAAATAGAATGTGTCTGCAATTACAGTTCTGCAAAATGCAAATTCACCCCATAGACTGACATGTGTGTGATTGCATGCCAGAGGGAGGGGGAAAGGGGAGAGACAGAGAGAGGGAGAGGTCATTCCTCGAGGCTGAGACTCTGTCACACTCACATGTACTCTACCAAGCAAACACACTCTCAAAAGCACTCACACTCACATGCACACACCCATTCTCTCACTCTCTATCCCACTCACATGCACACACTCTCACATATAAGTCTATCGGATGAATTTGCATTTGCAGAATTGTAATTGCAGATACATTCTATTTTGTTCCAGAAGCATACAATCTGCAGGCAGTCAATCCATGTAACATTTTAAAAATTCCTACTTTGAAAATAGAACAGTCTGGCTCATGATAGGGATATAGATATGACTCTAACCTCACACCTTTAATGCATTGTATGAGCTGAGATGTCACGACTTTTTAAAAAGAAACCTTAAGTCGTCTCGAGAACGTTACTTGAAAGAAATTCTAGGACTTACATACTAATGAACCGAGACCTGTAACCCATTCTAAAAGTCGAAAGACTTAACAGCAATCTAGGCTTGTTCAATACAACTTGTGTGGTGACTGTCGAATAAAGAGGCGATTTTCGCCACTCCCTGATTTCAGTCGTTATTTGAACATGATCCCACACGAGTAACATGAAAACAAAACCAATAAGAGACTCTACACCCAGAGTACAATTTCAATTCACCCTGAACACAGACAAAGGAGCAGATGTAGACCCTTCAGCCCATCAAGTCTGGTCAGAAATTCAATGAAGTCACCACCATTGACCTGATAATCCTCAACTCCACCACCCTGCCTTTTCCCTCAAACAATTGACCGCCTTCTTGATCAAAAATCTATCTTCAATATACTTTGTAAGCCTGCCTCAATCATCCTCCGTGATAACAATTCCAGACGCTTGAGAAGAAATTCTTCTTCATCTCAGTCTTAAATAAATGACCAAATATTTGCGGATTAAACACAGTGAACCTCGACTCATGTACAAGGGGAGAAAGTGAGGACTGCAGATGCTGGAGATCAGAGCTGAAAATGTGTTGCTGGAAAAGCGCAGCAGGTCAGGCAGCATCCAGGGAACAGGAGAATCGACGTTTCGGGCATAAGCCCTTCTTCAGGAATGAGGAAAGTTTGTCCAGCAGGCTAAGATAAAAGGTAGGGAGGAGGGACTTGGGGGAGGGGCGTCGGAAATGTGATAGGTGGAAAGAGGTCAAGGTGAGGGTGATAGGTCAGACTGGGGTGGGAGCGGAGAGGTCAGGAAGAAGATTGCACGTTAGGAAGGCGGTGCTGAATTCAATGGATTTGACTGAGACAAGGTGGGGGGAGGGGAAATGAGGAAACTGGTGAAATCCGAGTTCATCCCTTGTGGTTGGAGGGTTCCTAGGCGGAAGATGAGGCGCTCTTCCTCCAACCGTCGTGTTGTTGTGGTCTGGCGATGGAGGAGTCCAAAGACCTGCATATCCTTGGTGGAGTGGGAGGGGGAGTTGAAGTATTGAGCCACAGGGTGGTTGGGTTGGTTGGTCCGGGTGTCCCAGAGGTGTTCTCTGAAACGCTCCGCAAGTAGCCGACATGTCTCCCCAATATAGAGGAGGCCACATCGGGTGCAGAGGATGCAATAGATGATGTGTGTGGAGGTGCAGGTGAATCTGTGGCGGATATGGAAGTTTCCTTTAGCGCCTTGGAGGGAGGTGAGGGGGGAGGTGTGGGCGTAAGTCTTGCACCTCCTGCAGTTGCAGGGGAAGGTGCCGGGAGTGGAGGTTGGGTTGGTGGGGGATGTGGATCTGACGAGGGAGTCACGGAGGAAGTGATCTTTACGGAATGCTGATAGGGGAGGGGAGGGAAATATATCCTTGGTGGTGGGGTCCGTTTGGAGGTGGCGGAAATGACGCTGTACATGGAGATTGGTGGGGTGGTAGGTGAGGACCAGTGGGGTTCTGTACTGGTGGCGGTTGGATGGGCGGGGCTCAAGGGCGGAGGAGCGGGAAGTGGAAGAGATGCGGTGGAGGGCATCGTCGACCATGTCGGGGGGGAAATTGCGGTCCTTGGAGAAGGAGGCCATCTGGGTTGTACGTTTTTGGAACTGGTCCTCCTGGGAGCAGATGCGGCGGAGTCGAAGGAATTGGGAGAATGGGATGGCGTTTTTACAGGGGGCAGGGTGGGAGGTGTAGTCCAGGTAGCTGTGGGAGTTGGTCGGTTTGTAGTAGATGTTCCAGGTAGCTGTGGGAGTCGGTCGGTTTGTAGTAGATGTTCCAGGTGTCTCAGTCAAATCCATCGAATTCAGCACCGCCTTCCTAACCTGCAATCTTCTTCCTGACCTCTCCGCTCCCACCCCAGTCTGACCTGTCACCCTCACCTTGACCTCTTTCCTCCTATTACATTTCCGACGCCCCTCCCCCAAGTCCCTCCTCCCTACCTTTTATCTTAGCCTGCTGGACAAACTTTCCTCATTTCTGAAGAAGGGCTTATGCCCGAAACGTCGATTCTCCTGTTCCCTGGATGCTGCCTGACCTGCTGCGCTTTTCCAGCAACACATTTTCAGCTCATGTACAAGGGGAAACAAGCTTATTACATCTACCCTGTTAAATCCCCGAAAAATCCTCTCCCTTTCAGTAAGGTAACGTATCATTCTTCCATGTGCCAACCTATTCATTCTCTCCTTTCCACAGTCCCTCCATACCTGAAAGGCCCATTGAAGAAACAACCAGTCAGACGGCCAAATGGTGAACAATGTATTCTTTATTACTCACATGCAAGGAGAGTCCACCAGCAGAGTTGCTGACAACCTGGTGGGGCGAGTCTGAAACAGACAATTGCAGTCACACTTTTACACACAAATCATGTTTTCTCACTGTCCTGTTACATTTTGATCAGAAGCCTCAGCAACACAGTCAAACCATGACCTTTCATTAGAGTGTTACCTGTTGGGCAGCACAGTGCTCGAGACCCAGGTTCGATTCCAACCTCAGGTGAATGTCTGCGTGGAGTTTGCATGTTCTCCCTGTGTCTGTATGAGTTAACTCCAAGTCCCATGAGGTTATGTTGCAACTGTACAAAACGCTGTTGCACCTACACTTGGAGTACTGCGCACAGTTCTGGTCACTGCATTAATGGAAGGATGTGGAAGCATTGGAAAGGGTGCAGAGGAGATTGACCAGGCTGTTGCCTGATATGGAGGCAAGGCCTTATGAGGAAAGGCTGAGGGACTTGAGGCTATTTTTGTTCAGAGAAGAAGGTTAAGAGGTGACTTAATAGAGGCATTCAAGATTATCAGAGGATTAGATAGGGTGGACAGCGACAGCTGTTTTAGATGGTGATGGCTAGCACAAGGGAACATAGCTTTAAATTGAGGGGTGATAGATATAGGACAGATGTCAGAGGTAGGTTCTTTACTCAGAGAGTAGGAAGGATGTAGAATGCCCTGTCTGCAATAGTAGTTGACTCACCAACTTTAAGGGCATTTAAATGGTCATTGGATAACCATATGGATGATAAAGGAATAGAATGGGTTAGATGGGCTTCAGATTGATTAGATTAGATTACATTAGATTAGATTACATTACAGTGTGGAAACAGGCCCTTCGGCCCAACAAGTCCACACCGACCCGCCGAAGCGCAACCCACCCATACCCCTACATTTACCCCTTACCTAACAATACGGGCAATTTTAGCATGGCCAATTCACCTAACCTGCACATCTTTGGACTGTGGGAGGAAACCGGAGCACCCGGAGGAAACCCACGCAGACACGGGGAGAACGTGCAAACTCCACACAGTCAACCTGGTTTCACAGGTTGGCATAACATCGAGGGCCAACAAGCCTGTACTGTGCTATATTGTTCCATCTTGTATGTTTTATGGTCCGGTTTCCTGCCACAAATCAAAGATGTGCAAGTTACGGTGAATTGGCCACGCTAAATTGCCATTATGTTGAAGGGTGTGTAGGTTAGCTGTATTAGTTAGGGAAATGTGGTATAGCATGGGTAGGGGAATGGGTTTGGGTGGGTTACTGTTTGGAGGGTCAGTGTGGACTTGTCTGGTCAAATGGCCTGTTTACATAATGTAAAGATTCTATGACTCAATGTTATCAGTTAAGTGCAGTTTTGCAATTAAAGACATTCTGCTCTCTGCTGCTTAGGTCTTTCTACTTCCTTGCTTTTATCAAAACCAGGGGCCAGTTACACGACTATCAGCAAGTTTCTCAATCCCACTTTGGTTGTGGAGTGCAAAAGTCGCTTACTTCGTCATCCTTGTTTTCAACTTAGTGTTTTCTGTGGTTTTGCACTAACTCATATTTTTGCTTTACTTACTCATCCCACCATTAACTCTTCTGCTCCCTGCACCTTCTACATAGTTATCATTAACCTCCCACAGGCCTCCAATGCCAGTGTATTTTTCCTTCGATCAGGGCCCAAAACTGTTCACACTATTTCAGTTGTGCTCTGACATGTACCTTAAACACATATTTCCCCACAACTCTGCTGGTGGACTCTCCTTGCATGTGAGTAATAAAGAATACATTGTGTTAATACAATGAACCTTTGGGACAAGGTCCAAATCTTTTAACAACAAGGTTTTAGCTGAGGCAGCAACTCAAACTAAAATCATTCCTTGCTTTCTTGGACACCCAGTGCGGCTTCCCTGAAAAGATAAATGCTTCAGAATCCCTGGCAACTATTTTCACTCACGGTAAATGCATTAGAGAGGATTCGTTTCTCAGAAGCTTCCCTCTTTGGTGCAACATTACTTGAAGAAACACCAACCACTTTTACCAACCCTGATTTACTCCTTGACCACCAGCAATTCGTTTTAAAAGTTAGACATTGAGTACCTACAAGGTCTATTGACTCAGTTCCATTTTCGGCACCGTCTTTTTGCCCACCTTAGTGGCAAAGCTTCAAGGGGTCAGACAGGAGCATGAAGTGGAAATGACAATCCGATCGATCACAATCTCATCACATGGGGAGGCAGTCTCTAAGAGCTGAATGCCCTTCCTGCTCCTCATTCATATCTCCAATGTATGACGGTATCCTGCCAACACAACACAACACTCAGTGCATTTCACTGACAGCCTTATTGGAGATTTCATCCTCCAGCTCCATGCTCACCAAGCCTTCCAGCTTCTTCTCCCCTCAGCAATTCAAAATGAGCTGCCAATTTTACATGAATTCAACAAAACAACTGCCTAACATGACCATCTCCATGTCAACATAGCATGCTATTGCAGAAAGTGAAATGCAAACTGAAGAATGTCTACCTTCCCATCTTTGCTTTCATTCAGCAATTCGTACACTAGAAGCAAAGTGGTGAAGGTGGTCATTTCTTTCTTCAAATCCTTCCCTTCTATTATCCTGTAAAGGCAGTTTTAAAAAGTCATCAACATCTCAGTGTTAGATAAAAATTCAAAAGCAAATATTCACAAGGTAATTCATGATAATTGATAGATTAACTATCTATGCAGACTCAATGGGCCACACAGCCTATTTTATACTGCATGGCTGAATGCTTGCTGTTCAGGATTTATTACTAGTTTTAAAGTATTCAAATTAATTGGATGGCAACTTAATTAAAGACACAAGGGAATGTAAGGAAGAATGCTAGTTAGGCATCAATTGGTCACAACCTGGAAGTTTCAATTTATGAGGAAGAGGTATGTATTATTTCAAACAACTGATTCAAAATTGAAAGGATTCAGGTAAGGTTTCAAAATAAAATTAGATAGCAGTTGAGGAAAATTAACTTGCTGGATGATAGTGATATAGAGGGACAATGAGAGAGACTGGATTGCTTGAGATTTGGCACAGATTCATCTTGCTGAATTGATCCTTGTGCCATTCCTGAAGAAGGGCTTATGCCCGAAACATCGATTCTCCTGTTCTTTTGATGCTGCTTTTCCAGCAACACATTTTTAAACTCTGATCTCCAGCATCTGCAGTCCTCACTTTTTGCTTGTGCCATAATGCCACTGTAACATAGAATTTTACAGTAATACTCTCATACAAGGAAGCAACATGTGAATTTCAAAAGAGTGACAATATCAAATATGTACAATATAACAAAACATAGCATAGCTCAATCAGATGTCAATTTAATACCTCATCACATGTCAGCTCTTGGATGGAAACGACCCCTTTTAACTGTGAACATTAAAAAAAATGACATTCTGTTAGCCAGGCAAACAAGTGTGCCAAGCTGAGAAAGTCAGTAACAAAAATAGAAATTGCTGGAAAAGCTCAGCAGCATCAGTGCAGAGAAATAAGAGTCAACGTGTGGGGAAGGTGGTGCTGGAAAAGCACAGCAGGTCAGGCAGCAGCCAAGGAGCAGGATAATCGACTTTCCGGGCAAAATCCCTTCCTCAGAACAGTAAACGATGTAATGGTCTCTTCGAGAACGGGAGACCTGGATCATACTTTGCAGAATCTGCCTCTTCTCCGGATTCACTTCCCTAACGTGCAATTCTTGCAAGTCAATAACTTAACCCCGAAGGAGAGAAGAACTGAAGAAAAAAAACTGCAATGCTCACGGATGATTGACAGAGTTGTTTCAATCTGGCTGAAGTTCAATCTTCATTAGGAGAGAGATGAGGAACAGCAGCAACATTGTCCAACTTCCGCATTCAGACAATGGAGGGCGCTGATTAGCTGGAGGACTAGCTTGCTTCCGGTCCTCCAGGCTTTCCCATTGGCGAAGCTCTTCAAACAACAGCGTTCTTTGCCTCGAACATGCGCATGCGTGAGTCTCCCGTGAGCACCCCAGTGCAACACCAGTTCCTTCTCAGCTTTACCGTGTCCAGCTGGGGCTTCACTATCTGCCACTCTCTGCGTTCAGTCATCCAGATCAACAACTTCATGAGCTCTCTCAATTAAAGCTCAAGGATGCCAAGCTGTGGAAACAATTTTTTTCTTTTGGATGAAGTTAAAAATCACACAACACCAGGTTATAGTCCAACAGGTTTAGTTGGAAGTACAAGCTTTCAGAACGTTGCTCCGTCAACACGTAGGAGCAGCGCTTTAAAAGTTAGTGCTTTCAAATAAATATATTGGACTATAACCTGGTGTTGTGTGATTTTTATCTTTGGATGAGACATTGATCTGCAGTGAGCAGCCTCACTACTGGGAGGTAGTATTGAGGAGCATCTTATAATCACATAGAGAGGGACATTTTTATATTTTACGTCCGTTACACTGGCTCCTGTGAACACACGAGATAATTTACTGAGAGAGGTAATTTCGGTTTAAACTTTAAGATGTGCCTGGACCACGGACTAGTCTATAATAAAAGACAAAACTTTTGTTTCTTTTCTAACAACCATTTTATATACTCAAAAGTAGAATAGTTTAAATTGCGCAGAATGCTGACAATTTGTGAGCGATAGTAAAAATAAGCAGGCTCTTGATTGATGAAGCCATTAACACAGTCAAGGATGAGTCCTTGACTGATAAGACTGCTAGCACAGACAGAGAAGAATAAGTCTTTGACTGATAAGACTACAGGGTGAGAAAAACAGCAACTTTAGAGACTCTGAAGACATTTGTTGCAGACTTTGTGATAAAAATAATGATGTTTTTAAGAATGTGAACCTCATGGCTTGTTGGAGCCAAGGAGAGGAGGGACTTGTGCTATATATAATGGAGACTTTGTAAGCCTCAGCGCGCCTTTTCTTTAAGGGTGCCCGACTCTGCAGACTTGACTTGTTAATAAAACTTTGTTTTCCTGAATTTGTCTAGAGCGATTATTGAGAAGCGATTTTCGTTTCTAACAACTTGGGGGCTCGTCCGGGATCAACACTCCGGCCACGAGGGGAGTTGAGGAAGGATATCGGAGAAGGTGCACCCTGCTGAGTTCAGCAGTCCCTGATTCCTTGCTTGTCGCCCCGCGCGGTTTGAGCGAGTGATATCTGGGAGGCTCAGGAAAACAAAGGAGGGGTGTACCCGAGGCAGTGGCGACGGTTAACGATCGAGTAATTTCGGTGCACCGAACCCAGGTAAGAAAAAGTCTTGCGGGGACCGTGTTTCCGGAGGACTGGGTACCTACGGGGTGCCTGTGGATTTTTTCTACAGAGACGTGGGACTCAGGAATCTAGAGACCGGGGCTCGCCTGTGAGGGATTTTGCAGAGACCGTGTTTGAGGAGGAACGTGTACCTACGGGGTGCCTGTGATTCGTGTCACAGAGACGTAGGACACAGGAATCCAAAGACCGGGGGTGCCTGCAAAGGAACCTGGGCGATCACGGGACTGAAGGTCCGGGAATTGGCTACATTGTGATAGATTATCACGGGAAAAATACGAAGTCCTCGGAAATGGGAAATAAGGGATCTAAGGTGATTAAGGGAAAGGTAGGCTTAAACAGGGACAATGACACATACCCCGGGGTACCTGACGATAGTCCGTTAGGGAAAATGCTAAATAATTGGGATCAGGGTGGAAGAAAGGGAAAATCTAAAAGGAAGATGGTAAAATACTGTCAAAAGTGGTCCCAGAAACCTATTCAGGGCGACTCAGTGTGGTGGCCTAGATTCGGTACTGACGAAGACTGGGTCCGGCAAGCCCTCATTTTATATGTCAATTCAAAACCTGATGTTAATCTGGAAGAAAGTGATTATGCCCTTTGTTGGCTGCCGGTTACGATATCTTGCCAAATGCAGGTAACTAATAAAGACTCGAAAGGGCAGAAAGAATGGGACCCTTTAGATCACTTACCGCCGCCCTACGTGACCCCGTCTGCCCCACAGAATGTTCCTTCGGGTGACGACGATTCAGGGGAAGGGGAAGAAAATGGGGAGGAACCACCAGGTGCCTCAGGAGTACAGACTAGATCTCAAGCTGAAAAGAGTCACAGACGGAACTCTGTCCCGATTGCAAGAATGAATCCACTCCGGGAAGTGCCCATGGGAGGCGAGGAAGGACGGGATATGTGAACGTTCCCTTGACGAGTACTGAAGTACGGAATTTCAGGAGGGAGATGAAGGGTCTACTAGAGGACCCCATGGGACTTGCTGAACAATTGGATCAGTTCCTGGGTCCGAATACTTACACGTGGGAAGAGATGTGTTCCATCATGAAAACATTGTTCTCTAGCCAGGAGCGTCAGATGATACGACAAGCTGCGCTCTTGGTCTGGGAGAGAGAGGGGGGAGAAGGAGGGGAGCAGAAGTTTCCCCTCACCGACCCCGAGTGGGATAAGAACACGGAGGGAGGACGGCGCAACATGAGAGACATGCGGGAATATTGGATAAAAGGAATAAGACACGCAGCCCCGAAGGGGCACAATTTTACCAAGGCCTTTGGTAATCATCAAAACCCGGAGGAAACCCCTACGGATTTCCTAGACAGGATTAGGAAGAATTTGCAGCAGTTTGCTGGGGTGGACCCTGAGACAGACGTGGGGCAACAACTCATACGGGTAGAGTTTGTATCAAAAGCCTGGCCGGACATACGAAAGAAGTTAGAGAAAATGGATGATTGGGATAGTAAATCTTTAAGTGAATTACTACGGGAGGCGCAAAAGGTGTTTGTGAGAAGGGACGATGAGAAGCAAAAGAAGGCGACAAAGAGAATGATGCAAACGGTGCAACAAATGACAGCTGGAAGAAAGGAAAAGGGAGAGCCGTGGCAGAAACAGGAAAGGGGAGAGTCGTGGCAAGAGCAGAGGAAAAGAGAACCATGGCCGGAACAAAGGAAGAGTGGAGGAACGCGAGACCGCGACAGGGAAACGAAGAGGACACTCAGATGTTACTATTGTAATGAAGAGGGACATTTTAAACGGGAGTGCTCCCGCTACAAGCAGGAGGTGAGGTCGTACGCCCTGATGGAGGAAGATTAGGGAGGTCGGGGGTTCCTACCCTTGGGGCAAAAGGACTATCGACAGGAACCCCTGGTAAACTTGAAAGTAGGGCCCCAAGGATCGGAGATCACATTTATGGTGGACTCGGGAGCCGAAAGATCAAGTATAATCCAAATACCCCCCGGCACCCGAGCAGGAGGAAAAGTTATGGGGGTATCTGGAATTGGAGGACAGAAATTACAAGTCCCAGTGGTGGAGGACGTGGAAATTGGATATGAAAACAGAACTACTAAACGAGACCTCCTTCTACTGCCATCGGCGGGGTTTAATTTGTTAGGAAGAGACTTGCAGGTCAAACTAGGGATCGGAACGGTACCAAGTAACGGGGAAATGGTGGTAAGGTTGTTCGCCCTCACCGAAGAAGATGATCAACAAATGGACCCGGACGTTTGGTACCGAGAGGGGAACAGAGGGGGTCTAAACATCAAACCTCTCCAAATCACTATGTTACCAGGAAGAGGCCCGGTAAGAAGGAAACAATACCCGATTGCTATGGAAGGACGGGAGGGGTTATAACCTGTGATAGAAAGATTAATCACAGATGGACTACTGGAGGAATGCATGTCCCCTTTCAATACTCCAATACTCCCTGTGAGGAAGCCGGACGGGACATATAGGCTGGTGCAAGACCTGCGGGGGTTGAATGAAGTAGTCCAGGCTAGATACCCGGTGGTACCTAATCCCTAAGGAGTAAAATTCCCCCCGAACATGAATGGTTCAGCGTAATAGATCTGAAGGATGCTTTCTGGAGTTGCCCCCTTGACGAAGAAAGTCGGAACCTTTTTGCCTTTGAATGGGAGAATCCCTTCACAGGACGAAAGCGACAGTTAAGATGGACGGTCTTGCCGCAGGGATTCACGGTGTCACCCAATTTGTTTGGACAAATACTGGAGCAGATCTTAGGAGGATTTCAGTGTAATGCGGAGAATCAATTGCTCCAATATGTCGATGATCTCTTACTCTCAGGACCAAGAGAAGAGGAGGTACGAGCAGACACCGTTGCCCTGTTGAACTTCCTGGGGAAACAGGGTCTACGCGTCTCCAGGACAAAACTCCAGTTTGTGGAGCGAGAAGTAAGATATCTGGGCCATCAAGTCAGTAAGGGGCACAGCCGTATCACGCCAGAACGAATATCAGGAATTACGGGTATGCCAATACCCAGGACGAAGAAGGAAGTCAGACAATTCCTGGGACTAGTAGGGTATTGCCGGATATGGATTGAAAGTTACACCACTTTAGTAAAATTTTTGTACGACAAACTGGGACAAGAAGGACAAAAGGTGGACTGGTCAGATGAGGAGGAGCAGCGATTTAATATTATTAAAAATAAACTGATTCGAGCTCCGGTATTGGCTTTACCCACCCTGAAGGAACCATTCCAGTTATATGTTAATAGCGCCGGCGGAATTGCCTAGGGTGTGCTCACTCAGCTGCGGGCAGGGAAACGTCAGCCGGTTGCATTTTTGTCAAAAATGTTAGACCCTGTGTCATGTGGATGGCCGACCTGTATACAGGCAGTGGCAGCTACGGCAATGTTAGTAGAAGAGGCCCGAAAACTTACCTTTGGAGGAAGGATCACAGTATACTCCCCACATTCGGTTAGTACCATACTGGCTCAAAAGGCTCACCGCTGGTTAACAGACTCTCGCATCCTGAAGTATGAGGCGATTTTGATGACCGGAGACGATCTCAATTTTGCAAAAGATCTCAGTTGCAACCCTGCCCAGTTTCTATACGGACGACCTGCAGACGGGGAACAGGAGCATGATTGTGTGGAATTTGTGGACTTGCAGACCAAAAGCCGAGAGGACCTGCAGGAAGCCCCGCTGGGTGAGGGACAGGAACTGTATATCGACGGGTCCTCCCGGTGCATCAGTGGAGTACGATACAGTGGCTATGCTGTTATAGATGGTGCAACGAAACGGACGATTGAGTCCGGACGACTGCCCGGGAAGTGGTCAGCCCAATCCTGTGAGTTGTACGCCCTCCAGAGGGCCCTGAAGTTGTTGGAAGGGAAAGTGGGGACCATATATACTGACTCAAAGTATGCATACGGAGTCGTTCATACTTTCGGGAAAATCTGGAAAGAGCGAGGATTGATAACTTCCCGGGGAAAAGAATTAGCTCACGAACAAATGATCAGCCTAACGTTAGAAGCCCTGGCGTTACCTACGGAACTTGCAGTAGTCCATGTACCCGGTCACCAGAAGGGGTCGACACCGGAAGCGGTGGGAAACCGGCTGGCAGACGAGGAAGCCAAGCGGACAGCGGTCGAAAAATCCGTCCAATTGTTAACGTTAATACCGTTGAGGGAAGGGCTCGCTAAACAACCCGTCTTCACCCGGGGGAGATTGATAAAATGGATCAATTGGGTGCCCGGCTAGATATTAACGGGAAGTGGACGGTTCCTGATGGGAGACAAGTACTGAACAAACAGATCACCCGGGGTATTCTGCACCGATTACACCATCAGACCCACTGGGGGGTGCAAGCCATGTGTGACACAATCCTGAGAGACTATGTATGCAGGGGGATATACACATTAGCCCAACAAGAGGTAGTCGGATGCCCCACTTGCCGGCGTATTAATCAGAAAGCCATGCGTTCTATGCCAGCTGGTGGTCAGCCCCTAGCGATTAGGCCATTTCAGAGGATCCAAGTCGACTTTACAGAATTACCCCCAGTACAGAGATGGAAATATCTGCTAGTAATAGTAGACCATTTCACTCACTGGGTAGAGGCTTTCCCAACTGCCAAAGATGATGCACCAACCGTGGCCCGACTGTTGTTAGAGAACATAATCCCGAGATATGGCATAATGGAATCTATCGACTCCGACTGCGGGACGCATTTTATTTCTAAGCTACACCATTTGATCTGTATTACCCTGGGTATCCAATGGAAATTCCACACACCCTGGCATCCTCAGAGTTCGGGTCGAGTTGAGAGAATGAATGGCACGCTCAAGACCCAATTGACTAAGCTGATGTTAGAAACTAAGTTACCCTGGCCAAAGTGCCTGCCCATTGCCCTATTGAGGATACGTACGGCACCTCGCCGAGATGTCGGGGTTTCCCCCTATGAAATGCTCTTCGGATTACCGTATTGGAGTAAGGTTGATGGATGTCCCACTCTACAAGGGGGGGATGTATTTATCCGAACCTATTTACTGGCCTTATCCCGTTCTTTTGCAGACCTCCGGAGGAAAGGTCTCCTGGCTCAGACTCCGCCGCTCGACTTCCTCCTGCATAAGGTGGAGCCCGGAGATTGGATACTTGTTAAGACCTGGAAGGCCGAAAAGCTCCAGCCGCGGTGGGAAGGACCGTTCCTGGTTCTGTTAACAACTGAAGCAGCTGTTCGGACGAAAGAAAAAGGGTGGGTCCACGCATCAAGGATAAAGGGGCCTGTTCCGCCTGAAGAAGAAAGCACCTGGACATGCGAGCAAGGGGACAAGCCGTTGTCGGTAAAACTGAAAAGACAGCAATAATGAACTCTACTTGGACTGTATTGGTGGGGATATTGATCAGTTTACTCCTGTATGTGGGGGAGGGTGAGGGGAGATGTGACAAATGTCGAACTACAGTAAGACTTGGGATTCGAATCTATTCGGGATCATTTGTGTCCCATTCCTATGTGGACGATAGGTGTTACGATGTGAGTGCACACCATGAATGTTGGGAGGATGGGAGACCCTATTATCAGATATATAATAAAGGATACGGTGGCAAAATCCATGGATGCCCTATAAATGACCGCTGGGTGTGTATTAGCAAAACTGGGAGGTGGGACCTATCCTCCGTGTTGCTCAGGGAGCAGGTTGACAGAGTCAAGGAGACCAAGATACAGATCCCTGATCGGGGGTTGGGAAAAGAGCAAGACCGTCAGGGAACGGTCGTGCTCCCTAAAGTGCCATCTGTATACGAAGAGGTAGAAGGACAGATTGAACTCGCTGATGTTACACAAAACCTGTTTATTGATCTCACCTCTAGAATACCCACTGTTTTAAATGTTAGCAGTTGCTGGTGGTTGGGGGAGGCATGATTCTTCTTCTCGTATTACCCTGCCTAATTCCTTGTATTCAGTTTTTAATTCAGAAAAATATTTCCCGACCCCAGGCAGTGGTGGTTCCACAGCATGGGACGCGGGAACTTAAAGTGATGTTGCTGCGAAAGACCAAGGATTTCCCGGGCCCTTGAGGGAAGGGGGGGCTTATCTTGGTCAGGCACATCTTAAAGAAAGAAAAGGGTGGAATTGTGAGAGGTAATTTCGGTTTAAACTTTAAGATGTGCCTGGACCACGGACTGGTCTATAATAAAAGACAAAACTTTTGTTTCTTTTCTAACAACCATTTTATATACTCAAAAGTAGAATAGTTTAAATTGTGCAGAATGCTGACAATTTGTGAGCGATAGTAAAAACAAGCAGGCTCTTGATTGATGAAGCCATTAACACAGTCAAGGATGAGTCCTTGACTGATAAGACTGCTAGCACAGACAGAGAAGAATAAGTCTTTGACTGATAAGACTACAGGGTGAGAAAAACAGCAACTTTAGAGACTCTGAAGACATTTGTTGCAGACTTTGTGATAAAAATAATGATGTTTTTAAGAATGTGAACCTCATGGCTTGTTGGAGCCAAGGAGAGGAGGGACTTGTGCTATATATAATGGAGACTTTGTAAGCCTCAGCGCGCCTTTTCTTTAAGGGTGCCCGACTCTGCAGACTTGACTTGTTAATAAAACTTTGTTTTCCTGAATTTGTCTAGAGCGATTATTGAGAAGCGATTTTCGTTTCTAACATTTACAGTGCCTTTTTGAGTACCTAGATCATTCCTTCACAACTCACGGCTCATCCAGGCAGCTCTCAGCTGCTGGATCTTAGCTTCCTCAGGGACTGGGCAACAAAGAAAAGTACCACATAGGAACAGGCCCTTCAGCCCTCCAAGCCTGCGCCAATCCAGATCTCTATCTAAACCTGTCGCCTGTTTACCAAAGATCTGTATGGCTCTGCTACCTGTCCATTCATGAATCTATCTAGATACATCTTAAATGACGCTACCGTTCCCGTCTCTACCATCTCCACTGGCAACACATTTCAGGTACCCACTACCCTCTGCATAATGACCTTTCCAGGCATAACACAGGATTAACCTTTGTCAATAGGGCAGCACGGTGGCTCAGTGGTTAGCACTGCTGCCTCACAGCGCCAGCAACCCGGGTTCAATTCCCACCTCAGGCGACTGACTATGTGGAGTTTGCACATTCTCCCCGTGTCTGCGTGGGTTTCCTCCGGGTGCTCCCGTTTCCTCCCACAGTCCAAAAATGTGCAGGTTAGGCAAATTGGCCATACTAAATTGCCCATAGTGTTAGGTGAAGGGGTAAATGTAGGGGAATGGGTCTGGGTGGGTTGTGCTTCAGAGGGTCGGTGTGGAGTTGTTGGGCCGAAGGGCCTGCTTCCACACTAAGTAATCTAATCTAATTAGGGAAGAGATCTCCATCTCCCTTCTCTCCGCGTGGCAATCTCTAATGCAATTACTGAAGGAATCTCACCTACATACGACTGTAGGAACATGAGATGAAGGAGTGGGCAATTCAACCTCTCTAGCTAAATCCATCATTTAATATGACCATAGCTGATCTCATTCTCGGCCTTAACTCCCCTTTTCTGCCTGTCCATCATAACCCTTCAACCAGTTACAAATTAAAAATCTATCACTGTCATCCTTTCCATTTATTCAATGTTCTGTCATTCACCACACCATGGAAAATTAATTCCATTGTTTCAAAACCAGTTGAGGGAATAATTCCTCCTTGTCATTCTTTTAAATCTGATGCCTCTTAGCCTCGATCTTTTCTATTCTCTCATGGTTCATGGGCATGGCAGGCCCAGCAATAATAAATTACCCATTCCTAGTTGCCCTTGAGAATGTGGGGTGAGCTGCCTTCTTGAACCGCTGCAGTCCATATGCTATAGGTTAACCTACAATGCTCTTAGGGTGGGAATTTAACCCAGAGACACTGAAGGAATGGCTGATACATTTCCAGGACGGTAAGTTGCTTGGAGGGGAACTTGCAGGGGGTGGGCTTCCCATGTATCTGCTACCCTTATCCTTGGAAGTGCTGTTTGAGGGTCTTTAGTGACTATCTTGTAGATAGGACCCACTGCTGCTTCTGAACACCAGTGGTGGAGGGAGTGGCTGGTGCTACGGAACAAAGGGATCTAGGGTGTCCGGTACATTAATCTTTAAAGTTTGTATCCTACATAGAATCATAGAGGCCTACAGCATGGAGGCAGGCCCTTCAGCCCAAACTGGTACATGCCAACTAAAATGTCCATCCACGCTAACCCCATTTCCCTGCAGTTGGCCCGTATCTTTCTAATCCTTTCCTCCCCATGTGTTTGTCCAAATGCCTTTTAAATGTAGTTGATGTACCCACCTCAACCACTTCCACTGGCAGCTCATTGCATACACATACCACCCTCTGTGTAAAAGAAATTGCCCCTCAGGTACCCTTTGATTCATTTCCCTCTAACCTTAAACTGATGCCCTCTAGTCTTCTCACAAACTTTGAAGTCCTCAATTTGTCAACCCTGGGAAAAAGACTGAGTGCATTCACCCTCTCCATGCCTCTCATGACCTTACGCACTTCTATTAGATCACCCCTTAGTCTCCTCCGCTCTAAAGAAAAAAGTCCTCGCTTGTCTAATGTCTATGCAAAATCATTGTAAATTTCTTCTGCACCCTATCGATTTAATAACAGCCTTCTGATAGCAAGGTGACCAAAACAGGATGGTTAACAAGGCGGTTGGCACACACTGGCTTCATTGCTCAGTCTTTTGGGCACAGGGGTTGGGACGTTATGTTCAGGTTGTACAGGATGTTAAGATCCTCCAACCACACGGCATCAATGTTGATTTCACCAGTATCCTTAACTCCCTTCCCCCCACGTTAGCCCAGATAAAACACTCCAATTCAGCACCACCCTCTTGAACTGCGCTACCTGTCCATCTTCCTTTTCACCTATCCACTCCACTCCCTGCTGTTACCTATCACCATCATCCCCACCTTCATTTGCCTATTGCCTTCAAACCTACCTCAGTCCCAGCCCCATCCCCCTCCCATTTATCACAGCCCCCTTGTCCATCCCCACCCCACCCCATTCTGGATGAAGTGCTTATGCCCGAAGTGTCAACTCTCCTCCTCCAATGCTGCCTAACCTGCTGTGTTTTTCCAGCACCACACACACAATATTCAGTTCTCCAATTTCAAATAACCTCCCTTCCCATCTCCAAAAGCTACTCCCAGCCCCTCCCATTCCCTTCCACTGCTCCCTGCCACCAACCGGATGAATTCCTCCCATTGACCAAGCAGTTTGTACCCTCGACCTGCCTTCACTGAAGAGCTTTTGCCCGAAACGTCGATGCTGCCTGACCTGCTGTGTTTTTCCAGCACCACTCTGATCTAAACTCTGGTTTCCAGCATCTGCAGTCCTCACTTTTGCCAGCCTTCCCCTATGCCCACTTCACCCCTTTGCCCCTGCCGTCCCGTTTATCTGCAGCCCCCTTAACACCAGTCCCGAAGAAGGGTCACACACGAAACATCAACTTCTCAACCTCCTGATGCTGCCTTGATCGAATGAAGAAACAGACTCAATGGGCTGAATGGCCTCAATTCTGCTCCCTTGTCTTCGGGTCTGTTCCAGGTGAGGCGGATGGGGCAAGCCCCCAGATGCTGACGGATTGACCGATCTTGACCCAGCAACAGGCGAAAACGTCGGCGATTGGACAATCCTCACGGGTGCGACGTGACGGCGTTTCATGGGGAGGTGCAGGGGGGCAGCGGAGCCGAGGGGGATTGTGGGAGAGGGCTGGTTTTTTTTAAAAAAGACTTCCGTCAGGTTCCGACTGCGGTGACCCGGATTTAGGAGGGACTGTGCGGGAGAAATGTAGGGGATCAGGAGACGGGACCCTCATTGGTTGGGGCGAGGGGAACAAAGGGGCCGTGCTTGGGAGATTCGGCCAATGATGGGCGGGGCTTGGAGAAACTGGCAGCGTGTAGTTGTGGGCGGGGTTTAGAGTGACGGTCGCGGTTTTGAGTTGGGGGGCGGTGTTTCCGGTGTGCTGGGCACGGCGAGAAGTTTGGGTGGGGGCGGGGTTAGGGATGATGGGCGGGGAAGTTGCGGTCAGGGGCGGAGTTAGGCGTTTGCTGGGTGGTGCGTTGTGTTTGGAGGCGGGGCTTGGGGGGGCTGCGCCGCGCATTGTGACAAGGTTCGGCTTTGGGGTGTCCTGGGCTGGGCGTGGTGTTTGGGGGCGGGGTTTGGAGTTTGAAGGGGGACATTGTCTCTGGGAGCTTTAGTTGGGGGCGATGTTTTGGGTGTGGTGGGCCGGCTATTGTGTTTAGAGGTGGGGTTTGGAGAGTGATGGGCGGCTTCTTGTGACTGGGGGCGGGGTATGATGAATAATGGGCGGGACATACCGATTGGAGGCGGGGTTTGAGGCGTAGGGTCTGTCCAATGGGTCCTGACAACTTAAAATCCTGGAGACAACAGTGGGTCTGGGGCAGCATCCATGGAGGTGAGAGCCAGCTCACGTTTCAAGTCGACATAACTTTTCATCAACGCTGAATTGAAGGGTGGAGGGGCAGCATTTATGCATTAATTGGGAGGGGGTTGTTGGAGTGCTGGGGGAAGAAAGGGTGTAGATAGTTCAGATTAAGTGATCGGACTGTAAGGATTATAGAACAACTGTGTGTTGTCCTGCCAAACTGGAGAGAGCAGGCAGTCACAATGGTTGTTGGGGAGGGGAGAGAGGGGTAGCAGAGAATGGAACGAGCAAAGCTGAAAGAAAGGGATGGAATGGGTCCACAATTTGAAGGTGTTGAACTCAGCATTGAGCCCAGAAGGTTTTAATCCTGCCATGTTCGAAGATGAGATATTATTCTGTGATTTGCAAACCACAGAGTTTGTGCTGTGATTCGCCGGAGTGTGATAGCATACTGAGGACAAACAAGTGGGCATGCAAGCAGGTCGCTGTGTTAAAAAATCATGCTTGTGCACGGACTGGAGGTATTCTGCAAATGTGAGTGGAAACTGAATGTTGAGCAGGGCTTGGGGAAGAGAGTCGGGTTTGGGAAAGGGGGGGCTTCTGGGATGATGGGTAGCGAGAGCCCTGAGCCCTGCCCCTCAGCCTCGGAGAGCTGGGTCCATGCATCAGGAACAGAAGGCCAAGTTGTGAAAGACAAAAGAGAAGGGGAGCAAGTCCCAGAGTCAGAATATTCCCCAGCTTCAACACACCCCAACAACTACCATGGAGGAGTGAAGGGCACTAAGCGTTAGTCCAGCAGGCAACAATGGAGGAATTTATAGATATCGGAGTGTCCCCAGAGCAGGGAGATAGGGAAGAATGTATGGGCTGTCGGGACTTACAGTGATAGGGAGGGAGTTTAAGCACAGGAGGTTACAGAAGTAAGGTGGTGTAGGGGCTGGAGGAGGTAACAGAGATAGGGAGGTGTATAGGGACAGGAGGATGTTACAGAGTAAGGGAAGGGTTGTGGGGTCAGGAGGAAGTTAGAGACAGAGAGGGGGTGAAGGGATTGGAGAGGTTTGCAGAGACAAAACACAGATTGAGATCGCTCATTAAGAAACCCAGAGGAGGACACAGTGAGGGCCAGAGGGATATTGAAATTGTGCATTTCCTCTATCCCCAAACACCCAATGAGCAGGAAAGGCCCAGGCTTCCTTCCAGGCCTGGTGTTGCATGTGGGATCTAGCTGGTAATGATGCAGGTTGCAGTCAACCAGCTAGACCTACCATGTGACAGCACACCCACTGAGGAAGGGGGGTAAACTAACCAACTATTGACCAATGTTTATTTTCTGTTTGCTGGCCCTTCATCAAATTCATGTGTAATCATTGTCACTGCCCTTTAATGATTTAACTGAACTATGTTCTGGTTGTTAATATTTTTTGGACTGACAATAAAGCCTTTATTTTGTTAATGTTGTGGATGATATTTACTCGCTGGCATTCGCAACATTTCTGAGGTGTTACGTAGGCCCCAGGCCTAGGACAGCTGTTTTGCTTGTAGTTAGTACCCCAACATCTTTCATCCTCCTCCCACCACACACCATACACATACACACACACCACCCTCTTTCCCAAACACTATGCCCATCCCCAGACCATGCTTTCACCTGTGTAGTTTTGTGTGTGTGTGTGTGTGTCAGAGAGAGAGATTGTGTGTGTGTGTCTGTCTTAGTGTGTGATTGCTTTCAGTGAGTGTGTATGTGTTGGCGTGTGTTTGTTTTCAATAGGTGTGAATATGTCTTTTGTAGTTTGCATCTGCAGTGTGTGTGTGTGCACGCGTGTGTTTTTTTTTGTATGGGTTTTCTCGTGTGTGCATCTGTGGCCAGGCAGAAGAGGAAAGGAGGATGTGCTGTCTCACTGCGGGACTGACCCACAACCCTCCAGGATTGTGAAATTTAGGAGTGATCCTAAAGGGACTCAGGAGTGATTCAGTCAGACTCCAGCCTCACTGATCATTCGATACACCTCAATTACTTCCTCCCTCTGTCTCCTCTGCACCAAAGAAAATAACTCCAGGCTGTTTAATCTCTCGACAGAGCTGAAACTCCCAGTCCAGGCAACATTCTGGTGAATCTCTCCTGCACCCTCTCCAGTGTTATTACATCCTTCCCGTAAAGTGGATTCCAGAACTGTACACAATACTCCAGCTGTGGCCTGACCAATATTCTCGAGCTTCATGTCCCTGCTCTTGAACTCTATGCATTTCTAACCACTTTACTCACCTGTCCTGAAACCTTAAGGGACTGGCAGGCATACAAACCAATGTCCAGCTGATTTTTGGTACTTCCCAGCATCCTACTGTTCGTCATGTATTTTTCTGCCTTATTTATCCTGTCTAAGGACATCAGCTCACATGTATCCATTTGCCACTCATAGCCTTTCCCACCAGGCCATCTCTATCCTCCGGTAATCTAAGGTGATCTGCCTCACTCTTTGCCTATCTGCTAATTCTGTACTTTGTGAACTTGCTGACCATTCCACCTATATTCCAGTCTAACTCATTTTATAACATCCACAAATAACAGGGCACTGATCCCTGTAAAATAGGTTATACCCAAAACGTTGGCTTCTCCACCTCCTGATCCTGCCTCACTTGCTGTGTCCTTCCAGCCTCCTGCCTGTCTATTTTGAATCCCACTGGATGCAGACTTTCAGATGGAAAGAAAAACGCACCTCAACCATCAATCCCTGTCTCCTACTTTACAGTCAATTGTGGATTCAATTCTCCAAATTTCCTTGGATCTATGCTCCCTTACCTTTTGTATCAGTCTCCAATGTGGGACCTGACCCACAACCTTGCTGAAGTTCTATTAAAAAACACGACCTTCACCCACACACCCAGTCACCTCATCAAAAGCTTCAACCACATTGTTCCAACATGACTGCCCCTTAACCAAACCATACTGACTGTTCAAGATTCCCCCACGTCTCTCCAAATGAAAATTAATTCTGTCCCTCAGAATTCCTTCCAATAGTTGCTCAACAACCAAGGTTAGACTTTCTCTCTCTGCAACTCTCTCTCTTGATCTGCACCTCACCCTCGCACTCTCCATGCACCTCACTCTTTGTCTCTGACTACACCTATCTATTTACACCTCTTTACCTACACCTCTCTCTCTCTCTGTTTCTTTCACCCCTCTGACACTGTCTGTTTGTCTCGTTCCCATTTTCTCTCTCTCCCTGTGTTAACACCTTCTCTATCTGTCTGTCTGTCTTGCTCTCTCTCTCTCGCACACACTGTCTTTCTCTCTTTCTCTAGCTCTGACTTTCTCTAGCTCAGTCTTTCTCATAAAATTACAGTCTGAGTACCTGACAATATCTCTCCTCTTGGTCTCTCTTTCATTCCACAGCTCTTTCTATGCATCTACACCTTTCTATCTCTCTGAAAAACAACAAATGCTGGAGATCACAGTAGGTCAGACAGTATCCATGGAAAAGCAGCAAGCTAACATTTTGAATCCAGAAAGACAAGATACATTAGCTTGCTCTCTCTCCATGATGTTGTCTGACTCGCTCTGACCTCCAGCATTTGCTGTTTTCAGTACAGATTCCAGCATCTGCAGTAACTTGTCACTTTTTCTCTTTCTCTCTGTCTTCTCTATCTACACCTCTCCCTGTTTCTCTGTCTTTTCCTCTTTCACCCTGTCATTCTCTCACTGTCTCTGTTTATCTGTCTGGCAGTATTTCTCTGTCTCTTTCTATCTACATCTGTCTATATTCACACCTATCTGTCCCTCTTTCTCTTTCTCACACTCTCACTGGGTCTTTCTATCTCTCTTTCTCACATTCTATCATTCTACTTTCTCTCTCCCATTCTCTCTCTCTACCTTTCCTTGTTTGCCTCTTTCTATGCAAGTCTACCTGTCTTTCACTCTCTCTATCCCTCCATCTACAGTTCTCTTTCTCTCTGTCTGTCTCACTCTTTTCCTCCCGATCTCTGTCTATACTTCTCTCTCCCCCCTTTCTCTCTTTCTCCCTCGCTCCTGCACCGCTTTCTTGTTCTCTCTCACTGTCGCTCTCTTCATGTCTCTGCCTTACTCTTGTTCTCCCTGTCTCTCTTCATCTATCTACCTTTCTCTTTGTGTCAGTCTTCCCCTGTCTAACCAGTCTCCACTATCTTCCCCTTTCCTGCTCCCAGCCTCTTGATCTGACTCAGAAACATGAGAAATGTTGGAATTGTCTGGAGTGTTATGCCCTGAGGCTGGAATCACAGCCATGACCTGCTCCTGGGTGCACTTACCCGGTGTTCATATTTCCAGATTGCGTGGAGCTGGAGGATACCTTCCTGTGACTCAGTGATATGATGAGTGAGAGAGAGAGACCGAGCGAGTCACTGGCCACACACTAGCTCCCTCTCCAGCATTTCCTGCCAATTGTGGCTGGCTTCCAGCAGCTGGTTACACACTGTCCGTTGCCATGAAACTGGGGGTTGGCATTCGAGTTTTGGTGGTTTCTCTGTGTGTCGAATGCCCATGTTTACTCATTCATTGCTTCATCACTGGCCTGAGGTTATTGATGTGTCTGAAAGCAGCTCCCCGCAGAACTGGTCCCTGCTCTCCTCCTCCTCTTCTGAGATTTCTCAACTACTTCCTCCGCCCCAAACCTCAGGGCCAGCATCTGCACTGGTGGAGCTGTGTGGAAATCTCATAATTTCCCATCACCGATGACCACTCCCATAACTGCAAAAACAGAGCAGCACTGACCCACTGACACTGCGGCATTCCCTCAGCACTGACCCTCCAACAGAGCGGTATTCCCTCGGCACTGACCCTTTGGCAGTTCAGAGCTCGCTCAACACTGACCTTCTGACAGTGTGGCACTCCCTCAGCACTGACCCTCTGATAAGGTTCACTCCCTCAGCACTGACCCTTCGAAAGAGTAGCACTCCCCCAATTCCTGTGTCACATGTCTGTTCTTCATTCTGTGAAAGGTAGAGCAGAAGGGGCTCGGTTCACTTAAAGTGTGTATATTTGTAGGGGCAGAGCTCGGATCCTGTCCAGGAATATGCAGAAAATCCACCTCCCTCACTCTCTCTCTCTATTCTGAGTGGAAAGTCTCACTGTTCCCAAACAGGCAGGATTGCTGAAGCCCCTGGTGAAGAGCACTTTAAAAGTCATCTGTAGGTCGAAACAGTGAAAATCATTGTGTGTTGATCCTGTTCGATAGTGATGGAGTTACTCAGACAGTTTGCCCAACCTTTGCAGACAGAACTCCATCACTGAACATTGTCCCTCACAATGTAAGGTCTGTCCACTGATAGGAGATCCCAATTCTCTGGGAACGAATTGTTCTCTCTGGTGTGTGTGTATGTGTGTGAAAAAACACACAATATCACCACCCTCTACTTCATGAATAAGGTTTGGATTTGATGCTCACTTTTCAGACACACACACACGCTCATTCACACTCACACGCATACACACTCTCGCACACACACACACTGACAAACACATTCACACACAGACACACTGCCACATACACTCTTGCACACACACACACTAATGCACACGCAGTCTCAACCACATACATACTGGAACATAGAAACACTCATACACGCACTTTCACACACCCCTGGGTGTATGTGCATATGTGTGTGTTCATGTATGTGGTCTGTGTGTCAATGTGTGTGTGTATGTGTGTGCATGCGTGTGTTTGTGTGTCTGTGCATGCGCATGCATCTCTGTGTGAATGTGTGTATGTGTGTATGTCTGTTTGTCAGTGTGTGTGGAAGAGTGTGTGCCAGAAAATGTCATTGTGTGTGTATGGGAGTGGCTGTGTGGTTGTGTGTGTGTGTGTGTGTATCTGTGTGTCAGTCTGTGTGTACAAGAGTTTGTGCGTCAGTATGTGAGTATGGAAGAGTTGTGTGAGAGTGGATGTGTGTGTGGGTGTCAGTGTGTGTCAGTGTGTGTGTTTGTCAGTGTAAGTGTGAGTGTGTGTGCAAGTGTGTGTGCAAGAGTGCATGTGTGAAAGTGTGTGTGTATCCGAGAGTGTCTCTTTGACTGTGTGTGTGACTGTGTTAGTGTGTGTGTGTGCAAGAGTGTCTGTGTGAGAATGTGTGTGAAACAGTGTGTGTGTGTTTGAGTGTATGTGTGTGTGTGTATGTGTGTCAGTGTGCGTGCAAGAGTGTGTGTGTGAAAGTGCGTGTGTGAGTGTTTCTGTGTTACAGTGTGTGTGTGGGAGTGACTGTGTGTATTTGTGTGTGTGTGTTTGTCAATGTGCAAGAGTGTGTGTGTGAGAGTGTGTGTGCGAGTGTGTGTACTTGTGAGAGAGAGAGAGCAGGAGGGGAGCCTCCACTCCTTGTTTCCCATTGTCTGGCTACATTTCTGCTGATCAGTGACAGAGCAGGCAGAGGACCAACAGAGTCATTAAAGGGTGGGAGGAGACCACTCAGTCCCACCCAAACCCTGCTAGCCTTCTGGGTTGGAGATCTACTTTGTGATTCTTTCCATTATAGCTGCAGGATATGGAGCAATCCCATATTCGCTTGAGTTAAGAAGATTGATGCATATCCATTTCGAACAGGGGGTAGGCAAATGCGATGCTGGGAGGATGTTTCCCCAGTTCGGGGAGTCCACAAATCAGGGTGCGGGGCAGGGTCACTGTCACAGATTAGGACTGAGATGGGGAGAAATGTCTTCACCCACAGAGTGGGGAGCCTGTGGAATTCTCTGCTATCGAAAGTGTTCAAGATGAAAAATATTGGATGTGTTCAAGAAGGAGTTAGATATCACTCTCAGGACGACTGGAATCAAATGTTTGGGGTTGGAGGGTGGGGGGTAAGTGTGAACAGTGGACTGAGATAGATGACCAGCCATGATAGAATTGAATCGCAAAGGCCTCAAAGGGCTGGATGATCTACTCCTGATCCTAGTTTCTGTGTAAACTTGGTGTGACATCCATTTTCAGAGTTCTCGAGTTCACCCTCAAAAGCCTCACTTGGACCTATCTCCAAAACACTTTCCCCTTGTATGGGTTTGGGTATGGGTTCGATACAGGGATATGGGGAGAGAGCAAGGCAGTGGGATTATTTTGGGGATTCATACAGTCCTATGGGGAGACAGGTGGTCGTGAGAATAGTTAGCACAATGAAGGATAGAGGGAGGGTTAGAATGGCAAAGAGAGGGACGGAAAGGCAGAAGGATGGATAGACAGGTAAAGGGACTAATGGGAAGATGGATGTGTTGACAAGATGAATGGAAAGATGGCCGGAGAGGTAGAACATTGATGATGGAGAATTAGAGTGAAAGATGCAGGCTTAGCATGTGGATTGGAGTGATTGGTGGGACAATTGAGACAGACCGACAGCGAAAAGCCTGGATTTCTCGATAACTAACTGAACAGTCATTATTCCAGTTCAGGTGGGAGTTGTACACGTGGGAGTCCTGAGGAATCCCCATTGTAGCTCACTTTGAAGGGAAGACCAGGAAAGATGTCAACTTCTCGACCCTGTGCGACCCTCCCGTTCTCTGTCCCCTGCCATTTCTATCACCCCTCTTTGCCTCGCTGCCACCCCTACAATCCTCCCACTCCCCACCATCATTTCCCCAACCACCGCATCAATTTCTTGCCCTCCTTCTTCCACACTGGTCAAGCCACACTCATTTTCCACTTGCTGCCCCTACCCATATGGCTCAGTTACCCAGCTGGCTGCCTAGACCCATGACTTGTAGGCGTCTACCGACTAGGCACCTGATCACTCAAGTATCCAACCTTCTCTCTCCCCTCCCAGTTAGCACCCCAATAAGCTGGCACCCTATTTCCTGACACCCTACACTCCCCCATGGAGCTAGCACACTACCTAGACCACTCCACGGAACTGGTACCACAGCCCAGCTGGAACCTTACTTGCCTGACTCCTTGCCCATTCTCTCCCAAGACCCAGTTGGCATGCTAACGCTGCCTCACACTGCGCTGATGTTTACATTGTGTCAGTGTGAGGCAGGACCTCTCTGTTTCAGTTTACAGCGTTGTAGTTTGCTTCCACTGACATTACTGAACCACACAGTGTTTGGACAGTAGTGCAGTGGTGGGGGAATGGTGGGGAATGTGGGGAAACCTGTCAGAGTGGAAACATGGCTTCGAATCTCAGAGAGGGCATCCCGACACACCGACCAGAATCTCCTCTTGGGAAAGCCAGGACATTCCCCTCAGAGACAAAGGAAAAGGAGACAGCGCAGCAATTTTCACCAGCAAATGCTGCCCCATGAGACAGTGGAGAAATCGCCAGGATCGCAAGGTGGGAAGATAGGGAAGAAGGTGGATGGACAGAGGAATAGGTGGAACCAGGAAAAGAGGTAGAAGAATACAGAGGTTGGTGGAGACAAAAAGAAAGATGGAGACAAAGGGGGAGAGACAGAGGGGAAAGTGGAGAGATGGCGTGGATGGTGGAGGCAGGTAGGAAGGTGGAGAGATATTTGGAGAAGTGGAGATTGAGCTGGAGAGTTGGAAAGAAAGGTGGAAGGATAGGGAGGGAGGTGGAGGGTACAGAGAAACGTGGAGGGATGGAAAGGAAGGTGGAGAAAGAGAGTAAGGTGGAGAGATAGACAACAGTGAAGAGAGAAAGCTTGGAGAGATAGACACAGTTCACATGAGAGCGGTTGTGTGCATGAAAGACTGAAAAAGGGAAAGAAGGAAACAGGAAGATAGAAAGAGGGAATGGAGTGATGATTCGAGAGAGGGATACTGATGGAGTGAGAGAGAGACAGACAGACAGAGAAAGTTGGATGAAGAGAGAGGGTAGGAAGAAGAAAGAAATAGAGTGAGGTAAATGGAAATAGAGGGATGGAGGGGAAGAGGAAGAGAGTATGTATGACAGACTGAGTGTGTGGATGTGAGAAAGTGAATGTATATGCGCTGTAGTTTGTGTTAGAGTCCCTGACAGAAAACATGAGCGAGAGAGTATGTGTATGAGTGTGTGTATATACGTGTGTGAATGCACGTGATTGTGTTCGTCTGAAAGAGTGAGCATCAAATCAAGCTTCATTGATGAACACTGTGTGTTTTTCTCTCTCTCTCACACTCTCCCTCTCTCACACGCACAGTCACCACACTCATACGCACGCACACTCACCACACTCATACGCACGCACACTCAGGATGGCACAGTGGCTCAGTGGTTAGCATTACTGCCTCACAACATCAGGGATCAGGTTCGATCCCTTCCTCTGGTGACTGTCTGTGTGGAGTTTGCACATTCTCCCCGTGTTGCTCTGGTTTCCTCCCACAATCCAAGCATATGCAAGTTAGGGTGAATTGCCTATGCTAAATTGCCCATTATGGTCAGGTATGTGTAGGTTAGGTGCATTAGTTAGGGGTAAACGTAGAGTAATAGGGTAGGGGAATGGGACTGCGTGGATTATTCTTTTGAGGATCATTGTGCACTTGATGGGCCAAATGGCCTGTTTCGACTCAATGAGGATTCTACACACACACGCTCACAGAGTTCAGCCTCTGATTGTGAAAGAGCTGGTTTGCATCGCAGTTTGGTTGCATTTCTTTAAAGAACTTGGAGCCTGTGATGGTAATAGTGAAGAATGCGCTGAGTAATCCCTGTGATGGAATGCCTAGGTGAGTAATGAACGGAAATAAGTGCCCATTCGAGAAAGGTGTTCACGGGAGTTCCCTTTTCTCACATGTGGCTATCCCAGACAGAGGTTGAGAGACAATCTCTTTAAATATCCACACAGACTGTGTTGTCAGACACAATCACCCCAGTGGGGGTGGATTGGGGAGTTTGTGATCAGCCAGCTTTTCCGTTTCAGGGAGGTATTTATAGAGGGTTTCGATGTCACCCAAACCCACACTCAGAATCATTCAAACTTTCAACATAGGTGCAGGCACCAAAGTCAGCTCACCATGCAGGATTTGCGAGGTAAGACAAGTATTCTCTCAACATTACCCTTCTCCCTACTTTCCTTCTCTTCCTCTCCCCCTCCCTCCCTCTATTTCCATTTACATCTCTCTATTTCTTTCTTCTTCCTACCCTCTCTCTTCATCCAACTTTCTCTGTCTGTCTGTCTCTCTCTCTCTCTCTCCATTAGTATCCCTCTCTCTCTAATCATCACTCCATTCCCTCTTTCTTTCTTTCGTTTCCCTCTCTCACTCTCACTATCCCTCTCTTCCTCTCTCTCACTTGCTTCGCTTTCTCCATCCCTTTCACTGTGCCTCTCGCTGTTCGTTCATCCCCAGCTCTTTCTTGCCCTCTTTTTCTCTCGATACACGTCGTCCTCCAATTTACTTCTTTCTCTTTACCTTCCTTCTCTCCCTCCTCTCTTCCTCTTGCATTCTCACGCCCCTTCTTTCTTCCCTCCCCTTCTCTCCTCTCCTTGATTTCCCTCTTCCTCCCTCTCTTTCTTTCTCTTTCTCGCTCTCTGTCTCTCCCTTCTAAATTGCCCCATCCTTCCCTCGCTCATTTCTTCACTCATTCCTTCCCATTCGACCTTCCCCCTGTTTGATTCTGCAGTTCTCTCTCCTTGTGCTGAGTATTTCTGCTCATGACCATCTCTTTCTGTGCCTTAGCTCCGAATAGAGGGAGGGAGTCATGGAGGGAGGGACAAAGAGAGCGATAGAGGAGAAGATGAAGGTGAGAGAGAGGAAGGAGAGCGAGTGAGAGAAGGAAAGGGAGGGAGAGTTGGGGAGGGGCAGAGAGAGAAGGAAAAGGGCCAGAGAGAAAGGAACAGAAGGAGTTAGAGAGAGTGAGTGAAGGAGAGAGAGGAAGACAGAGTGAGAGAGACATTTTGGAGAGATGGAGAGACATAGAGCAAGATAGGGACAGTGGGAGGAGAGAGGGAGAGACAGAGAGAGATGGAAAGGGAGAGAAGGCAGAGATAGGAGGAGAGAGAGAGAGAGACAGGGGAGAGAGGGATGGAGGGAGGGAGAGAAAGAGAGACAGATAGACGAGAGAAAGACAGGAGGAGCAAGAGAGAGAGCTAAAGGAAGTGGGAACTAGAAAGTGTGGCAGGGAGAGAAAACGACAGAGGGAGGGAGATAGTGGCGAAGCAAGAGAGAGAGAAAGACGGAGAGAGAAGGGGGAGAGAGAAGACAGGGATAGAGGAAGTGGGACGATGGAAAAGGAGGAAAAATGCAAGGATGGAGAGAGGAAGAGAATGGATAGAGTGGAGAACAGAGAGTGGTGTCACTTGGGATTGGCACGAAGAGGGGAATGAGGGAGGTAAGGACGTCAGAAAGAAAGGGTACAAATTATGAAAGGACTGACATGCAAAAGAAGTGAAGAAATAACAGAAGGAAGAAATGATGGAGAGAAGGAAAGAGAAAAGGGGAATGGAGGATATGAGAAAGTAGGGAATGAAGAAGTGAAACAGAAAGGAAGACATCAAAAATAGATGAAAAAAAGAAAAATTAATCAGTCACGGAAGGGAAATTGTCAATGTGGAAAGATGAAAGGGAAAACAGAATGAAAATAGTGGAAAAGGCGACACAAATGCACACCCACTTCACCAGTGCTGACCCACTGACAGTGTGGCACTCTATCAGCACTGACCATCCAACAGTGCCCCCTCGCTCAACACTGACCCTGCAATGGCAATGTTGTTGTGGTTGGAGGAGTTTACAGATAAAGAGAAAACCTCTAGGAACTGGAGCATATTTCTGAGATTTGGAGGGGAGTAAGGCCTGAAAGAGATTACTGACATGAAATGAGGAGTAAGTGCTGGATGCGGAGGAAGTTACAGAGAAATGGAGCGGACTTGGCGACTGATGTAGGTTGTAGAGATATGGAAACATCCAGGGGCTGCAAGATTTTACAGAGACAGGGAGATGCAGGAGGCTGGAGAAATTGACAGGTATTTGGAGAGTATGGTCTGGAAGATGTTACAGAAATTTGGAGGTTGTAGGTGCTGGAGGAGATTACAGAGAAAGGGAGGAGGTGTAGGGGCTGAAAAGGTTATCATGGTAGGGAGGGAGTGTTGAATCTAGAGAAAGTTACAGGGATAGGGAGGAGTCTAGGCCTGGAGGACGTCACAGAGATCATGATTGTGTACGAGCTGGAGGAAGTTACAGAGACACAGAGGAGTACAGGGGTTAGAGACGATTACAGCTACAGGAAGGGGTGTAGGGGTTGGAAAAGATTTAAGGGATAGTGAGGAGTGTCATGGCTGGAGGAATCTATAGAGATAAGGAGAGGGTGCATAGGATAGAGGAGGTTACTGACATGAGAAGAATGTTTGGGGTTGGATGAGATTGCAGTGATAGGGAGACGGTGTGCAGGCTGGAGGATGTGACAGAGTTGGGGATGTGATGTAGGTGCTGGAGGAAGGGCTGGGGCTGGAGTGAGTTACAGAGATAGGGAAGTGGTATAAGTGCGGTCAGAGGTGGTGAAGTTGGGGAAACAATGTCGGACCTGGAGAGGATTAAAGAGATTGGGATGAGGTGTAGTGGCTGGATGGAGTTACAAAGAAAGGGATGAGGTGTAAGTTAGAGGGATGGGAAAAGAGAGGTTTGGGCCCCTGAGCCAGAGTATAATCCAGTCTGAATCTTTTCCCTTTCCCTCTCCATCCACTCCTCCCCCCCCCCCACCCCTTTTCCTCTAGGGATCCTGAGTCTTCTCCTGATCCAGTTGCTGGGTCACCCCCAGGGAGCGCCCATTCCTGTGCCCATTTTAGTCGGACAGACCCGGGACCTATTGCTGCTCCTGCAGGAGAAAGCCTCCTCTCTGCTGAGCACTTACGTGAGTATCACCACAAGTGGGCAGTGCCCTTTGCGTTGGCATCGGGGACGGGGGTGAGAGTGATGAGGGATTGCTGGGTGGGCAGGGATAATAGGGTCCTCACTGACTGTTCAGCGAAAATGGTTTCTTAATGTTCCAGGGTTTCATGTTTCAAACGGAATGGGCACAGAGGTGAAAGAGTTGGGAGAGTGACATTGCTTAAATAAACCTGTTGGACTACAACAGGGTGTTGTATAATTTTTAACATTGCTAATCAGGGGTAGCAACACAGTTGCAGGGAGGGAGGATATCGAAGAGAATTTGTCTACAGAGTTAGTATGGGTGAAAGTCAGAAACAGGAACCGAGCAGTCACTTTATTGAGAGTCTTCTACAGCACTCCCCGCCCCAATGATGTAGGTTAAAAAAAAGAAAGGAGTGAGGTCCTACAAGCAGAATTTAGGGAATTAGGATCCAATTGAAAAAACAGGTAATATTCTTAGGATTGTTCCCAATACCAATTGCACTTCAGAGTAGAAATGTGAGAATATGCAGGTTTAATACGTGGCTTGAGAGATGGTGCAGGAGGGAGGGTTTCAGACTTTTGGGACGTTGTGCCCGGTTCTGGGGAGATGAGACTATTACCAATTGGACAGTCTACAACTGGGCCAGAGTGAAACCAATATCCTTGAGGTGCTTTTGCTAACTCTGGAGGGGGGGGGGGGGGGGTGAATGGGGAGGGTTAAAACGAATGTGGCAGGGAGATGGGAACCAAATCAAGAGGTTACTGAACAGTAAGGAGTTGTAACTAAAGCTTGTAAGGAACTAAATAATGACTAGCGGGAAGAATAGGCAGGGAGCAGACGATGAACACAAAAAGAACAGGTGGTCGGATGTTCTTTTGTTTAATTATGAGAAATGTTGCAGGCAAGGCAGATGAACTTAGAGCTTGGATTATTACCTGCGAGTATGACAATATTGCTGTTACTGAGACTTAGTTGAGAGAAGGGCATGATTAGCCGTAAATATCCCATATATAGATGCTTTCGTCGGGACTGAGAGGGAAGTAAAAAGTGTGGAAAAGCTGCCTTACTGCTCAGAGACAATAGCACAGCTGTGTTGAAGTAAGGCACTGTGGAGGATTCGAGAGTGAGGCAATATGGGCAGAGTTCAGAAAAAGGAAGGGTGCAGCAACAATGTTGGGACTGTACCACAGGCCTCCCGACAGCAAGCGTGAGCTAGAGATACAAATATGAAAACAGAATAGGGAAAAATATCGGAGCAATAGGCTGGTGGTGATAGGCGATTTTAATTTTCCCAACATTGACTGGATAGACTTAGTGTTAGAGGTCTAGATGGAGCAAAATTTGTGAGGAGCATCCCAGGAGGGTTTCCAGACCAGTATGTAAATAGAACAACTCGGGAAAGTGCCATACTGGATCTGGTGTTGGTAAATGAGCTCAGCCAGGTGGTTGAAATTTCAGTTGGGGATTACTTTGGGAATAGTAAGTACAATTCCAAAAGGTTTAAATATTCGTAGGCAAAGACAAAAGTGGCCGTAAAGGAAGGCCAACTATAGCAAACATTCGGCAGGAGCTGGAGAATGTGGATTGGGATCAGCTGTTTGAAGGTAACTCCACATTTGATAGGTGGGAGACTTTAAAAGAGACTTTGGTTAGAGTCCTGGATAGGCATGTCCCTGTGAAAATGAGGGATATAAATGGCAAGATTAGGGAAGCATGGAGGACAGGTGAAATTGTGCAACTGGCTGGGAGGGAAAATGTAGGGTCTGTGCAACTGAAAATAGGCAAAGGTTTGGAAGTATTTCAGAGAAGTCGGACCAATCTGAAACGAGGAATTAAGAGGGATAGAAGGGATCATGGAATATCTTGAGTAAACAGGGTTAAGGAAAATCCCAAAACCTTTTATTCGTACCTAAGGAGAAACAGGGTAACTAGAGAAAGGGTTGGCCCACTTCAGGCAAAGGAGGGAAGTTATCCATGGAGTCAGAGATGTTTAATGAGTACTTTGCATTGGTATTCGCAGAAGAGACAGACATGGTCGATTGTGAGGTTAGGGATAGCTATTTGATTACTCCAGGCCAAGTCGGCATAAGGAGGAAGTGTTGGGTTTTTTTTAAGATGCATTAAGATGGACAAGTACCCAGGTATGGATGGGATCTATCCCAGGTTACTGAGGGAAGCGAGAGAGGAAATAGCTGGGGCCTTAACAGATATCTTTGGAACATCCTTGAATACGGGTGAGGTCATATAGTCCTAGAGGCATAGAGATGTACAGCACAGAAACAGCTCCTCAGTCGAACACGTCCATGCCAACCAGATAACCCAACCCAATTTAGTCCCAACTGCCAGCACCTAACCCATATCCCTCCAGACTGTTCCTATTCATAAATAGATCCAGATGCCTCTTAAATGTTTCAATTGTACAAGCCTCCACCATTTCCTCTGGCAGGTCATTCCATACACGTAACACCCTCTTAGAAAGATGCCTCTTAGGTCTCGTTTATAGACTTTGTCTATTTACCCTAACCATGTCCCTCACTATAAGGTCACCCCTCAGCCTCTGACGCTCCAGGGAAAACAGCCCAGCCTGTTCAGCCACCCCAATAGCTCAAATCCTCCAACCCTGGCAACATCCTTGTAAATCTTTTCTGAACCTTTCAAGTTTCACAACATTTTTCTGATAGGTAGGAGACCAGAATTGCACGCAATATTCCAACAGTGGCCTAATCAATGTCCTGTACAGCCGCAACACGACCTCCCAACTCCTGTACTCAATACTCTGACTAAAAAGGGAAAGCAGACCAAACGCCGCCTTCACTATCCTATAGCTCCACTTTCAAGGAGCTATGAACCTGCACTCCAAGGTCTCTTTGTTCAGAAACACTCCCTAGGACCTTACCATTAAGTGTATAAGTCCTTCCAGGATTTGCCTTTACAAAATGCAGCACCTCACATTTATCTAAATTAAACTCCACCTGCCACTTCTCAGCCCATTGGCCCATCTGGTCCAGATCCTGTTGTAATCTGAGGTAACCCTCTTTGCTGTCCGCTATACCTCCAATTTTGGTGTCATCTGCAAACTTACCAACTGTACCTCTTATGCTCGCATCCAAATCATTTATGTAAATGGCAAAAAGTAGAGGACCCAGAACCGATCCTTATGGCACTCCACTGGTCACAGGCCTCCAGTCTGAAAAGCAACCCTCCACCATTATCCCCTGTCTTCTACCTTTGAGTCAGTTCTGGATCCAAATGGATAGTTCTCCCTGTATTCCATGAGATCTAACCTTGCTCACCAGTCTCCCATGGGGCACTTTGTCATACGCCTTACTGATGATCACATCTATCACTCTTTGTTACTGCTTCCAAAAACTCAATCAAGTTTGTGAGACATGATTTCGTACGCATAAAGCCACGTTGGCTATCCCTAATCAGTGCTTGCCTTTCCAAATACATGCACATCCTGTCCCTCAGGATTCCCTCCAACAACTTGCCCACCACTGATGTCAGGCTCACTGGTCTATAGTTGTCCTTACCATCTTCTTGAAGAGTTGCAACATGTTAGCCAACCTCGAGCACTCCTGTGACTATTGATGATAGAAACATCTCAGTAAGAGGCCCAGAAATCATTTCCGTAGCTTCGCACAGAGTTCTAGGGTACACCAGATCAGGTCCTGTGGATGTATCCACTTCTCTGCGTTTCAAGACATCCAGCCTTCATTCTCTGTAATATGGACGTTTTTCAAGATGTCACCATCTATTTCCCTACAGTCTATATCTTCCATGTCCCTTTCCCCAGTAATTACTGATGCAAAATACTCATTTAGTTTCGGCTTCATATCCTGCGGCCCCAGAAAAAGGTCGCCTTGCTGATCTTTGAGGGGCCCTATTCTCTCCCTAGTTACCCTTTTGTCCTTAATGTACGTGTTAAAAAATCCTTTAGTTTCTCCTTAACTCGATTTGCCAAAGCTATCTCATGTCCCCTTTTTGTACTCCTGATTTCGCTATTAAGTATACTCCTACTGCATCTATACTTTTCTAAGTATTCACTCACTTATTCTGTCGATACCAGACAGATGCTTCCTTCTGTTTCTTAACCAAACGTCAATTTCTTTAGTCATCCAGCATTCCCTATACCTACCAGCCTTTCCTTTCACCCAAACAGGAATATATTTTCTCTGGACCCTCGTTATCTCATTTCTGAAGGCTTCCCATTTTCCAGCCATCCCTTTACTTGCAAATATCTTTGCCCAATCAGCTTGTGAAAGCTCTTGCCTCACACCGTCGGAATTGACCTTTCTCCAATTTAAACTTGAACTTTTCGACCTGGTCTATCCTTTTCCATCACTATTTTAAAACAAATAGAATTAAGGTCGCTGGCCCCAAAGTGCTCCCCCATTGACACCTCAATCACCTTCCCTGCCTTATTCCCCGAGAGTAGATCAAGATTTGCACTTTCTCTAGTAGGTGCATCCACATACTGAATCAGAAAGTTTGCTTGTACACACTTAACAAATTCCTCTCCATCTAAACCCTTAACACTGTAGCATCCCAGTTTATGTTTGGAAACTTAAAATCCCCGACTTTAACCACCTTATTATTCCAACAGATAACTGAGGTCTCCTTACAAATTTGTTTCTCAATTTCCCTGTGATTAATAGGGGGTCTATAATACAATCCCAATAAGGTGATCATCCCTTTCTTATTTCTCAGTTCCACCCAAATAACCTCCCTGGATATATTTCCGGGAATGTCCTCCCTAAGTACAGCTGTAATGCTATCCACTATCAGAAACGCCACTCTCCCTCCTCTATTGCCTCCCTTTCTACCCTTTCTGTAGCATTTTTACCCTGGGATATTAATCTGCCAGTCCTGTCCATCCCTGAGCCACGTTTCTGTAATTGTTATGATATCCCAGCGCCATGTTCCTAACCATGCCCTGAGTTCTTCTGCCTTCCCTGTTAGGCCCCTTGCATTGAAATAAATGCAGCTTAGTTTATCAGTCATACCTTGTTCTCTGTTTAGTTCCTGCCTGCCCTGATTGTTTGACTCGCCTTTGTTCTCAACTGTACCAGTCTCAGATTGAAACCTTTCCTCACTATCTCCCTGCGTCCGCCACCCCCACCCCCACCACCCAATCTTACTAGTTTAAATCCTCCCGAGCAGCTCTAGCAAATCTCCCTGCCATTCACAGAGGACTGTAGAATTGCTAATGTTATGCCTTTGTTTAAGAAGGGGAGTATGAATATTCAAGGTAATTATCAGTGAGCCCGTGATCACTGATAGTGGAAATGCTGGAGAAGATGCTAAGGATAGTATCTATTTACATTTGGGAGAAAATGGTTGTGTGCAGAGAAGATTATGGCTTACCAATTTAATACAATTCTTTGAGGAAGTGACAAAGTTGATTGCTGAGGGAAGGGCTGTACTTCTCACATCCATGATCTTCAGTAAGGCGTTTGATGAGGTTACCCATGGTAACCCATAGGCTAATGGAGAAAATGAAGTCGCATGGGGTCCAGGGTGTACTAGCGAGATGGATACAGAACTGGCTGGGCAGCAGGAGCAGGGAGTAGTAGAGGAAGGGACTGTCTCAAAATGGAGAACTGTGTTTGGTGTGCTCCACAGGGATCTGTTGGAACTACTGTTGTTTGTGATATACATAAATGACTTAGAGGAAAGTATAGATGGTCTGATTAGCAAGTTTGCAGATTTCACTTAGATTGGCGGAGTACGAGATTGTGAAGGGGACTGTCAGAGAACGCTGAAGAATATTGATATTTTGTAGAATGGGAAAAAGTGAGGGCTGCAGATGCTGGAGGTCAGAGTCGAGGCTGCCGTGCTTTTCCAGATGGTAGAGTTGAGCAGAGAAATAGAAAATGGTGTTCAGTCTGGGTAAACGTGATGTGATGCATTTTGGAAGATTCAGTACAACAGCGAACTATACGGTAAATGGAAACATCCTGGGGAAAACTGGTGTAGAGAGCGTTTTGGGTGTTCAGGCCCATTGTATTCTAAAGGTGGCAACGCAGGTTGATAGAATGGTCAATGAGGCATACGACATGATTTCCTTCATCAGACGGAGTATTGAGTACAAGAGTTGGCAGGTGATTTTACAGCTGTGTCGGACTTTGGATTGGGCACCTTTGAAATGCTGCATGCAATTCTTGTTGCTACTTTAACAAAAGTATGTGGTTCCTTTGGAGAGGGTGTAGAGGAGGTCAAACAGAATGTTGCCTGCTATGATGGTTGCTAGCTATGAAGTTGAACAGATGAGGATTTATTTTAGAAAGATGGAACTTGAGGAGTGACCGGATTGTGTCTACAAAATCAAGAGATTTATAAAATCTTTTTTCCAAGAGTGGTGGACTCAGTTATTAGAGGTCAAAGGTTCAGGGTGAGACGGGAATATTTTTAAGGTAGGTATGTGTGGAAAGTCCTTAATGCAGATGGTGCTGGGTACTGGAATGCATTGCTAGCAGAGATAGTAGACGCGGACACGATAGCATCATTTAAGTTGTCTCTGGACAGATACATGAATGGGCAGGGAGCAGAGGGATCAGATCCTCAGAAAACAGGCGAAAGGTTCAGAGAGAGGATCTGGATTGATGAACATTTGGAGGACTGAAGGGACTATTGCTGTGCTATAATTGTCTTTGTTCTTTGATCTTTGACGACCTCCCTTTCTGCATCTGTTATGTTGTCCCTAATTGTCAACACCACTCATTTTACCTCCTTTTGAAACATCTATACGCCAGAACATTTAGGGCGGCACAGTGGCACAGTGGTTAGCACTGCTGCCTCACAGCACCGGAGACCCGGGTTCAAGTCTCACCTCAGGCAACTGTCTGTGTGGAGTTTGCGCATTCTCCCCGTGTCTGTGTGTTTTCCTCCGGGTGCTCCGGTTTCCTCCCACAGTCCAAAAATATGCAGGTTAGGTGAATTGGCCATGTTAAATTGCCCATAGTGTTAAGTGAGGGGGTAAATGTAGGGGAATGGATCTGGGTGGGTTGCTCTTTGGAGGGTCAGTGTGGACTTCTGGTGTAGGAGGGAGCGCTTCAGAAATGTGGATCAAAGGGATACCTTCTGGGAAGGTGGAACCTGTACAAGGAGGACTGGTTGCACCTGAACTGGAGGAGTACTACTATGCTGGGCAGGAGGTTTGCTAGAGTCCTTCGCTTAAACTAGTTTGGCAGGGGGATTGGAACTGGAGCTATAGATCAGAAGATGACCCCCATTTAAATGCCGTTAATATTGGCAAGTCTACCACTGTTGCAGGAGAAAGTGAGGTCTGCAGATGCTGGAGATCAAAGTTGAAACTTTATTGCTGGAACAGCACAGCAGGTCAGGCAGCATCCAGGGAACAGGATATTCGACGTTTCGGGCACAGGCCCTTCTTCAGGAATGAGCAGAGAGTGTTCAGCAGGAGAAGATGAAAGGTAGGGAGGAGGGACTTGGAGGAGGGGCGTTGGAAATGTGATAGGTGGAAAGAGGTCAAGGTGAGGGTGATAGGTCGGAGTAGGATGGAGGCGGAGAGGTCAAGAAGAAGACTGCAGGTCAGGAAGGCGGTGCCGGGCTGGAGGGATTCGGCTGAGACAAGGTGGGGGGAGGGGGGATGAAGAAACTGGTGAAGTCCAAGTTCATCCCCTGTGGTTGGAGGGTTCCCAGTCGGAAGATAAGACGCTCCTCCTCCGACCGTCGCATTGTTGTGGTTTGGCGGTGGATGAGTCCAATGACCTGCATATCCTCGGTGGAGTGGGAGGGGGAGTTGAAATGCTGTGCTACAGGGTGGTTGGGTTGGTTCGTCCGGGTGGCCCAGAGGTGCTCTCTGAATCGCTCCGCAAGTAGGCGGCCTGTCTCCCCAATATAGAGGAGGCCACACCGGCTGCAGCGGATGCAGTAGATGATGTGGGTGGAGGTGCAGGTGAATCTGTGGCGGATATGGAAGTTTCCTTTGGGGCCTTGGAGAGAAGTGAGGGGGGAGGTGTGGGCGCAAGTGTTGCACCTCCTGCGGTTGCAAGGGAAGGTGCCGGGAGTGGAGGTTGGGTCGGTGGGGGGTGTGGATCTGACAAGGGAGTCGCGGAGGGAGTGGTCTCTACGGAAAGCTGATAGGGGAGGGGAGGGAAATATATCCTTGGTGCTGGGGTCTATTTGGAGGTGGCGGAAGTGACGGCGGATGATGCGCTGTACTTGGAGATTGGTGGGGTGGTAGGTGAGGACCAGTGGGGTTCTGTCCTGGTGGTGGTTGGAGGGGCGGGGCTCAAGGGCGGAGGAGCGGGAAGTGGAGGAGATGCGGTGGAGGGCACCGTCGACCACGTCGGGGGGGAAATTGCGGTCCTTGAAGAAGGAGGCCATCTGTGTTGTACGTATTTTGAACTGGTCCTCCTGGGAGCAGATGCGGCGGAGACGAAGGAATTGGGAGAATGGGATGGCGTTTTTACAGGGGGCAGGATGGGAGGAGGTGTAGTCCAGGTAGCTGTGGGAGTCAGTTGGTTTGTAGTAGATGTACCACTGTTGCAGGCAGTGCTGGTTGACATGCAGAAATAGCATGCACAAGAGTCTGTGAGGAAAGAGACAGTTAACTGGGCAAAGCCAGTGTGGTGGGTTGAAGTGTGTCTATTTTAACGCAAGAAGTATCTGGAATATGGGTGATGAACTGAGACCATGGATCAGTACTTTGAGCTACGATGTTGTGCCCAGAATGCAGACTTGGATACCATAGGCTCAGTAATGGCTGGTGAATGTTTCTTTTTAGATTACTTACAGTGTGGAAACAAGCCCTTCGGCCCAACAAGTCCACACTGACCCTCCAAAGAGCAACCCACCCAGACCCATTCCCCTACATTTACCCCTTCACCTAACACTATGGACAATTTAACATGGCCAATGCACCTAACCTGCACATTTTTGGACTGTGGGAGGAAACCGGAGCACCCGGAGGAAACCCACACAGACACAGGGAGAATGCGCAAACTCCACACAGACAGTTGCCTGAGGTGGGACTTGAACCCGGGTCTCCAGTGCTGTGAGGCAGCAGTGCTGACCACTGTGTCACTGTGTCACCCTAAATGTTCTGGCGTATAGATGTTTCAAAAGGAATGGGCACGGAGGTAAAATGAGTGGTGTTGACAATTAGGGACAACATTACGCTGCAGAAAGGGAGGTCGTCAAAGATCAAAGAACAAAGACAATTATAGCACAGGAATAGTCCCTTCGGTCCTACAAATGTTCATCAATCCAGATCCTCTCTCTGAATCTTTCGCCTATTTTCTGAGGATCTGTTCCCTCTGCTCCCTGCCCATTCATGTATCTGTCCAGAGACAACTTACATGATACTATCGCGTCCGCAACTACTATCTCTGCTGGCAACTCATTCCAGTACCCAGCACCACCTGCATTAAGGACTTTCCACACATACCTGCCTTAAAATTTTCTGGTCTCACCTTGAACCTTTGACCTCGAGTAATTGAGTCCACCACTCTTGGAAAAAAGATTCTATAAATCTCTTGATTTTGTAGACACAATCCGGTCACTCCCTCAAGTTCCATCTTTCTAAAATAAATCCTAATCTGTTCAACTTCATAGCTAGCGACCATCATAGCAGGCAACATCCTGTTTGACCTCCTCTACACCCTCTCCAAAGGAACCACATACTTTTGTTAAAGTAGCAACACACTTTCAGCTCTGATCTCTAGCATCTGCAGTCCTCACTTTCTCCTTCCAGGCACCTGTGAGGCAGCATATTATTCATAGAACAAAGAACATTCCAGTGCAATACAACTCTTCTGCCCTCGATGCTGCGGCAACCTGTGAAACCAATCTGAAGCCCTAACCTACACTATTCCATTCTCGTCCACATGCCTATCCAATGACCATTTAAATGTCCTTATTATTGGCAAGTCTACTACTTTTGCAGGCAGTGCTTTTCGCGCCCCTACTGCTGTCTGAATTAAGACACTACCTCTGATATCTGTCCTATAACACGGTTCAATGTAAAGTTTTTTCCCCTCGTACTAGCCATCACCATCAGAGGAAAAACGCCCTCATTGTCCAACCTATTTACCCCTCTGCTTATCTTATATGTCTCAATTAAGTCATTTCTCAACCTTCTTCTCTCTAATGAAAACAATTTCGAGTCCCTTAGCTGTTCCTCGTAAGACATTTGTTCCATACCAGGCAACATCCTACTAAATCTTCTATGAACCCTTTCCAAAGCTTTCACATCCTCCCTATAATGCGGTGTCCAGAACAGTATGCAATATTCAGGAGTCTTGTTTGCGAACACAGAATCTCTTGTCTACTTTCTCACCATTGAATTTGCTATCCCTACCGCTCTCCTATTCTCTCCCCTTCCCTTCTGAGTCACAGAGCCACGCTCATTGCCAGGCACCTGGCCGTTCTGAGCTTCCTCGGGTAGGTCGTCCCCCAACAGTATATAAAGTGGTATACTCATATTTGAGGGAAGCAGCCCGAGGTGCTCCGTGCAGTAACTGCCTTTCATTTTTCTGACGGTCGCCCAGCTACAGTTAAATGTAACATAGGTATGACTACCTTCATATAATTCCTTTCTATCACCCCCTTAGCCTCCCAAATGATCCGACGTTCATCCAGCTCCAGCTCCAGGATGTAGTGGTGGGAGGACGTTACGGAGATAGGGAGGGGTAGGGGCCTGCAGGGTGCTACAGAGGTAGAGAGGAATGTAAGCGTTGGAGAAGGATACAATGATTGGGACGGGTTGCAGGGGCTGGAGGAGCTTGCAGAGATAGGGAGGAGTGTAGGGGCTGGAGGCGGTTACTGAGATAGAGAGAGGTGTAGGGGCTGGAGGAGATTACATCGATATAGAGGTGGTGTAGGGGACTCGAAGAGGTGAGAGATAGGAGGGTTTGAAACGACTGTGTAAGGTGACAGAGATAGTGAGTGGTGTAGGCTATTAGAGGAGGTTACTGATAAAGGAAGAGTGTGCAGGTGACTGGTGGAGGTTACACAGATGTGTCGGGACCAGATGAGGTTGCATCGATCGGGACATGTGCAGAGACAGGGAGAGGATATAGGGGCTGGAGGACTTTACAAAGATAGGGAGGATATGTCGGGGCTAGAGGAGGTGACAGAGATAGGGAGAGTGTATAGGGATCAGAGGACCTTACAGAGATATGGAGGGGTTGTAGGAGGTGGAGGAGGAGACAGAGATAGGGTGAGTTTGTAAGGGCATGACACGGTTACAGAAATTGCGAGGAGTGTCCTGATTGGAGAAATTTATAAGTATAGGGAGGAATGTTGGGGCAGAAAGGGATTGCAGAGACGTACAGGCTGCAGAGATTGGCGGAGGTTACAGAGACTGGGAGGGGTCAAAGTCGTGGAGTCATAGATTGCTATAACACAAATACACTCCTTTCCACATGTACTAGTCCATGCCAACCAAAATGTGCATCTTCGCAAACCCCATTTCTCTGCACTTGTCCCATATCCTTCTAATCCTTTCCTATACACGTATTTGTCTAACTGCCTTTAAAATGTACTTAATGTATCAGCCTAAACCACTTCCGCTGGCATCTCAATCCACATGCATACCACCATATGTGTAAAACAGGTGCCCCTCAGCTTCCCGTTCATTTTTTTCCCTCTAATCTTAAACTGATGCCCTCCAGTCCTTGATACCCCAAACATGGGGAAAAGACTGAGAGCATTCACTCTATCCATGCCTCTCATGATCTTAGAGATATCTATAAGGTCCCTACTCAATCTCCTATGCTCCAAAGAAAAGAAAGCCCTAGCTGCATAGAATTCTTTCAGTGTGGTAACAGGCCATTTGGCCCAACAAGTTGACACCAACATTCCAAAGAGTAATCAGTCCAGACTCATTCCACTACATTTACCCATGATTAATGCACCAGCCCTACACATTGCTGAACATTATTGGCAATTTAGCATGATCAATTGACCTGACCTACACATCTTTGCATTGTGAAATGAAACCAAACCCGCAGAGGAAATCCACAGACGCATGGGAAGAAGGTGCAAACTACACACAAACAGTCAGCAGAAGCTGGAATGGAGGCCGGGTCCCTGGTGCTATCAGGCAGCAGGTTGGGCAAGCTACCGTGCCGCCCAGCTTGCCCAACCTCTTGCTACAACTCCGACAATTGAGTGCAGGCAACATCCTTGTAAACCTCTAAAACACAAGGTGACCAAAACTGAACATAATCCTCCAAGTGCAGCCTCATCAATGTCCTGTATGACTGCAACATAACTGCCTAACCTCTACATCCAATGCCCTGACTGGTGAAGGCCAGTGTGCCAAAAGCCTTCTTCACTGCCCTGTCTACATGTGACTCCACTTTCAGAGACCCATGCACCTGAACTCACAGATCCCTTTGTTTTACTACATTCCTGAAGGCCCTCTCGTTCACCATGAAACCCCTACCTTGATTTGACTTTCCAAAGTGCAAGATCTCATATTTATCTATTTTGGCTCCATTTGCTGTTCTTGGCGCACTTCCCCAGCTGATCAAGGTCTTGCTGCAATTTCTGGTAACCGTTCTCACTGCCTATTTTCATGTCACCAGCCAACTTACGAATCATGCCTTGTATATTCCCATCTAAAATCATTGCTATACATAACAAACAGCAATGGGCCCAGCATCGATCCCTGTGGCAACCCCACCCCCCCCCCCCCCCCCCCCAGTGACATGCCTCCAGTCCAACAAGCACCCTTCCACTATTACTTCCACTATGCTTTCTGCCATCAAGCAAATTTTGTATCTAACTTGCCAGCTCCCGTTGCATTCCATGCGATCTAACCATTCACAACAGTCTACCATGTGGAACATTATCTATGGCCTTACTGAAATCCATATGGACTACGTCTACCACCCTGTCCTTGCCACTCTTTCCAGTCACTTCATCAAATAACTCTAACAAATTTGATCTCCCATTCACAAAGCCATACTGACTACTCCTAATCAAACCCTATATTTCCACGTGTATGTACAACTTATCCCTCGGAGTCTTCTCAAGTAATTTACCCACCACAGATGTTAAGCTTACTGGTCTACAGCTCCCAGGTTTTACTTTACAACCTTTCTTGAATAATTGCACAACTTTCGCTGCCATTCATTCTTCTGGGACATGACCCGTAGCTAACAATGCTGCACAAATATCAGCCAGGGCCCCCCGCAATTCCCTTCCATAGCCTCTAGCAGTGTTCTTGGATATATCTGTTCAGAACCAGGAGATTTATCCACCTTCATATATTCTAATTCATCTTTCACATTCTCTATTGTGATATGAATTGTCCCCAAGATATCATCACAAACTCCCAAAAGTTCCCCAGTCTTTCTCCATGGTAAACACAAAGAAGAAATATTCTTGAGAATCATGTCCATCTCCTTGAAGTCTACACATACCTGTCCACTTTGGTCCCCGGGGAGCCTATTCTCTCTGTAGTTATTCTTTTTCATTTAATGCAGTTAACGAGCCTCTTTGAATTCACTCTCATCTTCACAGCCAAGGCTATCTTGTGCCCCATTTCCGCCTTCCTGACTTGCTTCTTAAGTAAACTTCTATCTTCTCTGTTTTCCTCCAGGGATTCCCTTGATTCTTGTTCCTTGTACCTGATATACGCCTCCTTATCTTTCCAGCCAAAGACTCAAAATCAGTCAAAAATCACACACCAAGCTTTTGTTCAACAAGTTTCTTTAGAAGTGCAAGCTTTCAGAGAGCTGCGTCTTCATCAGGTAGCTACTCGGGCAGGATCATAGGACACAGAATTTAAAGTTAAAGAGCCTAACGTCATACAACTTATGCAATTTTGTGATCTTTTACTAAAATCCTGTACCCTATGATTCTAGTACATAACTGCCAGTCCTGGCACTCTGTTAGTTATGTTTCTGTTACGGGTGTAATATCTCACGCAGTCCCAGTCTGCACTCTGAGTTCATCGGCCTTACCTGTCAGCCCGTTTGCTTTGAAATAAATGTGATTTAATCCAATAGTATTCCTTACTCCCGGTCATGTTCCAGCCAGACCTCTCTTTTCAACATAATATTTCTGACTACTGTATCTCCTTCTCACCTCGCTCTTCCCTCCCTGCTGTTGAGGATCTGTCGCTCTGCCAATCCAATTTAAACCATCCCTTGCAGCAATAGCAAACCTGGCCGCCAAAATATCGGTCCCACTCCAGTTCATGTCCAATCTGTCCATCTCTACTCAAGAAATGACGCAAATGGTCTAAAGGTCTGAATCCCTGTCCGCTGCACCAATGATGTAACCTGCTACACATCTGCCACATCATCCGGAGATTTTCACCAATTAGGTCCTAGTTTTTTAACATTTCTCCTAGTTCTTTATAATCAATCTGCAGGACCTCATCTCTATTGCAACCTATGTCACTCTTACCAATGTGCACAACATCTTCTGAGTGCTCACCCTCCGCCTTGAGAAATCTATGCAGCCACTCTGGGACATCCTGGGAGACTGCGCATCATCCCGAATTCGTATTTGAGGTTACAAATCCTGTATCTGTCCCCCTAGCTATGGAGTCTTCTACCTCTAAGACCCTATTCACCTTTACCCATTACTGCTGTGCCCCAGAGCATGTCATGACGCCCCTGAGCTGTGTAGTGCTGCTTTCACCTGAATGGTCATCCCGCACCTCTCCCCCCCACCCCCCCAACAGTTATGCAAAATGATATATTTGTTCTCGAAGGGAACAGGAGGCAATTTCTGCATTCGCTGCCCACTCACATTGCCTTTTCTGGTGGTCACTCAGTTACTCTCTACCAGCACCTTAGATGCAGTGACCTCACTAAAACCTTGATCTGAGCGCATTCAGCTCCAACTCCAGCTCCATAAATGGTCTCTCGGAGCTGCAGTTGGGTGCACTTCCCACATGTGTAGTCACCAAGGACGATGGAAGTCTCCCTTAGTTCCCACATTCTGCAGGAGGAATATGTGACTGCCCTAATTGCCATTGCAACTGCAGTAACCTCTCCTTTTTGCTGAGGCACTGCTCTATGAAACTTTTCCAGCCGAAGCCTTAGTATGGCAGCACGGCGGCACAGTGGCACAGTGGTTAGCACTGCTGCCTCACAGCGCCAGAGACCCGGGTTCAATTCCCGCCTCAGGTGACTGTGTGGAGTTTGCACGTTCTCCCCGTGTCTGCGTGGGTTTCCTCCGGGTGCTCCGGTTTCCTCCCACACTCCAAAGATGTGCAGGTCAAGTGAATTGGCCATGCTAAAGTGCCCGTAGTGTTAGGTGAGGGGTAAATGTAGGGGTATGGGTGGGTTGCGCTTTGGCGGGCGGTGTGGACTTGTTGGGCTGAAGGGCTTGTTTCCACACTGTAAGTAATCTAATCTAATGTACTCTGCTGTAACTCTCAAATTGCAATTTTCAAAATCCTTTCACTTTTTCGTTGGTGAGAGTAGGAAAACAGAAAAACACGGCACGTTTTCTCTTCTTGCTCAATGTCCTCACTCTAGAGCACCAACCAGTGGCCAGCATTTGTCCTCCCTTTGTGACACTTGATACGGAGATTTGCAGTTGCTGAATTTAACAGGTAGAATTGACAAAATGTAACTTGGCAATTGCATTACCCTGCCACAGAAAATGCACAGTAGAAATAGACAGATTTCACAGCTCTGGTGTTGCCTACTTCTGCACTTTCTGGATATTGTCAGCACCCCACCATGTCTGTGCTTCCAGTGGCAGCGCTGTGAGGAAATTCATCACCCTGCAATCCCACTCGCTGACCATCTGGTGGCGCTGCCGAGCACGACGTGTTGACAGTTAAAAATCAAACAACACCAGGTTATAGTGATCTAGTGTTTGGGCCTGAAGCACCTCTTTACACTAGGCCGACAATGACCTGTGTAAGGATTGTCCTGATGTAGCAGGGACTGGAAGACGTCATAGAGATAGGGAGACTGTAGAGGCTGGAGAAGGTTACAGAGATAGGAAGCAGCTGTAGGAACTGTAAGAGAACACAGAGTGAGAGGTAGGGGTGCAAGGCCTGGGGGAGGTTGCAGAGATAGTATGGGGTGTAGAGGCTGGAGGAGTCTATATAGATAAGGGAGGGGGTGTAGAAACTGGTGGTGTTCACAGTGATAATAAGTGGATGTGGGGATTGACTGAGGAGCGTAAAACTCCCTCTTCCCTGTCTGTATTAAGCATTTCCTGGGGCCTGTGGTGAGTTCCGTGTTTTCCCTGACTCTCTCTCTCTCTCACACACACACACTTTCTGTCTCTCCTCACTACACAGCTCACAGCTATGGGCCTCCCATTCTCTGATCCGGGTTTCAGCCTCCAAGACGTTACTCTTGTTGGGCTGTACTCTCCATCCATCGGGTATCTGGCCTGGCGCAGGCTGACGGACACAGAGCGCCTTTCTGAAACTTACCGGGCCTACAGCCTTCAGTTGGAGTACTTGCAGGTGGTGCTGGACGACCTTCAGACTTTGGGACTAGGACAGGGTCACAGTCGGCTAACTGAGCAGCTTACCTTCACCCGGACCCAGCTCCAGAGTCTCGTGTCCAACCTGCGCTCCCTGCTGGAGGCCTTGGCTCAGCCGCTGCCCGTCATCGACAAGCCTCTGGACTCTGAGGCCAATGGGGCCTCTGACTTCAAGAGGAAGCTACGGGGCTACTTTGTCTGCAGGGAGTATGCCCACTGGGTCAAGCGGACATTGAGGGATTTCACACTTCTCTCGGACAGGTTCCCAGCCTGATGGGATGGGGACAGATTTCTCCCACCCATTGCTCTCTCCCCCAACTCAGAACACTGGCGTAGGTGAGGTGGGGTGAGTGGATGCGCGTTTTCTCTTCTTGTTCAATGTCCTCAATCTAGACGGCCAACTATTGGCCAGCATTTGCACTACCTTTGTGACAGTTGATTTGCAGTTGCTGACTTTAACAGGTACAATTTACCAAATGTAACATGGCAATTGTACTACTATGCCACAGAAAATGAACAGTAGAAATAGACAGATTTCACAGCTCAGGTAGGTGTTGCCTATTCCCGTGCTTTCCATGCATTGTCAGCACCCAAACATGTCTGCATTTCCATGGCGATGCTGGGTGAAAACTCGTCGCACTGCAATCCCACCCGCTGACCATCTGGTGCAGCTGCCAATCGTGACGAGTTTACAAAGTTAAAAATTAAAAAAAAAACACGAGGTTATAGTTTAAAGCTTGATCGTCTACCTGATGAAGAAGAGCGCTTTGAAAGTTAATGGTTTCAAATAAACCTGTTGGCTATAACCTGTGTTGTGTAACTTTGTCCACCCCAATCCAACACCAACATATTCAATTCATGTTTACATCGCAAATTCCTCTTTCAAACGTTCGAGGTAGAGTTGAGGCTGGAAATGTCAAAGGGTTTAACATTTCTTACGTTGTAGACACTGAGAATATATTTGTAATATTTAAATAACTCTGTTTTCTATCTTTGTATAAAATTATGCTTATTTATATGAAGGGTTTGTCCGTTATATTTTTGCAATGTAATTTATTCTAAGTTAAGCATTAAATTGTTTAAGTTACAGCTTTAAGTTGTAAATTGATATTGTGAAGGCAAATACGACTTAAAAAGAGATTTACAGAAATGTCAATAAAAATATATTCGAACACACGTGGCTGTCATCTGCGCAAATCTTGTAAATTATGAATTTAAAGATAGGTGCACACACCAACATTCTCTATCACACATGCACACACATTCATCTCACAGTCCCTATTACCTTTCCCAAGGTACTGGTTGAAATGTCCTCACTGTGCTTCAATAGAAGTCTAACCAATCTCCTATACAATCGAAGCAAGACCCCACTACTCCTGAACTCAAATAATTTTGTGGTAAAAGCTAACACTGCATTAGCCTTCCTAAAAACTTGCTGTATCCTGGGGGTTATCTTCAGTCACTGATTGACAAAGGGAGGCAATAGCCTAGTTGTATTATCACGAGACTATGCATCCAGAAACCTGGTCAAATTCTGGTAACCATGGTCTGAATCTCGCTATGGCAGATTGTGGAACGTAAATTCAATAACAATCAAGCAAAGAGAGAGGGATCTCAGAGATGCCAGTCAGTATGCAGGCAGTATACTGCGAGATACCAGTCAGTGTAAGAGAGACAGGATTGATAGACCCCAGTCAGTGAACACATACTTCCCTGTTAAACAGACTGGACGGGGAGACAACAATCAGTGTAAGAGTAAGGACTGAAAGACATAATTCAGTGTGCAGGCATCTCCCTGGGGGAAAGGAAAATAAGAGAGACAGGTTAGCATAGAAATATTACCCTGAGAGAGGCGGGAGGGAGGAACTCAGAGAAAGCAGTCAGTGTACAAACATATCCCTGAGAGACAAAGAGACGTGACTGGGAGACAACAGTCAGTTTACAGAAATCTCACTCAGAGAGTGTGACAGGACTGAGAGATACCAGCCACTGTACAGATATCACCGTGACAGAGAGAGAAGGGGCTGAGGGACAACAGCCAGTGTATAGATGTCTTTGTGTGTGTGTGTGTGTCAGAGAGAGAGAGAGAGAGAGGTGGAACTGAGAGACACCAGTTGGTGTGTAGATATCTCCCTGAGAGAGGATACTGAGAGTCACTAGGCAATGTGCAGACTGAGTGAGATACATCGAAGACACAGTGAGGAAGAGAGAGAGAAGGGAGAGGGAGAGAGGCAGAGAGACAGCACGAAGATGGAAAGACAAAAAAGAATAAAAAGAAAGAAAGAGTAGCAAAATGAATCAGAAAGAGAAGAGTAACAGAGAAACAGAGACAGCGAGATAGAAGACAGAAGCAAAGGAGAAGAAGAGAGCAAGGAAGAGACAGAGTAGACAAAGATTAATGAGAGAGAGAGGAAGAGCGAGAACTAGGAAACAGAGTGAAAACAAAGGAAAACAGTCAGAAAGGAATGAGAAGAGAGAGAAAGAAAACGAGAGAGATGGAAAGAGGGAGAGAAATAGACCTATCGATATTGCTTACCGAAATAGAAAGCAGGGGACAGAGGGAGTGAATGCCTGGAGATGTAATGTTAATGTCCGGGGAGAAGGGAGAAGAATGTGTTAGCAAAACATATCAATCATGAGCAAATTGTGGAGGAGACGTAATGGGTGAAATGACTTAACTGTGTTCCTTTCCTGATAGCGACATTTCTTGGAGGTGTGTGGTTTCCTACACAGGGAGCATCTGGCTCTAAAGAAACAGAGAAGACTTTCAATCACGTGCTGTCAATACTCCTTCATTTACTCACTTTGAATTTACGTTAGGCCAAATGGTTTAGGTCGTTTACGCTCCTCCTGTTGTGTGTTGTGGTACCAAGCCAGTGGTTGCTTAAGGTTGGGGTGGAGTGCTGTGAACAATCTTCCCCCTCAATGCTGAGTCAAAGGGCTGAAGTAATTAGCAGTGATAGATGAGTTTTAATGGGTAAAGCAATTTGTCTTACATAACAAAATGCGGAAAGAAATGGCATAGCTGTCTCAGTCGGGAACTTGTACTGGACTGTTTCTTCTCCATCCAATACTGTGTGATATCACCAGTTTGAGTGAATCCTAATACAATCTCCAATATCAACCCTCTCACAGCCATTACTTTGGACCACGTCTCCATTACTTTTCTCTCCTTATCAGTGTAATCCTCTATCCATCTCTTTTGTATGGATGGCACAATCACAACATTTAAAATAAATCTGGATGGATACGTGAATATGAATGGTTTAGAGGCGTATGAGCCAAATGCTGGCAAATGGGACGAGATTTATCTAAGACACCTGGTTGGCATGGATGAGTTGGACATAAGGTTCTGTTTCCATGCTGTGTATCTTGTTGGACTTGGGCTCAATCTACCAGCTTACTTTCCTCTATGTGTGAGCCGAGTCCTGCGTGTTCTTTCAATGAAGCAATAGGAGAAGATATTCGGTCTCAAACACTTAGTTTATTTTAGCAGTAAGTGGATAAAGTATACAGAGCTCTGGGTCTAGGTCTTCCCGTTCCTGACAAACAGCAAAGTGTGTCAGTTCACGAAGCCCGACTTATTCCTGTCCCTGACCCAGTCTTTTATACAGTACAGAATGTCATGCAATCACTGAGGTGGGATTGTCTTCTGATTGGCTGTTGATCAGACTCCATTCTCCGCCTTCTCGCGTTCCCGGATGTCTGACCCCATGTGACCTCCTGCCCGCGAAACAGTTTCCACGTGCCCTCCTCTTGCGCGCAAAACAAATATATCATTAAAGGCTTCTGAATGCCTTGAACTAAGACAACTTTTTATTGAGTTAAAATGCTACATTCCTCATGTTGTCTGTTGTTCAAGCTTACATGCCTAAGCTTTGAAACAACTGACGAGGACGTATTCTTCAAAGGTTCAATATGTTGAGGGAGGATAGTAGCAGGCATGTAGCATCTGGAGCCAGTACGGAGTTTGAACCATCTCCTGGTTAAGTTCCTCGAAGCATCAGTTACCAAATGTGAAACCTGTGACAAGGATACATTTTCCCCCACAGTCATGCCAGGAAAGTCCTCTGAAGACTGCATGATGTAGCTGTTCAAGTAGGAAGACTCTCCCTTCTAATTCCTGCGGTGACAGCTGTCAAAGGACGCATATTTTGCTTTCCGTGAAGGGCATAGAACCTGTGTTTTTGGCAGCCATTGATGTAAATGGAAGTCAAAACATGATCTCAAATCTGACTTTCTCTGCCCTCTTCTGCATTGCGGCATCAAACATTAAGTTCACATACACTTAGAAATGCTCTTCGTGACCTCAGCTCTCTTTGGCTTTAGCAGGGAACGAGTCATTTACAATTTGGTAACTTTGACACCTTTCTGGTATTTTGAGAATTCTGTGAACTCAGAATTCCTGCCACTGTCTCTAAATGTACAGTAAATGCCAAGCCACATCTTCTCAGTGAAACAATCTGCGCCTTCTTTTGATCTGTTATCATTCAACTGCAGAGCAAGCAGATTTCAGAACAAGTCACATGACCCTGTTCATTTGCAACATTAAATCCCCAATATCATTCCGATACACGCTGATAATGCATTGCATTAAATTTCCTGAGGTCAGATAGTGCGATCAAGTTCAATATATATTTACAACTTTAGGTTAGATTATCTAGCGCTTTTTCTTCCAAAATGAAAACCGGAATTGTAGATGTCATGAATAGGGTTTCAAGGTCGCAGGAGTGGACCAGCAGGCAGACGGTGATTTGAAGTGTGTCTACTTCAACGCCAGTAGCATGCAGAATAAGGTAGTAGAACTTGCAGCATGGGTTAATACCTGGGACCTCGATGTTGTGGCTACTTCGGAGACATGGATAAAACAGGGACGGGAATGATTGCTGCACGTTCTAGGGATTAGATTTTTCAGTAAGAACAGTGAATTTGGGAAAAGAGTGGGAGGTGCGGCATTGTTCGTCAGGGACAGTAATGCGGAGGCAGAAATGATATTTGATGTGGACTCGTCCAATGAGGCCGTATGGGCTGAGATGAGAAACAGGAAAGGAGAGGTCACCCTGTTAGATGTTTTCTGTAGGCCTCCGAAAAGTTCCTGAGATGTAGAGAAAATGTTAGCAGAGATAATTCTGGATAGAATTATCAGGTTAATTGCTGTGGGGGTCTTTAACTTTCCTAATATTTACTGGAAACGCTGCAGTTCGAGGACTTTAGAAAGGTCGTTTTTTGTCGAATGTGTGCAAGAAGGTTTCCTGACACATTATATAGACAGGCCAGCAAGGGGCGATGCCGCACTGGATTTGGTACTGCGCAATGAACCGGGCCAGTTGTTAGATTTGGAAGTAGGTAAGCACTTTAGTGATAATGACGACAATTTGGTTAAGTTTACTTGAGTGATGGAAATGGATAGGTATATAATGCAGGACAAAAGTTATAGCTGGGGGAAAGGCAATTATGATGCGAGTAGGCACGATTTAGGATGCATAGGATGGGAAAGGAAACTGCAGGGAATGAGCACAATTGAAATGTGGTTTGTTCAAGGAACAGCTACTGTGTGTCCTTGATAAGTATGTGCCTGTCAGGCAGGGAGGAAGTGGTCGAGCGAGGGAGCTGTGGTTTACTGTAGTACCTGCAACTCTTGTCAAGAGGCAGAAGGAGGCGTGTCTAAAGATGAGACTTGGAGGCTCAGCTGGGGCGCTTGAGTGTTACAGCTTAGCCAGGAAGGACGTAAAGAGAGAGCTAAGAAGAGCGGGGGGAGATGAGAAGTCTTGAGCAGGTAGATCAAGGAAAACCATAAAACGTTCTTTCAGTGTATCCCGAATAAAAGAAAGACTAGAGTATGATTAGGGCCTGTCAGGGACAGTAATAGGCAATTGCTGGTGGAGTCTGAAGAGATAGAGAGGCGCGAAATGATTTTTTTTTGTCAATATTGACACAGGAAAAAGACAACATTGTCCAGGAGAATACAGTACTGAATATACTTTATTAGACTGGGCAGGATTAAGGTTCATAAGGAGGAACTGTCAGCAATTCTGGAAAGTGTGAAAATAGGTAAATTTCCTAGGCCAGATGGGATTTATCATAGAATTCTCTGGGAAGCTAAGAAGGAGATTGCAGAACCTTTGGCTTTGATCTTCACGTTGTCACTGTCGAAAGGGAAATGCCAGCAGACTAGCGGTTACAACAGGTATTAAAGGTGTTATTTCTGCCTCCGGTTTTCCTTATTTGATGTACTTGACAAAATTCAACTGCATCTTGAGCATTTGAGGTCAGTTTTTGTATTTTAATTTGAATGCTACGTAAATGTGCTCCTGCTCATTCTTCATGCGCTAACCGCAACATTTCCTTTCTGCACCCTCTTCTAATACAACTTGATGAACATCTGTCCATTCCTCATTTGCTGAATGTGCGATCATATTAATTTCCTCATCACGACTTCATTTTTAAGATAGTCGCATTCAGGGAAAGACGTAGATTTTTCTTCTGTGCAGCTTTCTTGATAAAATTGTTTCAGTTTTTCATCATTCTTTCGAAACTTAGTTAAATTCTCTGAGCTCAAAATATCCAGCTATTCTCCATTTGTTCCTGGTTTGTCTCAAACATTTGATCAAACATGGCTTCTGAGAATTTTACATCAACTTCCTTGTCTGTATTCTTTGATTTCTTCTCCTGTTTCAACTAGTGACTTTGTCAATTTATTGCCACACAGTGAAGAAGAAAGCCCAGGATATGTTTCGTGTAATACATCTGTTGCCTAATTTTCCGCAGGTTTTTCAAACAATCTGACTTTTGACTCAACTACATCATTACTGAGGACAAATTGTATTTCCGGTGCTGAGAGTTTTTTCCATTATTAGATTAGATTAAATTATTGAACCCGGGTTCAATTCCCACCTCAGGCGACTGACTGTGTGGAAACTGCACATTCTCCCCGTGTCTGCGCGGGTTTCCTCCGGGTGCTCCGGCTTCCTCCCACAGTCCAAAAATGTGCAGGTTAGTTGAATTGGCAACGCTAAATTGCCCGTAGTGTTAAGTGAAGGAGTAAATGTAGGGGAATGGGTCTGGGTGGGTTGCGCTTCGGCGGGTCAGTGTGGACTTGTTGGGTAGAAGGGCCTGTTTCCACGCTGTAAGTAATCTAATCTAATCTAAATTGTATTTCCGGTGCTGAGAGTTTTTCTATTATTAGATTAAATTACTGAACCCAGGTTCAATTCCCACCTCAGGCGACTAACTGTGTGGAGAATGCACATTCTCCCCGTGTCTGCGCGGGTTTCCTCCGGGTGCTCCGGCTTCCTCCCACAGTCCAAAAATGTGCAGGTTAGTTTAATTGGCCAAGCTAAATTGCCCGGAGTGTTAAATGAAAGGGTAAATGTAGGGGATTGGGTCTAGGTGGGTTGCGCTTCGGCGGGTCAGTGTGGACTTGTTGGGCCGAAGGGCCTGTTTCCACACTGTAAGTAATCTAATATAATCTAAATTGTATTTCCGGTGCTGAGAGTTTTTCCATTATTGCTAGGACCACTTCTTCACTTTTCCCAGAACACTCTAACCTTACTCGACAAATTAGTCAATTCATTTTGTCGTCATGAATTCCACGTACTCACACTTTTTTTTCTGGCAATAACTCTCTGCGTTACATAACTCCTCATCTGTGAACATCAATGATGAAAATGGTCCTGCATTTCTTAATACGATAATTTCTCTCCCTGCAGCTCCTGGCATCTGGAAGTAAAATGAACTTTCGAAAGTAAATAGTTTAAGACGATCTGCCACTTTCTCCTCAACCAATCTCTGACCAGGTTGTAAATTATAAATGCTGCTTTCCTTTACCACTTCTACAAAGTTCACTGGCTTATCTGTTTTTCCTTCCCAGTCCTTTTGTCTAAACCACCAACACTGTGACGTCGTGTGGTCTACTTTATTGCACGGAAAGCTTTGGAGCTTTTTAAATTCTCTTTCCCTTCATGGGGTTCCTTTGAACCCAGTGGTAAGCTATCTTTATTGTCTTCAACCAAATCTCTTTTTCCCTTACTAAGTGAGGATTTCTTTTAACCCTAATTTCTACCCCCTCACAGACTGAAATTGACAAAACCATAATACCATTAGACTATAACACATTGGACAAGAAATTAGGCAATTCGTCCCTGCCGAGAAATAGCAGGGATGTTGTTTTGAATACTTCTGGGGGAGATATCTCATCAGGGGAAGCTGCAGTTGCCAGGTTCATAGCACCATGTCTGGCTCTGCTGCACAAAAGGGCGCGAAAGAGAATGAAAGGGTGAGTACCATAGGGGGTTTAATTGTAAGGGAAGTAGATAGACGGTTCTGTGGTCTGAAATAAACTCCCCAATGGTATTTTGCCTCCCAGTTGCAAGGGTCAAGGATGTGTCAGATCGGATGCAGGACATTCTGAAGGGAGAGGTAAACAGCCAGCTGTCTTGGTGCTTATAGGCAGCAATGGTATAGGTAAAAATCCAACAAGCAGAATTTAGTGAGTTAGGAGACAATTTCAAAAGCAGGACTTCAGAGGTAGTAATCTCAGGGTTGCTACCAGCACCAGATAGTACCCAGAGTAGAAATGAAAATAAAACGCAGAGTGAATGAGTGGCTTGAGAGATGGTGCACGAAGGAGGGGTTTAGATTCTTGGAACTTTGAGAACAGTTCTGGGGGACGCGAGAGTGTTACAAATCGGACGGTCCACACCTGGCAGGATTGGATAAGATAATTTCAGGGGTGCTGTTTCAAACGCTGTTGGAGAGTTTTAAACTAATGTGGCGGGGGGTGGGAACCAAATGAGGATGTTAGTAGACAGTAAGGACGTAGCAACGAAAACCTGCAGGGAACTACACACGAATGATGTAGGTAGGAAATCGGATGGGGATTTTCGGCAGAAATTCGGGAAGCTATAGTGAAAGCTTAGAGCTAGAACAAAGAAAATTGTTACCTCTGGTTTGTTTCCCGTGCTACGTGCGAGCGAGGCAAAGAATACGGAGAGCGTGGAGTTGAACACGTGGCTAGAGGGATGTTGCAGGAGAGAGGGTTTGCGATACCTGGATGATTTGGGCGAATTCTGTGGTTCGTGGGACCTCTACAAACAGAGTTGTCTACACCTGAACCAAAGGGGTAACATTATTTTGGGGTGATGGGGCGGGTTTAAACTAATTCAGCAGCGGTATCAGAACTTAAATTGTAGTTCCAGTGTCCAGGGAGTGGAGAGTAACGAGTTCAGAAATAAGGTTTCAAGGTCGGGCGAGTGCACCACCAAGCAGGAAGGTGGTTTGAAATGTGTCTACTTCAACACTAGGGTCATACGGAACAAGGTGGTGAACGTGCAACATGTGTTGGGACCTAGGAATTCAATGTTGTGTCCTTTCGGAGGCATGGATAGAGCAAGGATAGGAATAGTTCTTGCAGGTTCTGTGATTTAGTAAGAACAGTCAGGATTATTTCAGAGGGAGAGGCGTGGTATTGTCAGTCAAGGACATTATTACGATTGCAGAAAGGACATTTGAGGACTCGTCTACGGAGATAGAATAGGCGGAGGTTAGTAACAGGAAAGGAGAGGTCACCCTGTTGGGGGTTTCTATAGACCTCCAAATAGTTCCAGAGATTTAGAGGAACTGAAAGCCAACATTGTTTTGATTAGCAGCGAGAGTCTAAAGATAGCTATTGTGGGGGTGAGTGAGTTAGGAGACAATTTCAAAAGCAGGACTTCAGAGGTAGTAATCTCAGGGTTGCTACCAGCACCAGATAGTACCCAGAGAAGAAATGAAAATAAAACACAGAGTGAATGAGTGGCACTTTCAGTGTATCCGTTTCTTTTTCTAATGTGCGCAGGAGAGTTTCCTAACACAGTACGTTGACAGGCCAATAAGGGTTGAGGCCATATTGGATTTGCTACTGGGTAATGAACCCGGCCAGCTGTTAGCTTTGGAGGTATGTGAGCACTTCGGTGATCGTGAACACAATTCGGTTATGTTTACTTTAACAATGGAAAGGGTCTGTGCATACGGCAGGGCAAGATTTATTGTTGCATGAAAGGCTATTATGAAGCGATTCGGCAAGACTTAGGTGGCTTGGAATTGGGAAGAAACTCCAGTGGTTGGGCACATTTGAAATGTGGAGCTTATTCAAGGAACAACTACTGCATATCCTTGATAAATATGTATCTGTCAGGTAGTTAGGAAGTCGCTGAGAGAGGGAGATGTGGTTTACTAAAGAAGTTAAATCTCATTTCAAGAGGAAGAAGAAACCTTGTATTGGGATGAGACGTGAAGGCTCAGTTAGGGCGCAAGAGATTGACAAAATCGCCAGGAAAGACCTACAAAGATAGCAAATGCGCAAAGTGAATATTTTCCGTTGGTATCCACGCTGCAAAAAGACAATGTTCTGTGGGAGAATACTGAGGGCAGGTTACGAGACCTAACAGGACTGCGATTCACAAAAAAGAGGTGTTAGCAATTCTGTGAAGTATGAAAATAGAAAAGTCGCCTGCGCCAGATTTTTATTACCTTAGGATTCTCTGGGAAACCACGGAGGAGATTGCAGAGCCTTTGGTTTTCATCTGTACGTTGTCATTGTCTACAAGAACAAAGATTGGACGACAGCAAATGTTGTCCGTTTTTTCAAGAAGGGAAGTAGAGACAATCCTGGTAATTTTAGACCAGTGAGACTTGCTTTGGTTGTGTGTAAAGTTTTAGAAAAAGTTATAATAGGTAGGAGTTATTATCATCTAGAAAGGAATAATTGGATTAGGGATAGTCAGCACGAATTTGTGAAGGCTACGTTCCATTTCACAAACCTTATTGAGTTCTTTGAGATGGTGACCAAACAGTTGGATGAGGGTAAAGCAGTTGATGTATCTTTTGATAGTATCAAAAGAATGTGGATGTTTTGAAGAGGGTGCACAATGTTACCTGCTTTGGAGGGCGCTAGCTATGAAGACAGGCTGAGTAGATTAGTATTATTTCCATTTGAAAGCCTGAGGTTGAGCAGGGACCTGGCTGAGGTCTACTTAACTCAAGACAGATGTCGACAGGCTGGATAACAAAATGGGGGACTCAATTACTCGAGGTCACGAGTTCAAGGTTAGAGGAAAAAAAGTTTAAGGGAGATATTCATAGACGTTCTTTGCACAGAGGGTGGTGGGTGCATAGAATGCGTTGCCAGCGGATGTGTTAGAGGCACGATAGCGTAATTTAAGATGTATCTAGACAGATACATGATGAAAGGGCAAGGAGCAGAGTCATATAGATCCTTGGCAAATCGGTGATCGGTTAGGTAGAATACCTGGATCAGCACAGGCTTGGAGGGACGAAGGGCCTGCTGCTGTGGTGTAATTTTCTTTGTTCTTTGTTCTTTGACTCGCTCTAGGGTCAATACAGTCTTTCTCAGGAATGGGCCCCAACATTTGCTCACAACTAGCTACATGTGATCCACCAGAGCCTTTCAAGCGTCAGAAGTACATTTCTGTTTTTACATTCTACTTTTCTCGAGATGAATGAATGTATTGTCTTTGCCTTCCCAAATTCCGATTAAACCTGTAAGTTCACCTTATGAGCAAACTGGACAAGCACTCCCAAGTCACTTTGCACTTCTGACTTCTGAATTTACTGCGCATTTCGATAATAGTCCATGCCTCTATTCTTCCTACCGAATGGTCACTGGCTTCCTTCCTGTGAAGGACCCTTTTATCCCCAGTCTCTACTCTTTACAAGAGTGCAAATATTTATTTATGCTAGTTCCTTACCTCTAAAATCATGGGTTATAATCTTACTCCACAGCCTCATCAAAGGCCTTCAGAAAGTGCAGGTAGGTAGCATCGATTGGCTAAAATGTCCATTACCTCCACAAAGAATTCTGATACGTTTGTCAGGCATGAGCACCCCTTGATGAACCCATGCTGACTTTGCCCTATTTTCCATGCACTTTCAATTATCCAGAAATGTGATCCTTCATAATAGACTTCAAAACCTTACCAACAGCTGAGGTTAGGCTATTCAGCATTTAATTTCCCGGCATTTCCCTTACTGCCTTTTTAAACAGAAGCTTTTTTCCAGTCCTCTGGGCACCTCCCTGACTCCAGTGTTACCTGAAAGAATAGCACTAAAGCCTCCACTATCTCTTCAGATATTTCCCTCAGAACACTATGGTCTAGTCCATCTGGTCCAGAAAATTTGTCCACTTTTAGACGTTGCAGTTTTTTTTTAGCACCTTCTCCAACAGTGATGGCCACCATACTCATATCTGCCTCCTGACTGTCTTAGTTTTATGGGATATAATTCATGTTTTCCACCGTGAAAACTGGTGCAAAGTACATATTCAGTTCGTCAGCCATTTAGTTTTCCCCCATTATTCCAGTATAATTTTCCAGTGCCCCATATCAGCTTTGGCTCTCCTTTGCCCTTCATATACCCAAAGAGTCTCTTGCAATCTTTCCTAATATTACGCGCTACCTTACCCTCATGTTTAATCTTCTCCATCCTTATTTCTTTCTCCGTTGTCCTCTGTTGGTCTTTCTGGGCTTCCCAATCGTCCGGCTTCCCTCTGCCCTTCGCCACATTATATGTTTCCATTTTTTTCGTGTCTGCTGTCACTGACGCTCCTGGTCTCATGGTTGTCTCATCCTTGTTGAGCCCTCTACCAATCAATTACAATCAGCTCCTCCCTCGTAGCTCTGAAGGTGTCTTTATTAAAGTATAATACCGTTCTCCCTCTAAACCTGCGGAGTAAATTCTGTCGTATTATGGTTACGGCCGCCTCAAGGTTACTTCATCTTAAGGTCCCTACTGAAGTCTGCCTAATTGCACAACACTAAATCCAGAATTGCCAGTGGACTCCACCACAAGCTGCTGCAAACGTCCATCACGTAGACATTCGACAAATTAATTGTTCTTGCAGTCCACGATAAAATTGTTGTTTCCCAGTCCAGCTGCATCTTGAATACCCCTATGGTCTCTGTAACCTTGCCTTTCTTCCACGCCTTCTCTAACGTTTGGTGTATCTTATGACTAATATCCTACCTAATGTTTGATTAGATCAGATCACTTACAGTGTGGAAACAGGCCCTTCGGCCTAACAAGTCCACACCGACCCGCCGAAGCGAAACCCACCCATACCCCTACATTTACCCCCTACCTAACACTATGGGCAATTTAGCATGGCCAATTCACCTGACCTGCACATTTTTGGACTGTGGGAGGAAACCGGAGCACCCGGAGGAAACCCACGCAGACAAGGGGAGAACGTGCAAACTCCACACAGTCAGTCGCCTGAGGCGGGAATTGAACCCGGGTCTCTGGCGCTGTGAGGCAGCAGTGCTAACCACTGTGCCACCGTGCCGTTTGGAGGCTTGAAGATAATTCCCAGAATTTTATTTTGTACCTTTGCCGTTTCTCAACTCTACACACACAGATTCAACATAATCTGACCCTACTTCATTTACTATTACTTGGTTACATTTTTGCTGATGCAACATACTGACCCCTCTGCCCTCTTGCCTGTCTTTTCTAAAGGATGTATATCCTTCGATGTCTTCCCCCAGTCTTTATCCCCTTGCAGCCACATCTCCGTGATCCCTATCACATCATGCCTCCCAACGTTAATTTGTGCCACAAGTTCATGTACCTTATTTCATATACGACACACATTCAGTAACAAAACAATACCTTTAGTCCTGTATTGACCGTCCATCTTCTCATTGTTATTCGTTTATCCAATATGTTTGAACTTGATTCCTAACCGTTTCCAAACAGTCTGTCCTATTCTGTGTGCTGCAGAATCTCATCACATTTCCTGAGGTCTCCCATTTATTCATAAATTTCAATGAAATTGAATCCACCCCCACAGTTGTAAACCTGCAGTTTTGCTTCTCATTGGTCATTATACTTATTGGGGTTTTACCCTTTTCCTTCTTCACACTTCCTAGGTTTAACACCTGTCAGATACTAGTTCTCATATGTTTGACCTATTTTTAATGCCTGTATCTGGCTATTTAAATTGCTTTGTTTTTCCTTTCAAATTGAATGTATTTTTGACCAGGCCCCTTCTTATACTGTCCTTCTGCTTCTGGCACAAGCTCATACAAACTTAAGATGGCTTTCTTCATCTCCTCATAATTCCCAGATACTTCATCTGATAGTGATGCAAGCATTTCAGTAGCTGTATCTACCAGCTTTGTTTGGACCAACAAAATCCACATGGTCACTAGCCACTGCATTTGTTCAGCCACTTGCTCAAATGAGATGAAAAAGAATTCTACATTCTTCTAATCAACTTTAGAGAATGCTCGGATATATTGAAACAGATCTCCAGCTGGCCTTTCACTACGATGCATTTGCTCATTCTCACTCTCTTACCAACTCAGCATACCTTCTGCATTCGCCTTCATCCTTTTCAGCCGACTTTCCTGTCTAAGTGACAATTTCTGAAATCCAAACGTTCTCTCTTTCTCCCTGTCCGTACTCTCTTTTCGCCCTTTCTTCTCTCTCTTTTCTTCCTTTTCTGTTGCTCGGGCTGTCCTCTCATTTTCTTTTTCCCCTACTTTTACCCGTAATTGAAACTGTTTCAGTTCCTTTTCATCTTCAAGCTGCCTCGTCTGCAATTGAGCTCTAACCCTTTTCAAAGATTCACATAGCGTTTCTCGCAAATTTCAATACAGAGCTGTTGCTATAATCACCTCTCCTTTTCTCACAGACAAAAGCAATCCCTGCTCGAGCTTATCTGCTAATTTCAGCGGCTATGCCGTGCTCAATGTTTGAAAAACCATAGAGTTGCTTCTTTCACAACTAGAAAACTCTTAGTAATTGAAAAAGCCATTACAATACTAATCACTGCTTAACTCAACCGAATCCAACACCTGGAAAAAAGGCAGTAAGACCTTCGAACACAACAACCCAAATTGGAGGTTTAGAATAAATTCCGGGCAATCCCACAATCTGTTACGAACTAGGAGAGACCCCCTGAAAATGTTTTGACAACGTAGCCTTCTGTCTTTTTATTTTAAACTCAGGTACGAGGTATATATTTTAGGTGTGGTGCAGCTGATCAAACCACCTGTCTTTAGGTCAAAACATAATTTATTTAAAACAGCAGTTGAAACAGGAATAAAGAAAAACGAAATTTAGAACAACTGAACTGTTGGGAAGTTTAAAAGACCCAATACAGCAACTTAACAGAGGAACCTTTCTAAACCGGTAACATGCCATAAACACATCCCTTGGCAAGAACGTAAACCAAAATGCAGGTTCTTAACGGCAGGTGGGAAGATCTTCCAAAGACAGTTCAAAGCGAAAGTTAATCTGGAATTATCTGCTGAATTTTGGAAACATTCTAGGCTGTAACATCTTGTGACTGCTACAGCTGAACAAAATCAGGCAAAAAAATTTCGAACTGGGAGAAGCGGCCACTCTCCTGGAATTGTAAACTCAATTCAGCGACACTTTCGTCACGACCACCTTGAAAGAACCCAAGGACCAGATAGCTGTTGTACCGTGACAGCATCATCACAAACTGCAGCCAGTGAAGAGTCTGCCCTCGTTTCCTACTGACTGGCAATACATGATGTCGTTGTCAGACAAACACTTAACTCCCATCATAGACGCGTTCCCTCTCGCTTTATCTGTCCAATCCCATTCCCTTCATTTTCTAGAGAGGGCTACAAGCAGACATGGCTTGATTGGCCTGAGTGAATATAGTTTCATAGTGTACTAGCAATTGAAGTAAGATTGCGACATTTGGCCCATTGAGTCGGCTCCGCCATTCATTAAGATCGTGGCTTATCTTTTATGTCAGCTCCTCCTTCCTACATGATCCGCAGAACACGTAATTCTCCTACCATACAAAGACCCAACAACTGTGTCTTCAATGTATTTAATGAAGCTGCGTCGACTGCATTGTTGGGCAGATAATTATAGATTATCCATAGATTCGCCACTCACTGGCAAAGCAGTTCCTCCTCATCGCTGTCATCTACCTACTTTCCTTAATCTTGAGGCCATGTCCTCGTGTCCCAGTCTTACCCATCAACGGAAACAACTTGCCTGCCTCTATCTTACCGATGAAAATGTGTTGCTGGAAAAGCGCAGCAGGTCAGGCTTCTTCAGGGCTTATGCCCGAAACGTCGATTTTCCTGTTCCCTGGATGCTGCCTGACCTGCTGCGCTTTTCCAGCAACACATTTTCAGCTCTGATCTCCAGCATCTGCAGACCTCACTTTCTCCTCTATCTTACCGATCCCTTTCATAATTATACAAGTTTCTATCAGAAACTCCTCTTTATTCTTAGTTCTAGAGATTTAAGCGCCAGCTGGCCACATCTCTCCTCATAGCGTATCCTCCTCATTTCCAGAATCTAACCAGTAAACATCCTCTGCATCGCCTCCATAATCAGTATATCCTTCCTCAGGTAAGGTGACCAGAACTGCACACAATCATGCAGGTGGGCCCTCAACAATATCTTGTACAATTGCAGCAGAACCTCCAAGCACTTAGATTTAATTCCAATAGCAATTATTATCAATATTCCGTTTGCCTTCCTGATTATCTGTTGCACCTGCAAATCAACTTTTACCCATTCATGCACGAGCACTGCCAAGTCCTTCTGCACACTAGCATACTCCAAATTTCCACAATTAAAATAATAACCTGACCTAAAATGCTTACTTGCACACTAGATTACTTCATTTTACCAATATTTCTGCTATATGTGCTGGGCCCTTGCACTCTTATTTACCAGATCTAAATCTCTCTGAGACTCTCCATATCTTCTGCACAATTTTCTTTTCAACTGAATTTGGTGTTAACAGCAAACTTGGATACGTTACACTCGGTCTCCTCTTCCAAATTATTTATGCATAGCATGAAATTTTGCGGGCTCAACCCAGCTTACCATTGACCTCCAACCAGAGAAGCACGTGTGTATCAGAACTCTGCTTTCTATTGGTTGAGGCTCATTCCTCATGTAGGGCTGTTGCCGGAGACATACATTTTCCAGTTCTACAGATGCTGCCTGACCTACTGTGCTTCTCCTGAACCACACTCTCGACTCTAATCTCTAGCATCTGCAGTCCTTATTTTCACCTTTCTATTGTTTAACCAATCCTTCATCCATGCTAGGACAATCCCCTCAACTCCATCCATTCTTATCTTATGGATGAATCTTTTATGCCACACCTTATCAAAAGTCTTCTGGAAATTGTTTTATCCAATATCCACTTTTACCACGTGTCACACCACTGGTCCTTCTTACAATGTTGCTATGCCCTTGAGTTATTTCCAGAGAAGATATAACGACACAAGGTTCCCTTTTGATTGAAGATTGAATAGTCTATTGGGGCCCATTGCTCGGCCAATCTGGTAATACATCCAGCCGAACAGTTTCATGTCTTAACAAACCAGTACAATTAAAGGGGAGTGGCCAGCTAACTGCGTAGCTCACTGTCGTTTGGATTAACTTTTTTTGGATTAATTTCAGAACTTTAGCGAGTTCAGTGGCAGCTGTATGTGAAAAAGACTGCAACGTCTTCTATCTCCCCTCCTGTCTTCTGAATTCGCAAAAAGTAAGTTGTCTGTCTTAATGTTGTGTTTTGTGCTATAGGATTGCGTAATGGGGGTGTTGCATGTATTTTCAGAACATAATCATTACGTCGGGTTTGGATAGAGTAGGTTATCTGATATTCTATTTTCTGATCTTTGTATTTCATCACGCAATTGTTAAAATAAAATTTGTTTATAACTTGGCAGTCAAACCAGCTAATATGCTCTGGCAATACTCATATACACTAACAAGTAGCTAATTTACACTCTGGAGTATCTGCTTAAAATATTTTGTGTGGTCTGGCCTTGTCCATGACAGATTGTTGGTTCATTGCGGGATTTAAGCTGCCAGGGATCGGTGCTAGTGTCTTTTATTTTAAACGGGTGATGATATGCTTCATTTAAACAGCGTTCGGATAGCAATGGTTCTTTCAGTCACCAAGGAGGTTCTGGAGGTGGGTGAAATGCCATTGAGGATTACAAAAGGCATATAAGACCAAGCTGCGGGAATTAGTCGACAAGCTGGTGTTTGAATTTACCTCCTATTGTGAGGAAAGATGAACTGATTGCAGCATTGGCCCAGCATATTAATTTGCTGGAATCATCATCAGGATCTGTAGAGAGAGCCAAACGAAACGCTTACCTCGAGCGTCGGAGCATTCTGATTCTGTTTTCAGCAGCAGGAAGAGCGGGAGCTTGGGCTTGGGCCTGAGGGCAAAGGTGAGTCACAAATTTAAATGTTTAAAAACTTAGCTCCAGCGTCAAAGCCCTTCATTTATGTTGCCAGCAGCAGGAAGAGCGGGAGCAGGGACTAGCGGCCTTTCGGGAAAGGTAAATCACGAATTTAAATGTTTAAAAACTTACCTCAGAGAGCAGAGGTTTCTGGGAAATGGAGGACATTTTCCCCTCAGCTGTATAAGTGAGTGTTTTCTAAACCCAAGACCCTAACCTTGTTGGGCGTTCCGCCCATCCAGCTCCTCTAACCTTAAACACCAGGGACACATCAGATAAGCTTCTCTCCTTTTATAATTTCTGATATGGGGACGAGCAGGGATAGCAGTGCAGGGAGAGAAATGTTCCTACTGCATGATGTTTGACGTAGAGGAACGCCATTCGTGTTCCATGCAAGTGTATCTGCAAGAAGTGCAAACAACTCTTGCTCCTCCCAGATAGTGTTAAAGAACTGGAGCTGGAGTTGGATGAATTTCTGTTCATTCTGGAGGCAGAGTCCGTGATAGATAAGAGTTACAGGGAAGTAGTTACAGATAAGTAGAAACTATCTCTGCGGGGATCCCTGTTTTCATTATTCTGAAACGCAAGTATACCGTTTTGGATATTGTTGAGGGAGCGATTTATCAGGAGCATGCTTGGGGTGCAGGTGTCTGGCACCGAACCTGTCCCTGTTGCACAGAAGGCAAGGGGAAAAAGGAGGAGAGTGTTAGTCATTGAGGACTCAGTAGTTAGAGGGTCAGATAGTATGTTGGGAAGGAAAGGGACTCACGTTTGGTGTGTTGCCTCCCAGGCTCCAGGGTCCATGATGTCTTGGATCATGTCTTTGTGGCCCTGAAGGGAGAGGGTGATCAGCTCCCTTTCGCGGTCCAGATAGTTACCAACGACATAGGTATAAAGAGAGACAGGGATGTAAGGCAAGGTTTCAGGGATCCACAGTGGAAGCTGAGAGCTGGAACAAACAGTGTTGTTATCTCTGGTTTGCTACCTGTGCCACGCGAGAAACAGGGAGAGATAGCAGCTGAACACGTGGCTGCAGGGACAGTGCGGAGAAAGGGTTTCAGAGATATGGATAATTGGGGCTCATTCTGGGGAAGGTGGGACCTCCACAGACACGATGGTCTTCACTTGAACCAGAGAGGTAATAATACCGTGGGTGAGAAATTCGCCAGTGCTACTCGGGTGGGTTTAAACTAGCTCATAAGCGGGATGAGAAACTGTGATGTAGTTCCAGTACTCAAGAGGATGAGATTAAGGAGGACATGGACAGGATTTTACAGTCACAAGGGTGTGCTGGAAGGGAACAGGCTGGTTTGAGGTGTGTCAACTTCACCGTCAGGAGTATCCGGAATAAGGTAGGTGAGTTTGCAACATGGATAAATACCAGGGACTTTGATTTTCTGGCCATTTCGGATTTATGGATAGAGCGGGGTCAGGAATGATGTTGGAGGTTCCACGGTTTAGGTATTTCATTAAGATCAGGGAAGGTGGTAAAGGAGGAGAAGGTGTGGCTTTGTCAGTCAAGGACAGTGTAACGGTGGCTGAAAGAGCTTTTGACGAGGATTGTCTCCTGATGTGGTGTGAGCGGAAGTTAGAAACAGGAGTCACACTGCTGGGAGTTCTTTTTATAGGTATCCTCAAAGTATCACGTATTTGGAGGTGATGAGTGGCAAAATGTTTCTGGGCGGAGTGAAATGAGCATAGTAGTCATTATGGGGGATTTCAATTTCTGCAACAATGACTGGAAATGCCGTAGCTCTTGTATGTCAGAAAGATACGTTTGTGTCCATTTTGTGCAGTCGGGTTTCTTGACACCTTATGTCGAAGCACCGACAAGAGGGGAGGCCACATTGGATCTGGTACCTGGTAATGAACCAGGCTAGGTGCTTGATTCAGTGATAGATGAGCACTTTGCAGAGTGACGATTATTCGGTTACATTTAGTTTAGTGAAGGAGAGAGATAGATACATGCCACTGGGCAAGAGTTATAGATGGGGGAGATGGCAATTACAATGCGATTAGGCAAGACTTAGGAGGCACAGAATGGCGCTGCAAAATGCAAGGGATGGGGACAATCGAAATGTGGAGATGGTTTCATGAACAGACATTAAGTGTCCTTGATAGGTTTGTCCCTGTCAGGCAGTGAAGAGGGATACGGTAGTTTTCGAAAGAAATTATTTCTCTTGTTAAGTGGAAGAGGGAAGCTGACGTGAAGTTGAGACGAGATAGTTCAGATGAGGCGATTGAGAGTTACAAATTAGCTAGGAATGGCTTAGAGAGAGAGAGAGAGAGAGAGAGAGAGAGAGAGAGAGAGAGAGAGAGAGATAAGAAGACCAAAGAGAATACATGAGTAGTCTTTAGCAGGTAGAATAACGAAGAACTCCAAAGCTTTCAATAGATAGATGAGGAACAACAGGGTGAATATGGTAAGAATAGGGCCAGTCAAAGACAAAATTGGGAAGTTGTGTTTGGACACTGTGGAGATCTGTGAGATGCTGAATGAATATTTCTCATCTGTTTCACTCAAGAAAAGGAGTAGAGGAGAAGACTGAGATACGGGCTATTAGACTTGAAGGGATTGAGGTCAGTAAGGAGATACGTGTTATCAATTCTAGAATGTGTGAAAGTGGGGAAGTCCCCGGGTCTGGATGGGATTTCTCCGCGGGTTCTCTGGGACTCTAGGGAGGAGATATCAGAGACATTTGCCTTGATCTTTGAGTCATCATTTCTACAGATTTAGTACCTGACGACAGGATGATTGCAAATGTTATGCCCTTGATCAAGAAGGGCAGCAGAGATGACCCAGGTAAGCATAGACAGTGAACCTTACGTCTGTTGCAAGAAAACTTTTGGAAAGGATTCTATGACGTAGGATTTATAATCATTGAGCAAGCAACAACTTGTTTGTATATAGTTAACATGATTGTGTCTCACAAAGCTCATTGAGTGCTTTGAGAAGATGACCAAGTATGTGAATGAGGATAGGGCAATTGACGTGGTGTGCATGGACTTCAATAAAGCCTTTGATAAGGTTCACATGGTAGGCTATTGGAGAAAATGTGGAGGCATGGGCTTGAGGGTGATTTCGCAGTTTGGATTAGAAAATGGCTTTCTGTAAGAAGGCAGCGAATGGTGGTTGAAGGATAATATTCAGCCTAGAGTTCGGTTAGCGTTTTGGGACCACTGTTGTTTGTCATGTTTATAAAAGACTTGGGCACAGGCATAGGTGGATTAGTAAGTTTGCAGATGACACTGAAGTCGGTGGAGTTGTGGACATTGCGGAAGAATGTTCCAGGTTGCAGGGCGATTTTAACAAACTACAGAATTGGACTGAGACGTGGTAAATGGAGTTCAGTGCAGATACATGTAAGATGATTCACTTTGGGAAGAATAACAGGAAGGCAGAATACTGGGTCAGCGGTAAGATTATTGGTAATGTGGATGTGCAATGGAATCTTGGTGTCCATGTACATAGATCCCTGAAAGTTGCGAACCAGGTTGATAGAGCTGCTCAGAAGGCATACGGTGAGTTGGGTTTTATTGGAAGAGGGACTGGGTTCCAGAACCATTCTAGAGTCATTCTGCAACTGTACAAATCGTACGTGCAGCCCCACTTGAAATATTGTGTCCAGTTCTGGTCGCCCCAATACTGGAATGATGTGGAAGCATTGGAGAAAGGTAGAGAGGAGATTTACCAGGATGTTGCCTTGTATAGAAGGAAGGTATTATGAGGAAAAGCAGAAGAACTTGAGTCTGTTCGCATTGGAGAGAAGAAGGCTTAGAAATGATTTAATAGAGACATACAAGATGATCTGAGGATTAGATCGGGAGGACAGTGAGAGTCTTTTTCCTCAGATGATTACATCAGCTTGTATGAGGGGGCATAATTACAAGTTGAGGAGTGATATATTTAAGACAGATTTCATAGGCAGCTCTTTACTCAGAGAATGGTAAGAGTGGGAAATGCCCTGCCTGCCAATGTAGTTAACCCAGCCACATTAGAGGCATTAAACAGTGCTTCGATAAGAATATAGATGACGTTTGAATAGTGTTGGGGGATGGGCTTAGATTAGTTTGCAGGTTGATGCGACATCAAGGGCCGAAGTGCCTGTTCAGCATTATGTTGTTCAATGTTCTATGTTCAGTTACAAATGAAGAAGCTTCAATTAGAAGCAGAAATTAAACACTTTGACCTACGATTAAAAGCAGAAGAGGAAGAAAAAAAGAGAGTGCTTGAACTTTAGAAATTGACACTTAAAAAGGAAAGTCAGATTAAAAGGTTGGAAATGACTGCTGAACGTAGGCTCAGTAAGGCAATGCATGAGGATGAGCAAGCCACTAATAGTCAAAAGTCTGATGAAAAACTGCTTAAGTATGTTCCAGCTTTGCCAAGTTATGATGAGAAGGACGTGGAAGTCTTTTTCATCTCATTTGTAAAAGTCGCTAAACAAGTGCAAAGGCCAGTAACCATGAGCATTTTGTTGATCTAGACCAAACATAGAGGTAGAGCAAGTGAGGTGTTCACATCCTTATCAGAGGAAGTATTTGGGGACTATGAGGAGCTGAAGAAAACAGTCCTAATTGCATTTGTGCTTGTACCAGAAGCAGATACACAACGTTTCAGGAATCTAAGGAGAGGCTCTCGTTCAACCTATGTCGAGTTTGAAAGGATCAAAGTCATTTTGGTAGGTGGATCAGAGCTTTAAGAATAGAGTAAACTCATGATGCTCTTAGAGAGGCAAGTATTTTGGAGGAGCTCAAACATTCGCTGCTTGTCATAATGGGAACTCATGTGGATAAGCAGATATGATAGGATACCAGCAAGGATACCAGCTGAAGTGGCTGATGATTATGAGCTGGTCCATAAAACCGCAATTTAGTTTTCCAAATGAATTTCGGTACGTGAAGGCTAAAAATTGGGGAAAAGATAAATCGTCACATGGAAAGGGAAAGGTAGATCTCAGAGAAGATCATAAGGGAACCTCACCAGAGGTTAAAAATGAAACCGTTGAAAGAGACAGAAAAGATAAAAAGCTCTGGTGTTTTCGTTGTAATATAGTAGGTCACTAAAAATCACAGTGTTGGTACACTGGAAAAAGCACAGGAAAACCCTACGTGGGAAAACAGGATAAGCCTGGAAGTTTTGCTGGGATGATAACAGAAAGTACAGTGTAAGGTGGAAAGCTGAATCAGAGCGTGCAACCTGATTGGAAGTTGGTTAAGGAGGAAGCGCCAGATCTGCTTAAAAAGTATCCTTGCAAAGACAAATTGTATTCACATAGGCAAGGGATAGCAGACAAAGCGGTTGTAATATTAAGGGTAACAGGGTCCTCTCAGCCTGTGATACTGAAGGATGAGGAGATATGTACTCCAGAAAGACTATTGCCAGAAAAGGAAATGCTAACAAGAATTTATGGCGGGATAAAAAGCACTCAATTATGTAAAATGAAATGGAATCTCCAAAAAAGTGTGGAAAATGTCTGTTAGGAATACTGGACAAACTCTCAGCTCTTGGAATATGAATTGTCTGGAATACAGCGGATTCACCCGTCAGCGTACTACCTACTATAATTGAGAAGCTAGTGGAGTATCAAGTAACTGCAATAATGCATGTTTGTTTTCGGGGGATTTTCCCTGATTGTGTAGTACCGAGGTCACAGAGTCACCAGTTTGAGGAGGAGAGATCAAATGTTGCGCATAAGGAAGGTGAAGTGGCTTTCGTAGAGACTGTGTTCGATTGGTTAGTTGAGACGAATCAGGAGCAACTAAATAATCATGCAAATACCTTTAGCTCTGCAAAACTTATTGAGTTGCAGCAGTAACATGAAAATTTAAAACAGCTATATATGCACAGAGAAGGAGTCTGCGTGTTATTACTTAAAAACAATTATATCATAGTAAGGAAATGGACACAATCACATATTCAAGCAGATGAGAAATGTGCAGAATTTGATCAAATCGTATTCCCAGTGGAGCACAGAAGTAAGGTTTTGCAACTTTCGCATGAGTTACCACTTGCAGGTCATTTAGGAGTGAAGAAAGCACAGGCTCAAATACAAGGACTGTTTTACTAGCCTGGACTGTTCAAGGATGAAGTTGAATTTTTGCCAGATATGTCATACAGGTCAAGTAAGTGGAAAACCACAGGCAGTAATAAAACCTGCACCTTTAATACATATTCCAGCATTTCTGGAACCATTTTCAAGAGTCTGAATTGATTGCATTGGTCCTGTACCTAAAACAAAAAGTGGGGAATCAGTATTTGTTAACAACAATGGATGTATCATCGAGATTTACAGAGTCAGTTCCATTACACAATACCACAACTAAAATTATTGTAGAGGAATTACTTTTTAAAATTATATCCGGGCTGTCAATGCAGATACAGGCAGCTCAAGGTAAACTAGAATTAAATGAAGTTGTGGAACGCTTAGGCATAAAGTAATTCAAGTCTACTTCATGCTATGCAGAATCACAGGGAGCCCAAGAAGGGTGACATCAAATACGAAAGACCATGTTGAAGCTTTATTTCCAGGACAATATAGATGATTGGGATAAGGGAATTCTGTTTGTCCTTTTTGCGATCACAGATGTACCAAATGAATCAACCAAACTCAGACCATTTGAATTTGTTTTTGGGCAGGAAATGAGAGCACCATTAGATTAGATTAGATTCCCGACAGTGTTGAAACAGGCCCTTCGGCCCAATAAGTCCACACTGACCCTCCCATTATTACGTCAGAATTCAGTGACCACACATTTAGGCAATGTGTTCAATTTTAGAGAATGATTAAATCAAGCTGAGCATTTGGCTCGACGGTATTTCAAAGTATCATGTTCCAAAATGGCATAATTAAAGTGAGTGACAAGGACTGTAGCTCGCCCAGAGCAATGGTTTGAAAGCCAGATGCCCCCCAGTGGTTTTGTGTAGACAATCACAAAGTCAATGCAGTTAGAAAGACTGGTGCATATCCAATTCCGCGACTGGAAGACTGTTGAAAAGGTGGGACAGGAACTTGCATTTCTCAGTTGGACTTGCTCAGAGGCAGGTGCCTCTGTCAGAAAGAACAGAGGCAATTTCGGGGTTTCCTAACGCCAAATAGACTGTATAAGCTTAACGTCATTCCAGCTGGTATGAGAAACGTTTCAGAAACCAACCAATAAGGTCATTACCTTACTCCACATGTGTGGTGTACATCGATGAGCTGGTGATTTTTAGTCACTCATGGAAGGAGCATGTACAACGTTTATCGGACTTGTCCGTTCGAATTTGGATTCCAGGGTTGGTGGCAAACCGAGCTAAAAGTGAATTTGCCAAAGTGTTGGGGCATGTTATTGGACATGTACAATGAAAGTAATTGGACAATTTCCCATGCTATCGACAGACAGAGCAGTACGTTGGTTCCTTGGAGTGATTCGATTTTATTGAAAGTATTGAAATGTTAGCAGTGTGGGTGTCCACTCACTAAATTGCTAAAGAGAGGCTAGAGGTTTCAATGAACAACGTATTTGGCAGTCTGAAAACTGTCTTAACCACTTCCACAGTATCAGACTCACGTGGTTATACAAAACATTTCAAGTGGGCTGTCGATGCGAATAATAAAGGTGTCAGTGTTGTGCTCCTGAAGGAAAACGAGGAGGAGATAGGAAGATCTATTGAGTATTTCTCCAGAAGGTTGAACGTTCATCAGCAGAAATATTCAATAGTTTAGAAAGAGACGTGAAGTTTGGTGTTGGCACTACAACATTTAAGTGCTAAGGATACGAGTAACACGTTTGAGACAATTGTACTGTCCGATCATATGCCATTGAATTTCATGAAGAAATTTAAGGTAAAAAATGCCAGGCTGTTTAGGTGGATCTTGTTATTATACCCATTGAATTTGAAAATTGTAAATGTTCCAGGACGCGAAAACATGATCGCCAATGCATTGTCGAGACCAGGATGAGAAAGAGAGGCATTTGGTGCTGGGAGAACCACAGACGAAAGCTGAATGTAGTTCTGTATGTTTGCATTTTACTGAATATATATATGTGTGCTTGATGTACAAGCCAAATTGGTTTTAGATGATACTATTTAACCTTCCATTTGAATCCAAACTTTGATCATACTGTGATCACACCTTCTCAGTGGATCTTTGATTAGGATATCATTTATTGTACCTGTGTCATTACCCAGAACCATATTTAAGATTGCATGCTTCCTTGTAGGTTCGGTAACACGCTGTTCAAGAGTGTTATCATCAACGAATTCTATGAACACCTTTCCAAGACTATCTCTACCCAACTGATTTGGGTAATCCTATGTGCATCTTAATGTCCCCAATGTCTACTGCCTTTCCATTCTTACATAGGTCACATATGCCTTGATTGATCACCTGTGTCACTGCAGCAATGGGTTGCCAATAGACGAGTCCCACCAGTGACTTCTTCCCCATACTATTCTTAATTTCCATCAAAATGGATCCAACGTTATGCTCCTTAGATCAGTTTTCCTCTCTCCCTGTTGCCCTAATCTTATCCTTAATGAACAGTGCGACTCGACTTCCCTGACTTTCTTGCCTCTTCTTCCTAGTTAACTGATACTATTGGATATTTAATTCCCACTCATCACGTTTCTGCAATTGCAAATAAATCATAACCCTTTATATCGATTTGCAGAACAAGCCCATCGACCTTACATAGAACATAGAACAATACAGCACAGAACAGGCCCTTCGGCCCACGATGTTGTGCCGAACTTCTCACCTAGATTAAGTACCCATCCATGAACCTATCCAAATGCCGCTTAAAGGTCGCCAATGATTCCGACTCTACCACTCCCACGGGCAGCGCATTCCATGCCCCCACCACTCTCTGGGTAAAGAACCCACCCCCGACATCTCCCCTATACCTTCCACCCTTCACCTTAAATTTATGTCCCCTTGTAACACTCTGTTGTACCCGGGGAAAAAGTTTCTGACTGTCTACTCTATCTATTCCTCTGATCATCTTATAAACCTCTATCAAGTCACCCCTCATCCTTCGCCGTTCCAACGAGAAAAGGCCGAGAACTCTCAACCTATCCTCGTACGACTTCCTCTCCATTCCAGGCAACATCCTGGTAAATCTTCTCTGCACCCTCTCCAAAACTTCCACATCTTTCCTAAAGTGAGGCGACCAGAACTGCACACAGTACTCCAACTGTGGCCTAACCAAAGTCCTATACAGCTGCAACATCACTTCACGACTCTTGAATTCAATCCCTCTGCTTATGAACGATAATACTCCATAGGCCTTCTTACAAACTCTATCCACCTGAGTGGCAACCTTCAAAGATCTATGTACATAGACCCCAAGATCCCTCTGTTCCTCCACCTGACTAAGAACCCTACCATTAACCCTGTATTCCGCATTCTTATTTGTTCTTCCAAAATGGACAACCTCACACTTGGCAGGGTTGAACTCCATCTGCCACTCCTCAGCCCAGCTCTGCATCATATCTAAGTCCCTCTGCAGCCGACAACAGCCCTCCTCACTGTCCACAACTCAACCTATCTTCGTATCATCTGCAAATTTACTGACCCACCCTTCGACTCCCTCATCTAAGTCGTTAATAAAAATTACAAACAGCAGAGGACCCAGAACTGATCCCCGCGGAACTCCACTTGTAACTGGGCTCCAGGCTGAATATTTACCATCTACCACCACTCTCTGCCTTCGACCGGTTAGCCAGTTTTCTATCCAATTTGCCAAATTTCCCTCTATCCCATGCCTCCTGACTTTCCGCATAAGCCTACCATGGGGAACCTTATCAAATGCCTTACTAAAATCCATGTACACTACATCCACTGCTCTACCCTCATCCACATGCTTGGTCACCTCCTCGAAGAATTCAATAAGACTTGTAAGGCAAGACCTACCCTTCACAAATCCGTGCTGGCTGTCCCTAATCAAGCAGTGTCTTTCCAGATACTCATAAATCCTATCCCTCAGTACCCTTTCCATTACGTTGCCTACCACAGAAGTAAGACTAACAGGCCTGTAATTCCCGGGGTTATCCCTATTCCCTTTTTTGAACAGGGGCACAACATTCGCTACTCTCCAGTCCCCTGGTACCACCCCCGTTGCCAGTGAAGACGAGAAGATCATTGCCAACGGTACTGCAATTTCCTCTCTTGCTTCCCACATAATCCTAGGGTATATCCCGTCAGGCCCGGGGGACTTGTCTATCCTCAAGTTGTACAAAATGTCCAACACATCTTCCTTCCTAACAGGTATCTCTTCTAGCTTACCAGTCCATTTCACACTCTCCTCTTCTACAATACGGTCCCTCTCGTTCGTAAATACTGAAGAGAAGTACTTGTTCAAGACCTCTCCTATCTCTTCCGACTCAATACACAGTCTCCCACTACTGTCCTTGATCGGACCTACCCTCGTTCTCGTCATTCTCAGGTTTCTCACATACGCATAAAATGCCTTGGGGTTATCCTTGATCCTATCCGCCAACGATTTTTCATGCCCTCTCTTAGCGCTCCTAATCCCTTTCTTCAGGTCCCTTCTGGCTATCCTGTATCCCTCCACTGCTCTGTCTGAATCCTGTTTCCTCAACCTTATGTAAGCCTCCTTCTTCCTCTTTACAAGACATTCAACCTCTCTCGTCAACCAAGGCTCCCTCACACGACCATTTCTTTCCTGCCTGATAGGTACATACATATCATGGACACGTCGTATCTGCTCTTTGAAAAAGTTCCACCTTTCCACCACATCCTTCCCTGACAGCCTGTGCTCCCAACGTATGCTCCTCAAATCCTGCCTTACAGCATCGTAATTTCCCTTCCCCCAATTATAAAATCTACCTTGTTGTGTGCACCTATCTCTCTCCATAACCAAGGTGAAAGTCACAGAAGTGTGGTCACCATCACCAAAATGTTCACCCACTAACAAGCCCACCACTTGTCCCGGTTCATTACCGAGTACCAAATCCAATATGGCCTCCCCTCTGGTTGGACAATCTACATACTGCGTTAGAAAAGCTTCCTGGACACACTGCACAAACACCGCCCCATGCAATCTACTTGATCTAAAGAGCTTCCAATCAATATTTGGGAAGTTGAAGTCGCCCATGACTACGACCCTGTGGCTTCTGCACCTTTCCAAAATCTGTTTCCCAATCTGTTTCTCCACATCTTTGCTGCTATTGGGGGGCCTATAGTAAACACCCAACAAGGTGACTGCACCTTTCCTATTTCTGACTTCAGCCCATACTACCTCCAGCGGCAGATCCCCCTCAAACTTCCTTTCTGCAGCCGTTATCCCATTTCTAATTAGCAATGCCACCCCCCCTCCTTTTTTCCCACCCTCCCTAATCTTACTGAAACACCTGTAACTAGGAACCTCCAACAGCCATTCCTGTCGCTCATCTATCCACGTTTCCGTGATGGCCACAACATCGTAGTCCCAGGTACCGATCCACGCCTTAAGTTCACCCACCTTATTTCTGATACTCCTTGTGTTGAAGTATACGCACTTGAGCCCATCTCTGTGTCCGCAAGTAGTCCCTGTCAGTGCTACCTTCTCCACAGCCTCACTGCAGTCTTGGGCATCCTGACTCACAGCTAGCTTACTTGCTGGACTACAAGTCCGGATCCCATCCCCCTGCCAAATTAGTTTAAACCCCCCCGAAGAGTGCTAGCAAACCTACCCCCCAGGATATTGGTGCCCTTCTGGTTCAGGTGCAACCCGTCCTGTTTGTACAGGTCCCACCTTCCCCAGAATGCAGTCCAATTGTCCAAATATCTGAAGCCCTCCCTCCTACACCAGCCTTGCAGCCACGTGTTCAACTGCACTCTCTCCCTCTTCTTTGCCTCACTGTCACGTGGCACCGGCAACAACCCAGAGATGACGACTCTGTCTGTCCTAGCTTTTAGCTTCCAGCCTAACTCCTTGAGCTCTTGAATGACCTCCCCACCCCTCTTCCTACCTATGTCGTTGTTGACCTTGTTTCGAATATTACAGGCATTCCGATAAAGTGACCTGATACTCATTGTCTCTTTAGAGTCCAGACATTTCCCAGTATTTTGCATATGATTCTGTGGTCCAATTTTACTTCTTGCTTTTCTGCCTTTTGCTGTGGTCTCTGCACTGCTTCATTCTGCTTTTCTGTCTGGACTCCAATGCTCTTATCATTTTAGTCGACCCCTCCTCACAATTTTTCTTCTTTTCATCTCCTGTTACATTTACCACTGCATCTTCTGAACTGATGCTTTGATTCCCACGCCTCTGCCAACCTCGATTAAAGCTTCCCCAACAACTCCAGCAAATATTTTGGCAAGGATATTGACACTCCACCCCCTCAGGTTCAGGTGAAACCTATCCTTTTTGTACAGGTCACACCTTCCCCGGAGTGGAAACCAACGTTTCACAAATTTGAAACCTAGCCACCTGTACCACCTCTTCAGCCACCCAATTGGCTGTAATATATTCCTATTGTTGCTCTCACTATTGTGTGGCACATGTAGCAACCCAGACAGTAGTACCCTTCTGTTCTTTCGTTTTAGCCTCCTTCCTAACTCTCTGACTTCATCCCTTTTTATAGCAATGTCATTGATACCGACGTGTCCCACAACATCTTTCTGCTCACCCTCCCCTCACACTGAAAAGCAATGAACTATGTCTGTGTGGGTTTGATGACTCGGTCATTGGCAATGTTCATCTCTTTATTGGGGATGAGGGTTGCCGATTATGAGATGGGAAATAGATGGATGAGATTTTTTTGTCTTGCTTTATTCCGAAAATGCCACACGCGGTAGAATTTCCAGACTCTCGTGTTGTTGCCAGTGTTGGTATGTGGTGTATGAAGAGTGTGCTTCCCCAATTACATTTACCAGCTGTTAGAATTAAATGCAGACCAGTGTGAGAACAAGTGGAAAATTTTCTCATCAATGTCTTCAGCAGCACTTTGATACCATCTGACGGGAACAGAATTGGCTGAAGACAGACAAGGTGCTTTATTGGCACCTGAGGATTTTTCTGGATACGAATGGCTGAACATGGTGCATAGTCCTTCATCCTGGTTTCCAGCACACATGGACCAAACTCAGACATTATTAATCACCATAGAGTCATTCGGTCATACAATGGAGAAACAGACTGTTCGGACTAACTCCTCCATTTTGTGATAACTGAGTTATCCTGCGTTGGACCAATATCCCTGTACACACTACCAATCAGTGTATCTGTCGAATTGAAATGTAAATATTGTAATGATACTCGCCTAATCACTTCGTTTGGCAGCTTGTTCCACACACATCCCGCTCTCTTTTTGAAAATGTTGGTCCTGAGGTTTATTTTAAAAAAATTCCCTGTCACACTATTGCCCTCGAGTTTAGGATTCCTATACTCTGGGAGAAAGACTTTGTCTTTTAACTATATCTATGCCCTCATTATTTTATAAACCTCTACGATGTCAACTCCGAGCCTCCTATACGCCTGGCAAATAAATCCCAACTTGTCCAGGGTTTTGTAATAAAATTAAACTTTCCAGTTTCGTTAACACCCTTGTGAATCTTTTTTTTTTTGCCAGTTACGTTTAATAACACACTTCCTGTAGCAGTGTGTACAGAAATGTGCACAATACAACAAATGCACCTTTACTAATGACGTGTTCAGCTTGTACATGTCTTGTAATATGATATCTCAACTCCATGTTCTGAACGAGGATGGTAGCGTGCCATAAACTTCTTTCAACTCCCTGTCTATATGGGACGCCACTTTTAAGGAACCAGGATGTTTATGTAAATATTACAAGTGTTAGTGGTTTATCTGTCGACAGGAAAAGTATTCAAAATCGTCGGATTGCAAACATTGAATGGAAAGCACCGATTGTAAGATAAACTAGTGATTTTGGGGGGCAAATAATACTTGATTGTAGCATCAGCAGTTTCATCCCACTCCTTCACGAATCCCTCGTGGTTTTTTTCCGAACATTGGGGTCTTTACTATTGTTGTTCAAAAATCACCGAGTGGAAACTGAACCCGAACCATCTGAGATAGTGATTCATCGCAGCCGCCAAGGGGCATCTCATTGTGTCACTGGCGAGTTCTCTATTCTCCCAATAAGTACCTATCCCCCACTGCATCCTTTCACTATGTCAGAGAGAGCGCTGTGTCACTTCCTGAACTGATACGGATCTGCGGCTCACAACAGAGAGTGAAGCTCAGTTGGAATCTCAGAGATTGTTATGGGAATGAATCGGGATCTGGGAACAGCACTTACCAACGTTAAAACATTGGATAATTTGTTTTCCTATCAGCTTGACGACATTTATGAGAATCATGAATCGGTGAATTTAAAATCATGGGTCTATTGGACGGTTGGGATAGTGGAACAATTCTACTATTCCATTCTGGCTATTATTGGTGTTCCGGGTAAGTGTCTACATTCAGTGACTGATACTGGAAGTCATGCTTTCCTGCAAGAAAACTATAAATCACTACTGCTCCTTTTTGTTGGTGTTAGTGTTCTTGGGAAGAATTTTTGTGCAACTATAAAATACAGTGATCAGAGATACACGCATTCCTCTCTTTGTAATGTAATTTTTCTCTCAAATTCTCTTAAATTTCTGCCTTGGTCTCAGTCTCCAAATTTCAGATTTGCAGTCCAGTGCAAATTCAATTCTTATTCATATCTTTAGAAAACTGACGCTATTGTCCACAGTCAGGAAGCACAGTCTGCTCAATACCCACGAACAGTATCGTCGTTCTAACTCACAGTGTAAGACAGGATCAGATTACATGCAGCCTCACCAATCCTAATGACTCGCGCCTGAATCACGAACTCGTCTGAACAGATGCTTCAGGTGACAGTAGGGGAGCAATTTCTGACCAGAGATCATTGTACAATTATTTTTTTAATATATTCATAGAGATGGTCAAGACTTGTCCACAGGCTGAGGTTATAAAATGGGAAAAGGCAAATATTGATGAAATTAGATTAGATCTTGCAGGGGTTGACTGGGGTGTTTTCATTGCAGGGAAAGAAGCTTCCGGTATGTCAGAGGCTTTTAAGAGTGAGCCAGCGAGAGTTTAATTTCTACGAGGAAGAGAGGGCATCGCTTTAAGATAAGAGGCGACTTTATAAAAGGGAAACTGAGTGGCAACCCTTCTTTTTCGAAGTAGGATGTTACAATAGCTGCAATCAGAAGTGTTTGAGATGGGTACTTTGACAATATTTCTTTGGCGTTTACACAAATACGTGGATAGGACAGCTGTAGGAGGGGATGGGCCATGTGCAGGAAAATCGGATTCACTTTAATGGATATTTTGGTCGGAATAGTCAGTTTGTGTCTAAAGGCCAGTCTCTATGCTTTATGATGCAATGGTTCTTTGTGACTCTATTCTATTGTTAATTTCTTATTTCATTTCTCTTCAATGTTCTCTTGGAACTGTGGTAATAAGTTGCATGGCTCACAAGTTGTCTTTCATCACGTTTGCATATTTTTTGTCCGGAATGAATCATGACCAAATTAGATTACTTAGAGTGTGGAAACAGGCCCTTTGGCCCAACAAATCCTCACCGACCCGCCGAAGCGCAATCCACCCAGACCCATTCCCCTACATTTACCCCTTCACCTAATACTACGGGCAATTTAACATGGCCAATTCAACTAACCTGCACATTTTTGGACTGTGGGAGGAAACCCGAGCACCCGGAGGAAACCCACGCAGACACAGGGAGAATGTGCAAACTCCAAACAGTCAGTCGCCTGAGGCAACTGTCAGCTGAGTAACGCTATCTTATATAAATGCTGATAAGATGAATAATTAAAACAGTCAATGTTCCAAAATCTGATCCCAAACAATGCTTCAGAATCTTTCCGTTTTGTCCAAGACCTCTGGCATATCCATACTTTTTGCATGCTTGGTAAACGATTTAGATATTTACTGAATTCCCAGCACATCCCCTGTCTTTTACTAATCTTGTCTACTAAGCCGTCCATAACATAACCACAATTCTCCTCATCCGTAGCTAATTTGCTACAGAGATTCCCTGTCAGGCCTTTGCTGAATCCAGTCTCCAGTAATGCGCTACAACATTGGCCAACTTGCAAAAGTGGCTTTCATTTATGCATGGTCAACACTCCAACTTCACGTTTTCTTGTACAGTAACTATCACAAGGTTCTTTCTGTACTGAATTCAAACTTTGCAGATCATGAAAAGATGAACCAAAGCCAAATTATTTCACATCCATATATGGTATGCACTGTCACATTCTATGCAATACATCAGCAGCCAATTCCTGTGTTGTTAATCCAAAAACAAACTAACATCTCGCGAGGGTAGTGTGCTGTGAATCAATCCTGCTCGTGTACGATTTGTGGCATGGTCATAGGAGAGGTTTATCATAGAATACCCAAAGTGTGGAACAGTCTATGAGGCCCAACCAGACTACACCGACAGTCCAAATAGTAATCCACTCAGACGCAGTCCCCTACCCTGTTCTTCTTCATTTACCCCTGACGAATGCACCTAAACCGACACCATGCGCAATTTAGCATGGCCAATTCACAATGCCTGTATACGTTCCGATTGTGGGAGGAAACCGGAGCATCCAGAGAAAACTCATGCTCACAAGGGGAGAATTTGCAAACTTCACACAGCCAATCGCCCAAGGCTGGCATTGAACCCAGATTACTGGTGCTATGAGGCGGCAATTCTAATCACTGAGTCACCACGTTCTCCAGAATTCCACAATTTTACTGTTGTTTACATCCATGGCAACAGAAAAAAGGACCAGGTTTCTGCACTGAACAATTCGTGACTAAATATTGTCCATAGATCGATTCACCCTGCGATTAAGCAATTCTAATCCTTGAAGAAATGCATTACCAATTAAAAGCCGAAACACTTGTTACGTTTTCCTCCATTAATCACTTGCAAGTACAGAGGAAGATTTAAAAAATGATGAATATTATGGACAGAGGGAACCCTGGCAACTCAGGTCAGTGGACTCTGTTCATAGGATGATTATTGTGATGATTATTGTGCTGATTAGGACGCTGCTTCTATAACACAGTAACGTCATAAGTGGACGGGAATGGGTCTGGATTAATCTTCGGAGGGTCGGTGTGGATTTGGGATAAATGACCTGCTTCCATGCTGCAGATCTTGTGATGTATGCATTGATTTGGAGGGGGTCTCTGATTTATCAATTAAACTTATGGAAATTGAAGTTGTGAAGGTAAACTTGATTTATTCGGACGTAACAAGCTTTTTATTGGAAAGAGCACAGGGAGCTAATGAATTTTCTGCATCTACTCGAGATGTTCAGGCTGTTCCACTACCTGACAAATAATCACATAATTATTTGCAGGCAGAAGGCATTTGTAATTTACAATTGGACAGTGGTCCAGGGACCAACCACACCCCTTTCGCCAGTGAAATCTCCATTTAGAAGCAAATCACTGGCACCGGTTCATCTGAAAGCTACACTTCAACTACTGCTAGAACCAACAGTTTTGCAGGTTACTTGGTTTCAAAACATGCAGGAATCCTCCAGAAATCATTGGCGGAAAAAAAACAATACCTCGCTCAGTTCATTTCATAATTTAAAACCGAGCAGACTGATAAGGCAAGAAAAACCTTAGAACAGCAAAGGAAACTCAAATTGAGCCTCAACTTCCAATGATTCTTGGCTTAATTGAAACTCGGGAAATGAAGTCATTTTACCGAAGAGTCATCATCCCTGATTAAAAGAACATCAAATATACAGCTCCAAACATTTAACATTAGTACCCTCACGAAAACTGAAATTAGATCTTCCTAAACAAAATCACCAAGCAGGATGGGAAGAGGGAGGCAATCTGCTTGTCTGTTTGTATTTCAGAATCACTGTGTAAAGAATATGATGAGCTCTGTCATTAAAAAAAAAATGATATTCTTTATTTTGCTTGATTTGGAGCAGAAGGATACACTGACACCCACAGACGTCTAACAGGACAGACCTGAACGCCGCTTGCATTAATCTGAATTCACAACTCCATTCACTGTGATAATTTACAAGTGAAGGGAAATCCATCTGGGGAAATCAGACAAGACAGGACTTGCATGTCAGGATAAAGTCAGCCATCTGCCCATCTCAAAGATTATACACCTTATCCCTCATTTTGATACTAACCTAATCATTGTACTCTCTTTCTCTTCCCTGTAGTTAACATCTTTACAATTTTGATTCTCTTTCGGGGAAAATGTAACCTTTCGAAATGTGTCACTGTCTACCTGGTAGCAATGTCAACGTCAGATCTATTAGTGATTATTCTCGACTTGATATTGAGGCATATTCCAATTGTTTATCGGGAACACTTTTTATTCCTGAAGACACTCCCGTTGTGTAATATTCATGCAGCACTGGTTTACACAGTGACAGACTGTTCAGTTTGGTTCACAGTCGCTTTCACCTTCGATAGATTTGTGGCGATTTCTAGTCAGACTTTGAAAAGTACTTTTTGCACAAAGAAATCAGCGGTTACCCTTCTGGCAGGCATAACACTGCTGAGCTTAATGAAGAACATTTTCTGGTTTTTGATGTTCACACGACAGTACACACTTAAGAATTCGCCAATGTTTTGTCAGGTAAGAAATGATCATTTTTCACTAACATGGACAATAATCGAGTTCCTACAATACATTTTAACTCCATGCTTACCTTTTACTCTGATCCTGCTTCTAAACACATTTACGGTTAGAAACATTGTAGTCAGCAGCCGAGCCCGTAGGAGACTCCGGGCTCACAGCGACAGGAAGAAACCCAGCGATCCGGAGTTGGAGAATCGAAGGAAAGCAATCATCATATTATTTGTTATCTCAGGGAATTTTGTATTATTATGGACAATGCTAATGATTTATTCTGTGTGGAGACACATGTATTTCTTCGGCTACAATTTCATTTGGATACCTGACATTGTACGTGAAATTGGTTTCATGCTGCAGCTTCTGAGTTGCTGCACAAACACATGTATTTACGCCGTGACTCAGACTAAGTTCAGAGAGCAATGGAAGAAGTTGCTGAGCTGTCCATTCAATCAAGTCGTTAAATGCAATAAACAACGAGGAGAACCAACTTATTTACTGTCTCTGAAATTTATACGGCCTTCTTTCTTTCACCGAATTTTGCCACTTAATGGAACAACTCACCTCGAAGTCAAAGGTACAGATTCCATCGCTCTGTCGTTGACTCTGTGTCAAATGTCCATTTCTATTTGTGCAATGTCCCATCCCATAAGGTGGCAGCATGTGTAACAGGTGTTCCTCCTTATTGTGTTTGTCTCTGCCAGTGTTGGTTCATTTTTGAGTGGACTGCTCCCTTTAAATCAAATTGCAATTCAGATCACTAACCACTCTTTAGACGATGGTGATGAAGTCCCTTACAAAGACACAGCAGTTCGTGCTGTTATCAAATGCACCACTGTTGTCAGGAATTAAGATTAGCAATTTCGACCTAGTCATGGTCAGGGGACAGTAATGTTGTCCTAAGTCTTGAAGTGCTGTAGCTTTGAGATTGGGGCGGACGATGTGCCAGGAACGGATGGAGGAACCGTTTTACAGCAACTAGAGGGAGTGATGGATGCCAGTTTCAGGAACAGAGAATTAAACATCAGGTGGAATTCTTACCTCCAGTAAAGGTAGAAGAGCGAGACATGCAGTGAGGAGACTCCTGTGGCTACCCCTATCACTAACAAGAATGCTGGTCTGATAAATGTAGGAATTGAGGGAACTCTCAGGGGAGTGTAGTAACCACAGTCAAATCTTTGGTACTGAGACTGGCTCTACGGTAACTACGGGTACAGAGAACATAGAATTTTGAACAGAGAACGTAGCAGAACACAACGCAGTACAGGACGTTCGGCCCTCGATTTTACGCCGACTTGTGCAACCAATCTGAAGGCCATCTAACTTACTGGTATTAATATATTTATGTAATGACCATTTAAGTGCCTGAAAGTTGTCCAGTCTACTATTGTTGCAGGCAGCGCAATCCACGACCTTACTGCTCTCTGAGGAAAGAACCTACCTCTGACATCTGTCCTATATCTATCACCCCTGTGTTTAAAGCTATGTCCCCGCATGTTAGTTATTACCATCCAAGGAAAATACTCTTACTTTCCAACTTATCTAATCCTCTGATCATCTTGTATGCCTGCATTAAGACACCTCTTAACCTCTGTCTTTGCTTGCAAGTCGTTCACATAATGCCAGGCAACTTCATAATAAATCTCCTCTACACCTTTTCCATTGCTTCCAAGTCCTTCCTGTAATGCACCTAACAGAATTGTATGCAACACACCGAGAGTGGCCACACCAGAGTTTCGTAGAGCTGCAACATGATCTCATGGCTCTGAAACTCACTCCCTCTACCAAGAAAAGCGAACACACTATATGCTTTCTCATCAGCCCTATCAAACTGGTTGGCAAAATTCAGGAATCTATGCATACAGACACCAAGATGCCGTTGCTCATCCACATGACTCTGCAGCTTATCTATGTCCCTCTGTAACCTGCAACGTCGTTCTGCACTGTCCACGATTTCACCAATATTATTGCCATTCACAAATTTACTAACCCATCCTTCTACGCATTCATCTAGTCATTTATAAATATGAAAAACAACAGTAGCCCCCAAGACAAACCCTTGCAGTACACCACTAGAACTGAACTCTGACAAGAACATTTCCCATCAAGCATTACCCTCTACCTTCTTTCAGCGAGCCAATTTAAGACCGCTAAATCACCATCAACCCCATGCCTCCGTATTTCCTGCAATAGCTTTACTGAAACTCATATACATAACATCAAGGGCAGGACGTCATCCATTTGTTAGGTCACCTTATCAAAGTACTCAATACTTTTCGTACCTACCCTTCATAAAACCATGTTAACTATCCTTAATCAAATTGTTGCTCCACAGATGATTATAAATCCAACCTCTGAGACTCGTTTCCAACAATTTACCCACAATCGAATGGTGGTCTATAATTACCAGAGTTGTCATTACTCCTTTTCTTGAACAACGGACAGCATTTGTTATCGTCCCGTCTTATGGCACTATCACTTCAGACAATGACGAATTAAAGATAAAAGTCAAAGGGTTCGCAATCTCCTCCCTTCCTTCCCAGAGAATCCTAACTTAAATCCCATCTGGAAAAGGGGACTTATCTATTTTCGCACTTTCCAGTGTTGCTAACACATCCTCCTTATGAAACTCTATTCAGTCTCGGCTAATGGCTTGTATCTCAGTGTTCTCCTGTACAAATACTGACGCAAAATATTCATTTAATGCCTCAACTATGGTTTAAGACTCCACGCACAAGTTCTCATCATTGTCGTTGACAGGCCCTCATCTTGCATAACCCATTCTTTAACACATAGTCTACTTTATTGCAGTGAAAACACCAGAGACTTTTAACATCTCTTTCCCCGTTAACAGTTTCCTTTTCCCACGTAAGTAGTATTTATGGTCTCCACTGAGATCTACTTTTCACTGACCATGTGAGGATTATTCTGTTCCCCAATTTCTATCCTTTACGGACTGAAATTTGATCAAAGCTAAACCCACTGGTATTTATCAACCATTTCAGCTTCTTATCTTGCTGTTTTAACTCTCTTCTCTTCCACGAATTCTCAGTGCTTCAGGAGGTGAATTTTTGAAATTCTCAGTCTTTTCCACGCGACGTTTCTGACTAACTGCCATTTTTTTTTTACCTCTAACACAACCTTCTTCATTTTCAATTGGATTTTAGTAAATTCTGAAAGTTGTCATGACGTTTCCTGCAAATTTAAATGTTTAGCTACTGCTGTAATTACATGTCCTTTTCCCAAGGATGAGGTAAGTCCATCTCCAGCTATTACTGCCACCCAGAATGTTCGGAGTGATTTAAAGAGCCAAACACTTGAACCAACTGAATGTACCACCCACAACAAAAGACACCAAAGCTTACCATTCATTGCAATTGAGCCCAGCAACCATAATCCGAAACTGAAAGCGTAAACAAATTCCCTGTTCATTATGGACATAACCAGACTGCTAAAAAGAAGGTAGCACAGATACCATCCTTTAGTTATTGTAAAGGCCGATGTAGTGTGCATATTCCAGGAGTGATGCAGCTATGGAAAATACTCAACTTTACACAAACAGAATTGATTCAATTACTGAAACATGAAAAATTAAAACAGAATTTAAAATAATTTATTTGCAAAGGAAACAATAGTATCACAACTAAACGAAGATGTTCCAAGCCCAGCAGCATCCCATAAATACATCCCGTAGCAAAACGTAAATTCAAACACAAAGTCTTATATGCAGAAATGATTTCAGTGCAAAATTTCAGGCAAGAACTCTGTTGAAGCCTGGGACCAATTTTTTCTTTTTTACTGTAGCTGCTTCTGTCGGTCCCAGCAGTTTTTACCTGCTTGCTGCAAAAATAATCTGACGACAAATATATAACCTGACTTGGGAGAAATGGGAACTCCTCTGCAATTGTTCTAAAGTAACCAAACCAAACTAATCGACATCTCTGCCTTTATGAACATTCTTGTAATAAAAGCAAAACGAGGACAAAATAAGCTTGTTTAAGAGGCAGCATCATCACGATATCAACCAATTGATTTTATGCTCTTGTGAGCTGAAAGCCAATAGTGCAAAGCCCGTCTGAATATATGTGAAGGCTGTTTCACGAGGGATAGGTCCACTTGTTAATAACTGTCTTGGTTTCATTTGTTCATCAGCAGTGCCTGGCTGCACCATCCGCAGGAGTCCAACAATTATAAATAGGACATATCTCATCCTCTGCTGCATCATGAACAATCGGGATGATGAAAATTCAATAATTGATAACAGAGATAATTCTTATGTTAGCAGTTGTAAAAACCATAAAACAGTTAAACCCATGACGTGCACTGAGGAGTCAAAGAGTATCACACACAAAATCACACCGGTATATGCACAGCAATTTATTCACATAAATACCAACTCAAACTGACTGGCTCAAACACAAACGAATGCTCACGCCAGCAAATACACATACACGGCTGCACTCGCTGATCTACACAATCTCACAAACACGGACACACACACACACACACACACTCTCTCTCTCTCTCTCTCTCTCTCTTTCTCTCTCTCTCTCTTTTTCACAGCCAGGCATGAGCATGCCCTGAGGTACTACACATATACACTCACACATTTAAACAGACATATATCCGCATGCACAAAGAGACATAATCGACACGAATATTACTTCGACAGTGTGAGAGAGCAGAAAATGGGGCATGAGCTAATTTTCAGTGGCTGGATGATCTCTCTGGTAATGGAATGGCACCTGTGTTAGTGGACTAATGTTTGGATACTCAGCAATATGCAACATGTATATTGTCGATATGTTTTTTTAAAAAACACAATAGTAATACAATAGAGATAGTGTGAGATAACTAATGCATGAATACTCAGCAATATGCAAACTTTTTATTGGATAAATGAAATTTGCATACTTAACACTGTGAAAACAGTGTACCGTGTAAAGGCAAACAATGGCTACTGTGGAAGACTGATACATGAATATTCAATTATGCAACCGATGTATTTAATATGAGTTCATACTGAAATACTGGATCATTTCCGGTCATTACAGTAAAATAATGTAGCTTTTGTTGAGCTCTGAAAGACTGAATGGAGTCTTGCATCAAGTGAGGTCCGTGTAGCGGCAAACATTTAACAGATCGATCAACTATCCAAAATAATCAGAGACTGGTAGACACCCACATCATTGAACATACTACATAGAACGTTGTACGTAGAACATAGAACATTTCAGCGCAGTACAGGTCCTTTGGCCCTCGATGTTGCGCCGACCTGTGAAATTAATCTAAAGCCCGATTAACCTATACTATTCCATTCTCATTGATGTGTTTATCCAGTGAACATTAACTATCCTTAATGCTGGCGATTCCACTACGCCCTTACAACTCTCTGAGTAAAGAAACTACCTCTGACTGCTGTCAAATTTCTATCACCCCTGAATTCAACACCATGTCCCCTCGTGCTAGCCACCACCATTCAATGAAAAAGGCTTCCATTGTCCACCCTATCTCATCGTCTGATCATCTTGTATGCCTCGATGAAGTCACATCTTAAATCTTTTTCTCTCTAACGCAAACAGCCTCATCTCACTCAGGCATTCCTAATAAGACCTTCCCTCCATATGAGGCAACGACCTGGCAAGTCTCCTCCGCACTGTTCCCATTGCTTTCATTTGTTTCCTACAATGCAGTTGCACCAGAGGTTTGTACGGCTGCATCAGGACCTCATGGCTCCCATACCCAAACCTTGGCCTAATAAAACCTAACATACCGTACGCCTTGTTTATTAAGGAAAAAGTGAGGACTGCAGATGCTGGAGATCAGAGCCTAAAATGTGTTGCTCGAAAAGCGCAGCAGGTCAGGCAGCATCCCAGGAGCAGGAGAATCGACGTTTCGGGCATGAGCCCTTCTTCAGGAATCTATCACGTTAAACTCCATTCGCCACCTCTCAGACTAGCTCTGCATTTTATTTATCTCCCTCTGCAGCCTGCAACCTCCTTGCATACTGTCTACAACTCAACCGAATTTAAAGTCGTCAGCAAATTTACTAACTCATCATTTTTCGGACTCATCCTGTTAAGTTATAAGGATGACAAACAGCAAAGGCACCAAAGCAGATCCTTAAGGTACACCACTAGCAAATGAACTCCAGTCTCAAATAAGGATGAGGCATGAAGGTTCAATTAGTGCTCTTTAGAGATACAAGTTAACCAGGAAGGACCTAAAGAGAGAGCTAAGAAGAGCCAGGAGGGTACATGGGAAGTATTTTTTTACATTCAGCCAATTTCTGAAGCAAACCGCTAAATCAGCCTCAATCCCATGCATCTTTATTTTCTGCAATAGCATACATTGGTGAACCTTATTAAATGCTTGATTGAAATCCATATGCACTACATCATCCATATTTGACCCTCATCCAGCAGTTTGGTTACCTTCTCAAAGAACTCAATAAGGTTTTTCACGCATGACCCACCCTTTAAAAAATTGTGTTGACTATCTCTAATCAAATTATTCCTTTCTAGGTAATTTTAAATCCTATCTCTTATAATCTAATTTAAACTATTGCCCACAAGAGAAGTAAGGCTCACTGGTTCAGAATTACCACGTTTGTGTCTACTCTACTTCTTGAATAAGGGATCAACACTTACTATCCTTCAGTCTTCTGGCAATATTACTGTAGACAAAAGCGACACAAAGATCAATGCCAAACATATGCAATCTCCTCATTACTTTCCCAGAGAATGCTTTGATAAATTCGATTAGGCCCAGGAAACTACTTTATTTTCACACCTTCGAGAATTGCTAATACCTCCTCCTGATGAAGCTGCATTCCGTCCAGTCTAATAGCCTGTATTCAGTATTCTCCTCGACAACATTGTTGTTTTCCTGGGTGAATACTGACGAAAACTATTCATTTAGCGGCTCTCCTATCTGTTTGGACTCCACACACAGCTTTCTACTACTGTCCTTTACTGTCCTCAATCTTACCGTATCATTCTTTTATTACTGACATACTTGTAGAAATCTTTCGGCTTTCCATTGATCCTACTTGCCACAGACTTCTCATCTTCCCCCACCCCACCCCCGGCTGTTCTTAGCTCTCTTTTTAGGTCCTTGCTAACTAACTTGTAACTCTCAAGCGCCCAAACTGAACGCTCCCTCTCATCTTTACATGAGCCTCTCTTCTTCACTCGAAAAGAGGTTCAACGTCTGTATTTAACTGCGTTTTCGTTCCTCGACCACTTCCACCCTCTCCTGGCAGGTGCACACGCAGTTGCTGTTCCTTGAACAAGCGCCACATTTAAATTGTGCCTATCCACTGCAGTTCCCTTCCCCATCGACGCACCCCAAATTTCGCCTAATTTGCCTTCCCCTAACTGTAAGCCTTGCCTTGCAGGATATACCTATCCGTTTACATTGCTAAAGTAAATGTCGCCGAATTATTGTCACTTGCACAAAAGTGCACGCATACCTCCAAATCCATCACATGGCCTGTTTAAGTACCCAGTACCAAATCTAATATGTTGTCGTGTCTTGTTGGCTTTACTACATACTGTGTCAGGAACCCTCCCCCCCCCCCCCCCCCCCCCCCCCCACACACACACACACACGTTGGAATAAAGAAGTAAAACATCTGAAGTACTCTAAGCAGAGCATTTCCAGGCAATATTGTAAAATGACAGTCGCCCATGAGAACTACCCTGCTACTTTCGCTTCTATCCAGAATCCTCTTCGCAATCCTTTGTGCTACATTTCTGGAACTTTTGGAAGGCCTACTGAAAGCTCCCGAAGGGGTGTTATCTCCTTGCGTGTTTCTAACGTCAGCACAGACTATCTCAGTAGACGAGTCCTCATCAAACGTCCTTTCTGACACCATAATACTGTCCTTGACTAACAATGTCACACCTTACCCTCTTTTACTACATTCCCAGATCTACTGAAACACCTAAACCTGTGACCTGCTCCATCCATGTGTCCGAAATGGTCACAACATCGAAGTCTCAGGAACCAACCCATGCAGCAAGCTTACCCACCTTATTCCGGATGCTCATGCCATCCTGGAATAAGTTGGGTGAATCAGATCCTAAAATGAAAATGCTTCTGTCAATTGTTTGACCTATAGGATCTTATCACGGGGGATAAATTAATCTCATCATAAATTGTCATCACCGTGTTACTCTTCAAGATACAACAATAAAAGGCAAGCGACTGAGGGCTCTTGTGTCTTGAGCAAGTGTCCCTATCTATAATCCTGGAAGACTGGTCTTATATCTCACCTCTCCTCATCAGACCTCTCAGATTATAAATTTGGCAATGTTGTTTGAGAAAATAAAAATGGTTGCTGTTTACTCCAGCCATCATTCACATGGAGAAAATTACTTTCCGTTTGTGTTTAAACTCATTGAAACTCCACATAGAATGATACGTTAGTTTCTTTGAAAGAGACTGGGAGATTATGCCAAAAACTATCGAGTGTCTTTTCCCGGTAGTCCTGATCTGACTATACTTGTCTGTTTCCAACGCTGGATGGGACGATTAATAGAGCTTCCTTGACGTCACAGGAAAGCTGTGCCTGATTGCCTATTAGGAAATCTGTCCGAGATTTGATAAAAAGACACATTCCAATCAGAGATAAAGTAATTTATCAGTGATTAACTAATTAATAAGTTAATTAATTAGGGGTGGCTGTGCAGGCGTTGTACTGTCGCTGTTTGACATGGGAAATGACTGTTCACATTGGGAACTGCATTGAACACATCTGCAGGAAGTTTTCTTTGCTGGAAGAATTCCACTGCAGAGTTTTTGAGCTGGAATCGGAGCTTCAAACCCTGCAGCACATCCGGGAGCTGGAGAAGCACCAGGAAGCTTTGTTTCCAGAGGCAGTCATACCTGGTAGATGAACTTTCACAAACACTGCCTGTGGACAGGGAGAGCATCGTGTGACTGCAAGTGAGGTAGGTGGAGGGATTCCAGTAAGGGAGCGTCAGCTGTACGTTTAAAGAATCAAGGATCAAAACAGGACTCTGGAGGGTTGTAAGGTATCCAGGAAAGAACTGAAGAATCGACTCAGGAGTGCTAGGAGGCGACATGAAAAACTTTAGCGGGAAGGAATAAGGAAATCCCTGAGGCATCCTACACTTATGTAAGGAAGAAGAAAATGACCGCAGGTGAGGGTTGGACCAATGAGGGGCGGTGGGGGGAGCTTGTGGCTGGAGGCAGAGGTGGTAGGCGAGGTACTTAATGAATACTGTCTTTCAGTATTCCTTACTGAGAGGGACCTTGCCATTCTTGAGGAGAGCGTGAAACAGCCTGATATGCTTTAACAGGTTGATGGTAAGAGCGAGGATGCGCTGAGAAATTGCGAAACATAAAGGTAGTTAAGTCTCCTGGGCCAGATACGATACACTCAACTTTCTACAGGAAGCGAGAAAAGAGATTATTGTGCCTTTGGAGATGATCTTTGCGTTCCCATGTCCACTGAAGTCGTACTAGATGCGTGGAAGTTGGAAAAAATTATTCTCTTCTTCAAGAAAAGGAATATGGATCATCCTGTGAATTACAGACCAGTGAATCTTCGGCTTTTGGTGGGTAAATTTTTGGGGAGGATTCTGAGACAGAATTTATCATGACTTGGAAAATCATAATTTAGTTAGAGAGAGTCAGCAGACTGTGTGATGGCAATTCATACCTAATAGGCCTTACTGAATTCTGAGTATTGACAAAACACATTGATAAATGTAAAGCAGCGGAGTTGATGCACATAGAGTTAATAAAGGCGTTTGTAAGTTTCCTCATTCTGAAAGTGAGGAGGAATAGGATAGAGGGAAATATGGTGGTATGAATACAGAATTGACTGGCCCATAGAACACAGAGAGTAGTTGTGGTTGGAAAGCATTCAGCCTGGACGTCGGTGACCATTGGTTTTCCTCAGGGATCTGTTCTCAGTCCTCTGCTTTTTGTGATTTTGTAAAAAATAATGACTTGAATGAGGAAGTGGAAGGGTGGGTGAGTAAGTTTGCTGATGGCACGAAGGTTGTTACAGTGGTGGATAGCGTAGATTGCAACGGGATATTAACAGGATGCAGAGCTGGTCTTAGAGTGGCAGATGGAGTTCAAGCTGTAAAAGTGTGAAGTGATTCATTATGAAAATTCAAATTTGAATACAGAATACAGGATTAAACGCAGGCTTCTTGGCAGTATGGAGGAACAGAGAGATTTTGGTGCCCTTTTTCAGAGATCCCTCAAAGTTGCCATCGAAGTTGATGGGGTAGTTAAGAAGGCATATGGTGCATTATCTTACCTTAACAGAATATTGTTTCAAAGAGTATTGAGGGTATTGTGCAGCTGTATGGACCCCTGGTTCGACCACGTTTGTAGTATTGTGTTTAGTTCTGGTCGCCTCATTGTCGGAAGAATGTGGAGGGATTGGAGAGGGCTCAGAGTAGATTTTTTTTAGATTAGATTACATTACAGTGTGGAAACAGGCCCTTCGGCCCAACAAGTCCACACCGACCCGCCGAAGCGAAACCCACCCATAGCCCTACATTTACTCCTTACCTAACACTACGGGCAATTTAGCATGGCCAATTCACCTGACCCTGCACATCTTTGGACTGTGGGAGGAAACCGGAGCACCCAGAGGAAACCCACGCAGACACGGGGAGAACGTGCAAACTCCACACAGTCAGTCGCCTGAGGCGGGAATTGAACCCGGGTGTCCAGCGCTGTGAGGCAGCAGTGCTAACCACCGTGCCACCGTGCCGCCCACGAACAGGATGTTCCGTCTGGACTGGAGGGCATGTGTTATGAAGAAAGTTTGAGTGATTATTGCTTTTCTCATTGGAACGAAGAAGGAGGAAAGGTGATTGGGTAGAAGTGTACAAGATTATGAGAGACATAAATAAATGAAGAGTCAGAGAGTTTTTTCCCAAGGCAGAAATACTTATTGCAAGGAGGTATAATGTTAAGATGTTTGGAAGAAGGTTTGGAGTAAATGTCAGAGGTCGGTTCTTTACACAGAGAGTAGTGGAATGTACTGCCAATGTTGACGGGAGAGTCAGATACATTAGGATCTTTTAATCGTCTGTTGGAAAGGTACACGGATGATAGTAAAATGAAGGATATGTAGGTTAGTTTGATTTGAGAATAGGATAAAGTTTCAGCATGACACCGAGGGCCAAATGGCCTGTAACGTGCTATACAGTTACGTGTTCTATGTTCTATGTTCAGCTGTTGACCTTATCCAAATTGTAGAGGGTATCTGTTCCCTGCTTGGATGAGTAGCAAAGTTGCGAGATGGATGGGGCAGTGGCGTATGGCACCGAGAGTAAGTCGGCCATTCCAGTTCAGGGAACAGAAAGACAAGTGAAATGATTTGGATTGGAATGTACAAGCAAATTTACTGATGACACTGAAATAGGCGGTATCGTGGACAAAGAGGAAGATTATTAGTAATTGCATCAGGATCTGGATCAGCTGGGAATGTGAGCAGAGAAATGGTAAATGGAGTTTAATGTCTATAAGTGAGACAAGTTGTATTTTGGAAAGTTAAATCAAGATAGGGGGTGAATGGTAGGGACATCTTGGATCTTGGAGTTCAGGTTCACAGTTCTCTGAAAGTAGAGTCACAGATAGAAACGGCAGTGAAGAAGGCTTCTGATACACTGGTCGACAGTCTGGGCATTCAGTCGAGCAGCTGGTAACTTTTGCTGCAAATATATAGCATATTGGTGAGTCGATACTTGGAGTATTTTGTTCAGTTCTGGTCATCCTGTTAAAGACCGCTGTTATTAAATTCGAAAGCGTGTAGAAGCAATTTACGAGGTTGCTATTTGGACTCAATGGTTTGGGTTAAGGGACAAGCTAGTGTTTTTTTCTTCAAAGTGTAGGAGTCTGCCTGGATATCATATAAGTATGTGTAAGATCATGAGGGTCATGGAGACGGGAAATGCACTCAGGCTTTTACGCTAGTTTCAGGAATCAAGGACTAGAGGGCATCAGTTTAAGTTTAGAGGGTTTAGAATACAAGGTAACTGAGTAGCAACCTTTTTACATGGACAGTGATACGCATGCGGAATGAACTGCCAGTGGAAGTCGTTGAGGCGGGTACATTAACAACATTTTAAAAAGCATTCGGACAAATGCATGGATAGCACATGATGAGAAGGATTAGGGCTAAGTGTAGGGCAATGGGATCAGCATAGACAGATATTTTGATCGGCATAGACTGTTTCGGCCAAAGGGCTTGTAGGACTCTATGACACTCTGACTTCGTGGCAGTTGTAGAGGATTCTAAATTGAGGGAAACGATCATATCCTTTGTAAACAGTTTTGGGAGTCCTGAAAAGTGCGCTGCTTTTCTGTTGCCAGGGTACCGGACATAACTGGTAGGCTAGGAAGAGTATTGGACAGGGAGGGGGAGGATCCAATTGTTGTGGTTCACGTCCATCCAAATAACATCGGCAAGACTAGGAAATAGGACCTGTTCATATATTATCAGAAGCTAGGAACTAAATAAAGAACAGATCCTCAGCGGTCATAATTTCTGGATTACTGCCCAAACCATTCGCAAATTGGCAGATAGACACGAGAGTAAGAGAAGTAACATGCCACTGATAGAGCAGACCGAGAAAGAGGGGTTCCTTTTCATGGGGCACTTTCCCCAACTGAACGGAGTTGAGGCAAGTGTTCTGGCGATAAGTGTAGATAGGGTGGTCATCAGGAACTTAAAATAGGAAGTGGGGCAAAGACCATGCCGCCAAGAAGTATAATAAGTGAAGGGATGCAAAGCGGCAGGTAAACAGCTGTGAGGTCGTTTCTGCATTGAAAAATATGACAAAAACGAAAAGAAAAGAGAAATCATGAAACCATATTAAAGTCTCCAGGACACAAGATAATAAAGAATGTTTGGTAAAGATCAGTTTAAAACTTCAAAAATACTTGATATATGAGAACAATGAGAAGAGTGATGGTCAATATAGGACTGAATTTGTTGCATCTGAATCCACGCAGTATAAGAAATAAGGTGAATGAGCAGATCAAAATCGGCATATATAATACAGTGGGCATCACACAGGCGTGGCTGCGCGGGTATCAGAACTGGGAGCTAATTATCCAAGGACATAGGTCTTATCAAAAGACAGGGAGATGGGTAGAGTGCCTGTGGTTGACTTTTTGCAACAATAAAAGGAAATTAAATAAATATTAATGAACTAAGTAGGTTCATATGATGTAGAAACAGTGTGAGTAGAGTTGGGGAACCGCACAATTTAACACAGATAAGGTGAATTATCTGCCTCCAAACAGTACTCAGGCGAAGGCATAAAACACACCGAGACACAGAAAAGGCTGATAAGAAAGGTAAGATTACAATGACTATTAGGGATTTCATTATGCATGTGGACTGTGAAAATCATATTTCTAGTGGATTGCAAGAAAATGAATTCGTGGAATGTCTAACGGAAGACTGTTTGGAGCAGCTTGTGGTGGAGCCCACTGGTTAAGGGGCAATTCTGGATTTTTTGTTGTGCAAGGAGGCACACTTGAGAAGGGAGCTAAAGATGAAGGAATCATTGGAAGCAATGATTATAACATGATAGAGCATACTCTGCAATATTAGAAGGAGAAGGTGCAATCAAATGCAACTTGTATTCCAGTTGACTAAAGGCAACTAAAGAGACATGATAAAGGAGCTACCATAACTGACTGGGAAAGGAATTGAGCAGGAAAGACAGTGGAACAGCAAGGGCAGGAGTTTCTGTGAGGAATTCTGTAGACACAACAAACGTTCATCACGGAGGAAAAGAGGCATACTAAACGGAGGATGAGGCAACCACGGCTGACCAAGGAAGTCAAGGAGAGCAGAAAAGTAAAGGAGAAAGCATAGCATGCGGCAAAGAGCAGTGGGAAGCCAGTGGAATGGGAAGCCTACAAAGATCAACAGACGACAATGAACAAAGAAAGAGGAAGAGGGAAGGTTAAAGCAATTAAGGAAGATATATAGACAGAAAAAGACAGGCAAAAGCTGGAAACGATGCTGGAGAATTGGTAATGGGGCACACAGAAATGGGTGAGGGACTGAAGCAGTAGTTTGTGTCAGTCTTCACAGTGGAAGACACGAGGAATATCCAAAGCATTCATGAGACTTAGGGGTCACACATTAGTACGGTGGCCATCTTCAAGGAGAAGGCGCCAGAACAACTGAAAGGTCGGAAAGTAGATTAATCAGCCGAATCAGATGAGCTACACGCTGGAGTTCAGACGGATATAGCTGAAGAGATAGTGAAGCCTTTAGTCGTGACATTTTTGATATCACTGGCGTCAGTGAGAGTCCCAGAGGACTGCAAAATTGCTAATGTAACTCCCGCATACCCCTTTTAAGAAGTTAGTAAGGCAAAAACATGGAAATTATAGACCAGTTAGCTTGATCGCAGTTGTTAAGATTTTGGAGTTCATTGCGAAGGATGAGCGTTCTGATTACTTCGAAGTGCATGCTGAAATGGGGGAAAGTCAGCAATGATTGATCAAAGCAAGATCTTGCATGACCAATCTTGCAGAATGTTTTGAGAAGGTAACGAGAAGGTTAGACCAAGGAGGGCCAATTAATGTTATCTATTTGGACTTCCTGGAGGTATTTGATATGGTGCCGCACAGGACGCTGCTGAGTAATATGATTGAGACGCAAGGTACGAGCATGGACAGAAAATTTAGCTGTCTCTCAGAAGTCGGAGAGTGGATATAGAAAGGTCCTTCTCAGATGGAAGCCAGAAACTGATAATGTTCCATAAGGGTCAGTGTTGGGATCACAACTTTTCAATTTACATATTGATCAAGATGAATTAACTGAGGGAATTCGGCTAGTTTGCAGGCAATACAAAGATAGGTGGACGGGCTCGTGATATTGGGGAGGCCAGGAAGCTGCAAAACTATTTGGAAAGCTTATGGGAATGAGCAAAGAATTAGCAGTTGAAATAAAATGTGGCCAAGTGTGAAGTCATGCGTTTTTTCTTAAAAAAAGGCATGGACTATTTTCAAAATGGAGAGAAAAGTCAGAAATCAGGCGTATAAGCGGACTAGAGAGTCCTCGTCCAGGATCCTCTGAAGGTAAACTTGCAGGTAGAGCCTTTAATTAGAAGACAGATGTATTTTTCAGTTCATCTCGCGAGGACTAGAATATAAAAGCAGGCATGAACTTCTGAGGTTTTATAAGGCTTTCGTCAAAACACAAGAGTATTGCAAAAAAAATCAGTGGATGTATACGAGAACGACGTCAACAATGAAAATATTAACACATGAGGAACGTTATGTGATACTGGGGCTATACTCGGTGGAGTTGAGAAGACTAGGGGTTGGGGGATTGGGTTGAAATGGACAGAATATTGAACGGCCTGGGCAGAATAGACGCTACGAAGATGTTTCCTTTGTCAGGAGAGACGTGGAGCCGAAAGAACTGCCTTAAAGTAAAGGTAAGACCCATTAGAACGGAGATGAGATGAACCTTCTTCAGCCATAGAGTGGTGAATCTGTGGAATTCATTGGCACACACAACTGTGAAATCCACGTCATTGAGTATGTTTAAGATAGAGGTAGATCAGATCTTGATTGCTAATGGGACGACATGTATGGGGAGAAATCAGAAAAATGTCATTTGAACACCTATTAACCACGATTGAATGGTGGAGGAGATTCGATAGGCTGAATCGTCTATTTCTGCTCGTATGGTCTTCTGGTCTTCACGTGGCAGGTTACAGTTAACCAACGTGAAACAGATTATCCTGATTCTCCACTCATTTTTCTCTCCGTTCCCATTGTTGTCTCTCTCCGGGTGACTGAATGTGTTCCATTTCTTGGAAGCAAGCCTTGAACTTTGCCCACCACTCCCTCAGTGCTCTGACATGAATAATTACCGCTCAGCCAGACCAGCCATTTCTTTGTTGCCAATATTGAGAGCTGACTGCATACAAGTTAGCTGTCTTGCCTTGCCAATTAAAGCACTGACATCACTGATTATTCGTGACATGCTTGTCCAACACTTCGGGACCTCCGGAGATTCTGGAAGATGCTGTAGATTATTTCCTTTATTTCTGCACGTTTTCTGATCTGTCACCATGTCAGCAGCTCACTCTGCTTTTCTGTCTCTTTTTACATGTATGTCTCTATCTATCTGTGTGTCTTCAACACACTGCTTCAAGCTGATCATTGTCTCGCTTTTTCCACTTCTACATCCACAGTAATTCCCCTAAGCGTTCCATTTCTGTTTCTCAATTATTTCCCCGGCTCTCCCCTGTCCTCTTCTTATGTATAACCATCTGAGAGCCCTTGTTGAAATTTCTACCTTCATACAATTGTTGTGGAGTCATTGTTGGTGTTGCGCAGCTCAGCTGGCTTCTGGTCTAGTTTGTGGTATGGAGTGATGACAACACCGAAGGTTCTATAACAGCCGGGGTACAGCCAATAACACGTAGGACGAGGAGTAGGCCATTCACCCTTCAAACCTGCTCTGCTATTCGACAGGATCATGGCTGTTCCAACATTCCTCACATCGAATTTTCTGCCCTTTCCCTGTAACTCTTGATCCCCGACTGATCAAAAACTGTCCACTTAGTGTTAAATATGTTCAAGCACTCTGGCCCCCAAGCTGTCTGTTGAAAGGAGTTCCAAACTTTCACAGCTCTCTGAGAGAAGAGTATTTTTCTCTATCTCAGTCTGAATTAGACAATTATTTATTCTGAGACTTTGATCCTTGATTCTCCCATGCATAGAAAAGATTTCCTCAGCATTTACAGTGTCAACCTCCGCTAAGAACTCTTTATATTTCATGTGAGGGCACCTCTCATTCTTCTAAACTCCTGCGAGTAAAAATATGGACTGTTTAACATTTGATCATAAGACAACCCCTTCATACCAAGAATCATAGGAGTGTACCTTCCCTGAACCAAGTCCAAGGAAATGACGTATTTCCTGAAATAAATGTAGCAAATAACCTCACAGCGTTTCAGATATGGTCTCACCACTACCTTGAACAGTTGAACTAAGACTTTCATTTTCTTATATTCCCGGGAGAAGGCAGTCGGCTGCTTGTATTAAGCCTGGACTATTAATACAGAATCCAAGGTAATGTTATGGGGATGTGGGTTCGATTCGCACTGTAGCGCACGTTGAAATTTCAATTCAGTAAGAAAAAAATCTGGAATTCAGAATCCACTGATAATCATGAAATCGTTGCCCATTATTGAAAAAAGCCATCTGCTTCACTCACGTCCGTCAGGGTCGTTAAATCTGCTGTCTTCACCTGGCCTGATTGACATGTAACTCCACACACAGAAAAATGGGAGTAACTTCCAATTGACATCTGAAATGGCCTCGCAAGCCATTCAATTTTACCAACTGGTACATATTTTCAAACAATTGAAATTGGGTGGATCATATGTCGTCGACCAAAACATTGGAAAAGAAGACGCAGAAGCAGCCTTGTCGACCTTGCAATTTCCTCCTTACTAAAGTCATTGGGCTGCTGCCGAATATGGGAAAGCTCCCTCACAGACTCTTTTAAGCAACAGTCTGACATAGTCAAACCTACAGAATCATACCACACAGGCAGTGTCTCAGATACCACCGTCATTATCCCTGGATATGTCCTGCCCCTATGGCAGAACAGTCCCAGCAAACGTAACGGCACTTTCTTGTACAATCTAGAGGAAATTTTATTGGGACACCTAAACATTGATTCCAAACCTCATGAAAGTTTCTGGCTTCAAGTTAAGCAAGGCATAGAAACCTCCTGCTGATCACCACATATTGTCTTGCCTCAGCTGATGGATTGTACTTATCTATGCTTAGTAACACTTGGACGAAGCACTGCTGATTGCAATGGCAATAAATTTATTCTGGGCTGGGGATTTCAATATCCAACACCAATAATGGCTCGTCAGCAGTGCTAGTGATCGAGCTTGTCGGGTCGAAAAGAACACAACTGTTTGACTTGTTCCGTGGCAGGTGGTTAGGGAGACAACAAGGTAAAAGCAAACTTACACTCACCCTCACCAATCTGGCATCTGAAAATTCAACTGTATGATAGTATCGGTAAGAGTAACTACCGCACAATCCTTGTGGAGATTAAGTCCAAACTCACAGTTAGAATAATCTCCATCGTGTAACAGATTTCAAACAGATTTAGCAACACAAGACTGGGCATCAATGCGGAGTTTTCGGCAAGCCACAGAAGCCGAGATGTATTTCAGCACAATCTGTAAACTCATGGCCCAGCATATCCCGCACTTAAAAATGCCATCACGCCAGTAGATCAACCCTGTTTAAATGGAGTGTACGCAAGGGCATGCCAAGAAAAGCAAAAGTCATACTTGAAGATAAGGTGTAAGCCTAATGATGGCACCAAGCATGAATACTTGCATTCCAAACAGCATACGTAGCAGAGATAGACCAATCAAACAATCCCACAACCCAACACATCAGATCTGAAACCTGCATTTCTGCCACTGGCTTCCGTGAATGGCGATGGACGATTAAACAACTTGCTGGAGGTGAAGACTCCACAACGATATCAATTTATAATAATGGAAGGGGCCAGCACATCAATGCAAAACATAAGGGTCAAGCTTTCCCATCAATATTCGACCAGAAATGCCGAATAGATGGTCCATCTTGGTCTCGTCCAATGCTCTCAAGCATTACATGTACCACTCGTCAGCCAATTCAATTTACTCCATGTGTTATCAAGAAGTGTTTGGAGGTAATGAATACTGCAAAGTCTATAATCTTATAATAGTACTGACGATTTATTTTCCAGAATGTTTCGCTCCACTAGCTGAGCTGTTCCAATTACATTAAAATACCAGCATTTACCAGACAACTTGCAAACTAACCCTGGTATGTTTTGTACAATAAAAATTATACAAATCCAATGCGGCCAATTACGGCCGCATAACTCTACTCTTGAACATCAACAAAGTGATGGAAGGTGTCATGAACATTCCAACAAGCAGTACATGCTCAGCAATTAACTTGGTGACGCCGGAGTTTGGATTCCACCAAGGTAACTCTGCTCCTGGACTCATTAAAGATGTTTTCAAACGTGGACAAAACAGATGAATTCCAAAGGGGAGGTGAGGTGACAGTTTTTGATGTCAAGGCTGCATTCGAATGGAGTGTACACAAGGGCATGCCAAGAAAAGCAAAAGTCATACTTGAAGATAAGAGGCCCTGGCAATTCTGGAACCAAATCGAACCAGGACAACATTCGCGTTGTTTAGAGTTATTTGTGACACATAGGAAGATGCCCGTGGAGGTCGGTTATCTCAGCTCCAGGACACCCGTGCATTAGTACCTCAAGGTATTGCCCTTTGCCCAACTATCTTCAGCTGCTTTATCAGTGACCATCAATTCAACATAAGATCAGAAGTGGGGATATTCTTCGATGACTGCATATCGTTCAGCACCATTTGGATACTGAAGCAGTCCAAATGCAACAAGGTATGAATAATGTCCAGGTTTAGGCTGAGAAGTCCGAAGTGACAGTCACGCCACACAAATGCCAGACCATGGCCATCACCAATAAGAGACAAACCCAACAAAGCCGTTTTGTACTTAATGCTGTTTCCATCACTGAACTCCCCCACTATCAACATTCTGAGCTTATCATTGCCCAGAAAAAGAGGTGGACTGACCACCGAAACAAAACCGCCAGAGGAGCAAATGAGTACTGCGGCAAGTAGATAGTAAAATCTGTCCATCATCTACAAGCTACAAGTCAGGAGTGTGATGGAATACTCCTTAAATATCTGGAAACGTACAGCCCAAAAACACGTAAGAAACCTGACACCATCCAGGACAAAGCAGGCCGCTTGATTGGTACTAAATCCACAAGCATCGACTCCCTCCACCAACAAAGCTCAGTTGCAGCAGTGTATATTTTCGACAAGTGATACTGCAGACATTCACCAAGTATCGTCAGACCTCACCTTGAGCACCTCCATCGAAAAGAGCAAGGGAGGCAGGTATATGGGACACTAATGCCTTCAGGATTCCCGCCAAGCCACTAACCATTCTGAATTGGAAATTTCGTGCTGTTTGTTCACTGTCCCTGGATCACAATCTTTTAATTCCCTCCCTAATGGCATTGTGGGTCAACGAATAACAGGTGCAATGCAACTGTTCAAGAAGGCAGCTCACCACCACCATCTCAAACTTAACAAAGGACGTGCAATAAATGCTGGCCATCTAGCGATGTACATATCCGACACAGAAATAAAATTGAAAAAAAAAAACCTCGAAATAACACCTTGCATTCTTTTAATCTGCTGCATCCTGTGCTTCGTGCAAAAACATTCAAGGTGCCTTTTTTCTGCAGATTTCTCTATTAAAATAATACTCTGTTCTTTTCCCTCTCCCTTCTGAAATGAACAACTTCAGTGAAATATCAGTACCTCTCCATAATCTGACTGAGTCTCTTGCATTACCAGCCTTTCCACCGAATGTTTAGCCATTAGCAATTCTGGCGACAGAACGTTAATTTTCTTGCTCCAAGTCATTAACATCAAGCAGGTCCCATCTTTTGAAGCTCTCCCCTCGCCTGAGGTGCGTTGACATTTTCGTTACACAACGACCAGCTGTCTCCCAATAGTTAAACATTTCTTATAAGCCGCTAATGTTTTCATCAGTGTTTGCCTCTGAAATGGAGACAGTCGCCATCCTGCCTAGCACGTTTGCTCAAGCTGTTTGGAATCTGTGTGCTCTTTCCGAACTAACAACTTACTCACTGCCTGAGTATCAGCAAACGATGTGAAGTTTAACAGTATTTTGGCTTTCATTGCAAGACATTTGGAGTTCAGAAGTTGGGGTGGGTCACTGAATTTATACAGGGCCTACGTGAGACGACCACTGCAGAATAGTGTATTTTTTTCTCTATCTCAGTACTTCAAATAGTATATTCTCAGAACAGCCAAAGTGTCCATTGAAACTGTTACTGATCATTTGCAACTCCAATCTCTTGTCATTTCCCCATTACCTTCGATCCATTCCTGATTAAAAATCTCTAAATCACAGCGTTGAGTGTATTTCAGCACCACACCCCCTCGGCTGTGAGGATTCTGAAGACTTACTGCGACCTGTGAGAAGAAAATTCTCCTCATCTCTGCCTGAAATGGCCAACCCTTATTCTGAGATGTTGTCATCTGGTCCGAGAGATTATCAAAAGAGGAAACAATCTATCCTCATTTGGTTTGTCAAGTCCTCTGTGAATCTTTATATTTCAATAAAATTGCCTCTCATTCTTCTAAACACAAATAACTGCAGGACAATCTCATCAACTTCTAAACATAAGACAGTGCCTCCATGCTTTCGATTGTCCTGGTAAACCTTTTTATTAGCAAGAAGAGCAAGTGCACTCAGAGAGCACAGGTGACGTCAGAAGTGTGGCCCATCCCTCAGCCATTGACAGGCTGTACCAGAACCAGGTCTCCAATGATTAGATTACTTACAGTGTGGAAACAGGCCCTTTGGCTCAACAAGTCCACACCGACCCGCCAAAGGGCAACCCACCCATTCCCCTACATTTAAGGATGTTTAGATTAGATTACTTACATTTTGCAGATCTCCCACGTATCTCTTCATGACTCTGCTCCAGGCTCCAACTGTAGTTCAGAATTTAACTAAATATCTCAATGAGTCATGGAGTCGCTGAGAATCGCACTGATGGAAAAGTATGAAGCGTTGCTTCGGCGATAGGTATACTATAGGATGCAGTTTTGGAATCAATATGATAGGAGGGCTGCGATAGATCGGTGGGGTAACGTGAGGGGGTGCTGTTGCGTGGGGTTAACAGAGGATATTGACAGTCATGCTGCCTGATTGAAGAGTTTCCTGCATAAAGAGAGATTGGATAAATTGAAGTTGTTTTTTGCGAGACTAAATATTGATAGGGGACATGTTGGATATTTATTGCTGATTAGAACAATTGACAGTGTAGACGGCAAGAAACTGTTTTGTTTGAGAGCATGATCAATGACCTGGAATATACATTTGTAGAAAAAGGGTATAGGAATGAAAGGGTATAGGGAATTTTCTTTCTTACCAAGTAGGTGGTGGCAATCTCATGGCCTGTAAGGATGGTTTGGAGAAAACCATAACATTAATAAAGTCTTGAGAACAGAGTACAGAAATGGATCTTGGATCCAAGTTCAAAGCTCTCTGAAAGTAATGTGGGAAGACCTGAGGACCAGCCGTTTGGAAGGAGCTTTCGGTCCGAGACAGATTTCACTGCAGGTTTACAAGTGTGATACTTGAAATTTGGCGTTTACATTCAGAGGAGAGATTAGTCAAATTTGATTATTATTCTTTCGAATTTGGAAGGTAAACGGGTGATATAATTGAAGTCTTCAACATATTAACATGGAATGACAAGGTTCATAAATTAAATCATTTCCACAGGGTGAAGTTGAAGTAAAAAATGAGCTGGAACAAAGTCCTTTAATTCCCTCTCAACTACGTTGTAAATGTACTCTCCAGCACAGGAACCACAACTGTTCAAGAAGGCAATTCTTCACAAACGTCTGAAGGGCAACTAAGCACGTGTAATAAGTGTTTATCTCAACCAGTGACGGCCACATCATCGTCTAAGAATCAAAGCCGGGTCATTCAGGACAGATGATAGAATGCACTTCTAATGACAAAGAGAATTGAAAGTTTAGGGCTCTCTTTCTCCATTGGTGCTCAATGCTAATTCACTATTTTTGAAAAATTAAATTTGAGACAGGCATAGCATTAAGCCAAGGTATCAAGTATATGGGCACAGGGCAGGCACATGCAGTTAAGTACAGATTAGTTATGATCTTACTGAGTGGCTGAGTAGGCTCGAAGTGTTGAATAATCGCCGCCTCTGCCCATGAAGAATTGACTTTGATCTCTGTCAGCTCAATCAATATTCAGGTGAGTAACTCTGTTCAGTATATGATACAGTTAGTCTTAGATTCCCGTTGTCGTCCGTCTAAGTTAATAATCCACATCTTAACAGAACCCGAAGTGCAGCCAGTCATCATTGTGTAAATAATTAATATTAGCACTGTAATCTCTGAGCACATAAGAAACGGATCTATGTTCCAATCTAACCATTCTCTCTCTCAGAATCGCAACGGTGATGTGGACAGCCTTGGTTTTGCTGCTTGGAGCTCTGGTGTTATTGGAAGCCACCCAAACTGGTATTTATTTTAATCTTGCCTGCAGAGGTGTGTTCACCTCCCCGTCGGCAAATTGGGGAATTTCGGTTTGGAATAGTGGCCACTGTCCTCTTTAAGCCTTTTGTTGTTGCTCGGGGTGATCAAGTGTGTTCCTGCAACTAGCCCGTCCTGTTTCCATAATTCTGAAAGAGAAAGATTATTCCATTCTGAAAGCTACTGATTGGATTCCTATTCTGTCCAAAATTTATGCGTTTGCATTCTTTTGCATTGCAAACGTTTTTGCCCAAGGAGCTGCTCCCTGGCCCATCAGGCGTCCAATCAATATACTGCACCTCAGTAACAGCGAGGTAAAGTCATAGTGTTCCTAACTCTGATCTGGAAAGAATTTTACTAGGGTCCTACTTGAGCCAGAGGTGCGCAATAACATCTGTGAAAAGAATGATTTGACAACACTCCCGCCAAGTTTGTAATGTGGCGTTGCCCACCTCTGCATTCAAAAGAATTGGAGGGTAAAAGTCAGGGATTTTTGCGAAAACTTTATAAGGCACGAGTCACAACAAAGCTGGAATAATGTGAACATATTCACTTCCCTTACTGAAAAAGGAAATACAAACTGGAATTGGATGCCATCCATTGAGAGTTCGCTCAGCTGATCTAATGTGTGGAGGTATTGTCTTGTGACGAGAGGTTGAGTAAGTTGGAAGTGATGAATGGAGTGTAGAAGAACGAGATGCGATGTGATTGAAACATTTAATATTCTTAGTGGATTTGACCGTGTAAATGAAGAGACGTTGGCGCCTAATGTAGGAGATTTCAGAACAGACGGCGTCATCTTAGGCAAAGTTGCCACCAATTAAACGCAGAAATGTGAAGACTTTTCTTTCGTCAGAGGGTAGTGAAGCATGAACTTCGGCTGCTTGTTTGTATATAATCCACCATTCAATCATAGTATCAGAGCGTCTGGGAGAGATGCTTCGCCCCATCGAGGCTACACCATGAAATGGTACTTGTGGTCGACAGCAGCCCACTAACCGAAACCTGGCACACAGCCTGAATGTGTTTATCCAAGTGTCAGACAGTAGAACAGTACAGCACAGTACAGGTCCTTCAGCCCTCGTTGTTGTGCCGGTCTTTTATCCTCCTCTCAGATCACACTACTATACATAGCCTTCATTGCACTATCTTACATGTGTCTATCCAATTTGTCACTTAAATCTATCTGATATATTTAACGCTATTGAAACTGCATTCCACGCACTCACCACTCTCTTTGAAAAAGGGTTTAGAGATTTCTTGAGACAAGTATCCTATCGGACAGCACATTTCTGGAGCCCGTCTCCTTCTGGGTGAAACAGTTTTCCCTCAAATCTCTTATGCCCTGGTGAATATTCACTGCATCCTCTCCAGACAATTGCGGCCTTTATGTGGAGAGCAGAACTCTGTACAAAGTCCTGAAGCATGTCAAAGTAACATCTTTGCACTTGTAAGCTATGACACGTCTGATAAAGCCAAGTTGCTCCTCTGCCTTCTTCACTCCACTTTTATTATCTCCTACCATCTTCAGGGATCTCTGGACAAGCACCCTAAGATCACTTTTTGCCCCAAAGCTTCCTTGTGACCCGCCTTTCATTGGGAGCTGCCTTGTCTTGCTCCTTCTTCCAAAGTGCATCATCTTAAAGTTAAGAGTTAATTTCCAGCTGCCACTGACATGCTCATCTGACTATACCATTTATATCCTTCTGTAATCGAATGCATATTGTGTCTGATTGGCAAAATCAATTTGCATTTTGTCTTTTTTATTCTGTCTTCTAGTTCCAGTCGAATTATGTGATGAGAATGGAAGATTCTGCAGTACACTACAATGTGAGAAAATAAAGGGAAAGTTGTTCAATGGGGAAGGCCCATCTTTCCGATGGCGTTGCGTACCTCTCCCTGACATCAAAGCTGCAACGCCAACGCTGGAAAGCATCTGAGCTTACGATTGGATAGATCTGTCATCTCAGCAGTTTAGGCTCCATTTGATTGTGCTAATCCACTGGGATCTGACCATCTCTTTTCTCAGTCATGTGAATAAAACTGGGTGACATTAAGAATCATTGATTTTCCATGTCTCATTTCCCATTAAGTTCAGTGTCTTAACAGAAGCGACAGATAGGAAGGTCAGCAAATGGACAACACATATTGATGTCCTTTTACTTGCAGAAACTTAGCTGCTGTGCTGTGCTGTTATGCAAACTGGAGGATAGTGCAAAGTTCTGGTGTGGAGGTTTTGGAGAGGGCGCTAAGAGATGTGACAGGATGTCATCTAGTTTTCAGGATATAAGCTGCAATGAGAGATTGCACAATCTTACTTGTTTTTTCTATAGTTTTAGAGTTTGAGGGACGACCTGAGTGGGTTATACTTAATTAAGGCAAGTGTGTATAGATTACCAAGTGACTTCCTTTTCTCTGTGGTGGAAATATCAAAGACCAGTGTGCTTGCTGTAAGGTGAGTGGGAAGATCTAAAGGAATGAGCGAGGTATTTTTTTTTGCACAGATGGATAGTTGAAGTCTGGAGTACATTGCCAGGGGAGGTAGTGGAAATGGTAACTTCCAGCAAAGATGAGAGTCATTTATACATAGGCAGAGAAAAAAAGGAAAACAGAACATTTGCAGACAGATCGGAATAGCACAGAATGGCATCATGCTCAGTAGATATATGATGGACAGATGGGTCTCTTCCTGTGCTATACCTTTCAATGTTCTATGGAACTTTTTTTTATGGAGAGAGTCTGGATAAGCTCCAGTCGTTTTCTTTGGAGCAGTGGATGTAACGGGGAGACCTCATGAGATGTGAAGATTATTAGAGGCACGGACAGAGTGAACAGAAAACATCTGCTTCACCAGATGAAAGGTTAATACTAAGTCAGTACAATGTTGAATTGACAGGCAGAATGTTCAAAGGGGAGTTGTGGATAAACATTTTCCAACATAAAGTGATGGACATCCAGAATACGTCATCTGTGTTGCTAGCTGAGTTGGGAATCTAACAAACTTCAAAGAGCCATTGAAGAGCCACGTGAAATGTACTAACGTTGAAAGCTCAAGAGGATTACAGGCAGGCGAGGAAGGAGCTCAAGAATGGTCTGAGGAGAGTCAGAAGGGGACACGAAAAAGGCTTGGCAGGAAGGATTAGGGAGAATCCAAAGGCATTTTACACGTATGTGAGGAATAAGAGAATGATCAAAGAAAGAGTAGGGCCGATCAGTAATAGCATAGGGAACCTGTATATAGAGTCTGAGGAGGTAGGGGAAGCCCTAAATGAGTTTTTTGCTTCTGTCTTTACTAAAGAAAAGGACCTTTTAGTGAATGAAACCATTGAGGAGCAGGTAGTAAGCATGCTGGAACAGATAGAGATTGAGGAAGCTGGTGTGCTGAAAATGTGGACAAATATTAAGATTGACAAGTCGCCAGGGCCAGACCAGATTTGTCCTCGGCTGCTTTGGGAAGCGAGAAATGTGATTGCTTCGCCGTTTTCGAAGATCTTTGCATCCACGCTCTCCACCGCAGTCGTACCTCAGGACTGGAGGGAGGCAAATGTAATTCCTCTCTTCAAGCAAGGAAATAGGGAAATCCCCGGCAATTACAGGCCAGTCAGTCTCACGTCTGTCGTCTGCAAGGTGTTAGAAAGGATTTGATGGATAGGATTTATGACCATCTGGAAGAGCTGAAAATGTGTTGCTGGAAAAGCGCAGCAATCAGGCGGCATCCAGGGAACAGGAGAATCGACGTTTCGGGCATAAGCCCTTCTTCAGGAATGAGGAAAGTTTGTCCAGCAGGCTAAGATAAAAGGTAGGGAGGAAGGACTTGGGGGAGGGGTGTCGGAAATGCGATAGGTGGGAAGAGGTCAAGGTGAGGGTGATAGGTCAGACTGGGTGGGGGCGGAGAGGTCAGGAAGAAGATTGCAGGTTAGGAAGGCGGTGCTGAGTACGATGGATTTGACTGAGACAAGGTGGGGTGAGGGGAAATGAGGAAACTGGTGAAATCCGAGTTCATCCCTTGTGGTTGGAGGGTTCTAAGCATGGCTTGATTAAATGCAGTCAGCACGGCTTTCTGAGGGGCATGTCATGCCTCACAAATCTTATTGAGTTCTTTAAGGATGTTTCTAGGCACGTTGATGAGGGTCGAGCGGTGGACGTGGTGTATACGGACTTCAGTAAGGCACTTGTTAAAGTTCCCCGTGATAGGCTCGTTCAGAAGGTCAAGAGGAATGGGATACTGGGAAATTTAGCTGTCTGGATACAGAATTGGCTGGTCGACAGAAGACAGCGAGTAGTAGTGGAGGGAAAGTATTCTGCCTGGAAGTCTGTGGTGAGTGGTGTTCCACAGAGCTCTGTTCTTGGGCGTCTACACTTCATAATTTTTATTAATGACTTGGATGAGGAGATTGAAGGATGGGTTAGCACGTTTGCAGACGACACAAATGTTGGAGGTGTCGTTGACAGTATAGAGGACTGTTGTAGGCTGCAGCATGACATTGACAGGTTGCAGAGATGGGCTGAGAGGTGGCAGGTGGAGTTCAATCTGGTTAAATGCGAAGTGATGCATTTTGGAAGGTCGACCTTGAAAATTGAGTCCAGAAATAAAGACAGGCAGTGTGGAGGAACAGCGGGATCTTGGTGTGCAGGTACATAGATCCCTTAAAATTGCCACCCATTTGGACAGGGTTGTTAAGAAAGCATATGACGTTTTGGCTTTCATGAACAGGGGGATTGAGTTTAAGAGCTGTGAGATCTTGTTGCAGCTCTATAAAACGTTGGTTAGACCGCACTTGTAATACTGTGTCCAGTTCTGGTCGCCCTATTATAGGAAAGATGTGGATGCTATGGAGAGGGTTCAGAGGAGGTTTACCAGGATGCTGTCTGGAATGGAGGGTTTATCTTACGAAGAGAGATTGACTGAGCTCGGACATTTTTCCTTGGAAAAAAGAAGGAAGAGAGGGGCCTTAACTGAGGTGTACAAGATAATGAGAGGCATAGGTAGAGTTGATAGCCAGAGACTTTTTCCCAGGGCAGAAATTGTTAACACGAAAGATCATAGTTTTAAGCTGTTTGGTGGAAAGTATAGAGGGGCTGTCAGAGGCGGGTTCTTTACGCAGAGAGTTGTGAGAGCATGGAATGCGTTGTCAGCAGCAGTTGTGGAAGCGAGGTCATTGGGGATATTTACGAGACTGCTGGACATGCACATGGTCAGAGGAATTTGAGGGTTCACCTTACTTGAGGATTAATGATCGGCACAACATCGTGGACTGAAGGGCCTGTTCTGTGCTGTACTGTTCTATGTTCTATGCGTTAACGTTTGGAAAAATGGGAATCGACTTTAGATTTCCAGTATCATTTCAAGCTGTAGACTCTACAATATTCAGGTATTCTATGATTCTGTGTTCAAACACACTCAAAATTCACCCTGCAGCCAAAATCACTGACTAATTCAGCACATTTTATGGCGTTAGTGGGTGGGAGTGGAGGGTAGTGAGATTTAGGCAGGGAGGTTATGGAGGAGGCGGTATGCTGTTCCATTCGGAGGGCATTTCAGGTGACAAACTTGAAATCTCTGTTGCTTCACGTTCACAACTAAAAGACTGGAAAGCAATTGAGAGTCACACCGGGATGCAGCAGGAGACAAAAATACGCTTTCTGCTGGATGGACACCTGGACTGGTCCTGTCGCATTACAATCCACATTGTTCAAACAGGAATAGAAATGTGACCAGGCTTGGACATGAACAAAAGGGTGAGTTGGCGTAAAGTCTCTGCCTGGTGAAAACGCTAAACATTGGTTAAAGAAGCCACCAGGCATTTTCCGTGAATTCTTCCGAACACGTGAACAGAGAACGAGAGTGGGCTACTTAAACTTTCGAGTCCACCTCTCCTGCACTCACCCACACTCAATAATAACATGTTTGTATCAATTTTATCGTTATCTCTGCATTCGTGCCTAGCCTCTGATCATTTTTTATTCCCTCAATCATCAGGAATCTATCAACATCTGCCATCACAAAAAATGTCTGCATAGACTGCCTTTTGAGGAAGGCTGTTCCAATCACTCACCACCCTCTGTTTAAAAAGATAACAAATGTCCTCTTCTCTGTTTTAAATAGGTACTGTGTTCTTTTTAAGCAATGGGGTCCCATAATTCTAGAATCTGAACTCCACATTCAATACTTGGACCAGAATGTAAAAGGTATTACTGCTAAATTGGCAGAACACTTCAAATTTTATGTTGTGGTTGATAGTAAAAATCAATTGAAGGTAGAGACGAGGAGGAATTTTCCCTCTTAAAAGTTAGCGATTCTGTGCAATTATTTAGCACAGGGGGCTGTCCAGATTCCTACCTCAATTATATTCAAGACTTCCATTGGGAGATATTTTAACCAGGAAGCGAAATGAGTGTTCTGGATAAAAGGCAGGAATGTGGATTTGAGGACTACCTAGTCATCCACGAGCTCAATGAATGTTGGAATAGTCTGAAAACACCAAGAGGCCTTATGTTGGTCTAATATATGATGGCCGTAAGAAAGCAGATTGATGAGAGAGAGGAGGAATAACTCATTTTAGCCACATTGTAAATAATAGGAAGCCGTAAGCCCTGTTACTGTTGACATTAACACGGAATGAGGTATTAGAAGTTAGATAATCAATATTTTACATTTGCTCCAGTTATTTTCCTAGCTCTTCATTTTATCTTGGCATTTGCAAAATTTCCAGTTTAATACCGCATCAGGTTTCTTGCTGAGGGAAATGTCAAATACCTTTGCTACGCATTCATCAGGACATGTTTTGAGATTGCGAACTGAACTTGCAACACTCCATTCATCTTCATGGCAGAGAAACAGTGGATAATTTGAATTGATTAGTCGTAGTATTCCTGTTGAGGATGAATACATTGCTGCAGGTTGAGAGTTAATGGCCAGACCTGGTCACATTTAATGTGTAACTGATTGTTCGGGTTTTCCTGTCAATAACGAATCTCGTGCAGCAGGTTGCCAGTTAATCTTTGAGTACATTTCAAGTGAGAATTATGCTTCTAGTTAGTAAGGACGTTCCAATGGGAAATGCACCTGTTTATATCGATTGACGGTTAACTGTCAGGTTTTGTGGTACTTAAATGGCACACTTGGAATCATAAAGGTCAGAGTGATTCTTTTGAAATTTTGCGCAGAGATACGGATTCTCTGCCACGCGTTATCGAAATATAAACTAGACAGTGTACATCTGATTAATTAGTAAGGTTTCCCATAAGGAATATAGCCATCGATATGTGTTGCAATCACTTGCACATTTTGTCTAAATTTAAAGCAGGTAGTGGGCATCTAGTTAGTCTGAGCAATAAACCAGTGAATGGCCGTCCCTGATATTGTTTTTGTTGCTCAGGAGCTGGAAATTGATATCTACAGTCGTCAATGGTCCCTGAGACTCTGAGGTCATATAAACAGGCAATTACTAACCTTTTGATTCATCACGTATTGTTAATTCTGAAAGCAAATCTCTTTGTTCCAGTATGTCCCGTTTAAGAACTGCTTTTCGAAGAGAGCAGGTTTATTCCAAATTAAAAATATTTATCGAGCATCAGGCCTCACTCACAGTTTCATAAACAGGTCCATTAGAGATTTCATAGCAAATGCATAAATTTCAGCAGAAAATCGAACTAACTGAATCGAGCAAAATGATCCAAATGTCTCCCTTTCCTTCACACAGTCCTGCAAAAGCTTATCCCTACGGGGGTGGGGAGCAGAGATACATTGTGATACCAATATGTTAGAAGACCATTGGAGAGAACTGTCAGCACAAGGTTTAACAGAAAGTTGTAAGTGTATATTGTGGACATAAAATATAAAAGTGCTGACAGTAGCCATTCAGCTTTTGTGGTTGCACTCGGCATCTGAAGAGCAACAAACCTCGTCATCCTATCGTCGTATTTCTCACAGCTAATCCAACAGCCTCCACATCCCTAGACACTGGGGACAGATTTGCCATGGCAAATCTACTTTGTCCCGCACATCTTTGGACTGTAGGTGAAAACCAGAACTTCCAACAGGCAGAAACTTGATGGTGGATTCGAATATGCGCCCCTGCCGCTGTGTGGTTGTGGAACTAACCATTGAACCATCTGGTAATTTTTAAAATACCTTTTCAAACATATCTCTCAAAATTGTTAGCAAGAGGCAGAGATTCAGTATGTATTTTTCCTGATGGAATAACTTTCTTGCAGTGTGTAGATAGCAAGAAAACCTTTCTAAGGTGTCTCTCGCTCTCTATCTCGTTGCTCCTGATTTTAAAGATATATAATAACAAAATCTGCTGACCTCCTTACGTCACTGCATGAATAGCCTTTTCTTGGGAGAAAACATCAATTCTTGTGAATCTCTCACGTTGCAAAATTGGAATAGAATCAAACAGACTGGAATGGAACATAACAGCTTTTATTTTCACTGAGACTCAATGAGCAAAGTGAAATGTGTACATTCGCCACTTACAGTGCAGACATTCATACAAAAGTGCCCCAGCACTTCTTTTGTTACTAGTTAAAGAAAACACAGAAATAAATCATGCATCATTACAGGAAATAGTTCAGTTCAGTACATTCACCACTACATACGGCACTTATCTTCCACTCACTACTGGGTCCTGGCTGTACACTGCACCCGTGAAATGCAATGCTGGGGAGACATTGCAGGACATGGGAAGGTTCTCACACCACACTGGGATGCCACTGCAGGAGACTGTTAGATCTCGGCCGAAGGTGGCTAATGCTCACTGCGATATCGCCACGCCTGGTGGTCATGACGGGAGAACGCCGCTGCTCAACTCCGGGAGTTTACTATGCCAAACCAGATTGTCACTGTGGGAGGTGCGAAGGGTGCCATGTAATGGCAGAAGCTAGACTCAGTGCATGCTATCAGAGACCGCTGTGCTAGACTGGGAGTCGTCACTGGCGGCTGGGAATCGCCGTCGGAAGCATGGGCGGCCGGGGATCTTCGAATGCTGGAAGCTGGGGTATATTGCTCACGAGCGGTGAGGGACCCTCACACCTCACTAAAGTTTGCTAGACGCCAGATTGGGCGTAGGACGCCAGTAATCAAAGGGTATAAAGAAGAACAAGAAAATGGAAAGAGAAAAGGAAGAAAATAGCATAAGGGGAAAGAAAAAGAGAAGAGACACAGGAAATATAAGAACAAGAAGTGGAACTTTCTGTCCTGCCCCCGTCTTACAACATGGGGGCGTTTCATCCTTCGTGGTTCATAGAATATCTTTGGAGTTTGAGAGGAAGTTTCCCCAATTCATTATAATGTTGTCTCTTCGACATGGGCAGAATGAGATGAGCTTGGGCAATCAAAGAAAATCAATTGCTTTATTACTTGATATCTGAGGAAATGTTGTCTTAATATAATCGATGTTGTTGTTTTATTCGATGTGGATTCGCATGCATTTTTCTGGCTGCATCCCATGTGGATACCTAATTTCGTTCAAGAAATACGTTTCATGATTCATTTCGATTATTATGGACACTGTGGTTTTTATGACATGACCCAGACTAAGCTCGTACATCAGTGGAAGAACGTGCTGAACTATTGTTTTCATCAAATTGTTAGATCCATTAAAAGAACCAAGTTATTTATTGTGTTGGAATCCTGAAGTGCCTCATTTGTTTCATCTAATTGTACAAGGTAAGGAACCTACTCACGCCCCAGTCACTGGTTGAACGTTCCATGTCTCTGCACATATTTCTACGTCAAGTATCCACTTTTGTCTGGAGTAGGTCACAACATGTAACGTGTCAGCATGTGTAACAAGTGTATTAAGTGGGATTTTTTTTGCTCAAAGTAACAAGTAATGCTCACACGAATTCCCCTATTGAAGGTGGTGATGAACTTCCTCACTGAGGCAAAACATATGTGGTACGCATATGCAGCAATGCTATCAGAAAGCAACGTCAAGAGTGTTTTCCCATCACTGCGAAAGAATAGTGATGTAGCCATAACTCTTGAGGTGTTCTGAATTGGGGGTAAGCATCAAGGTATCACCACATCTGCTCTCTCTGTTATGCTCGTTTACACAAATATTGGCTTTAGAAAATGCAGCCAAAGAGGCCATTGTGAGTAGCAGCAATGTATATCATACATGATGTTATTTGAAGATGCGAGAGTGAATCAATGTTGTCAATGCAGTTTTAATCAAATGGCCAACTGATACCGCGACAGAGTCAAGCAGTAATGCCATGGAATTCACAGTCTCTGACCTCCTGATGAAGCCCCAGCATTGATGTTGTTATTCAGGTTCAGCTGCAGATGTATGAACCTCCACAGGATGTTTATAGGACAGGATTGATCAACGGGAACATCATTGAACTTCAAGATGGGGAAATGGCACGAAGTGATTTGTTTTCGTTTACCTGGAATTAGGATTTTACTGGCAACTGCTTGACATAGATCTCCTTTGCTCGTCTTTATCACAAGACTAAGTGCTCTCTGCACCTGTTGTATTTTGTCCATGGAAATGTAAATGCTCAATTCTCCATGGTGCACTTACCACTCTGAAGCAGAGCTGCCCAACTACCAGTCACCAGTCGTTAGTCGCCAGTTACCATCGAATCTGAGACACATGAGGAAAGTAAGAAAGAATGAGTTGACACCGAATATAATCCTGTACTTCGTTCTATCCATGAGGAACAAGGTTCATGCCCAAATTTCATTTGTCAAATTACCATCAGTTTAATTCATTGAAATACCATGCTGAGATATTTATAACAAACTTCATCCCAGTGTACGTTCTTGGAAGCACCTGTAATGCATGATACATTTGTTTGGAGCTCCATCTACAGAACGAGTACTCACTGTCCATTTTGAAATGAAGAGCTGTATCAGCAACAAGGGAGTAAAGAAGAAGAGCAGTACTTGTCCCATTTTCCACTCATCCTCACTTGTCACAATAAGACTGAAAGACTGAATGCTCTTCCTATGAAACACAAAGGAATGAAGACAAAAATCAACTAAGATTGATTTTTATAGCAGCACGCACGTAAAGGTTGGTTTGTCCTGTGAATTGGCAATGCTAAATTACCTGTAGTGTTAGGTAAAGGGGTAAATGTACGGGAATGGGAGGGTTACGGTTCGGCGGGTCGGTGTGGACTTGTTGGGCCGAAGGGCCTGTTTCCACACTGTAAGTAATTCTAATCTAATCTAATCAGGTCTCCAGGATAGTATTTTGCAGACCTCCCACGTAGCTCTTCAGGATTCTTCTCCAGGCTTCAGAGTTTGACTAAATATCTGAATGATCATGGAGTCGCTGAGAACCATTCTGATGGAAAAGTATGAAGCATTGCTTCGGCGACAGGTAGACTACAGGGAGTAGTTCTGGAGGGCTATGATGGAACGGTGAGGCAACGTGAGTGGGGTGATGTTGCGTGGGGCGGACAGAGGATATTGACAGGCCTCAAGCCTGAATTGAAGAGAATCCGGTATGAACAGAGTTTGGGTAAACTGAATTTGCTTTGACCAGAAGAAATCATATTGATAATGGACATGTTAAATTTTATCAATGATGAGAATAATTGACAGGGAAGAGAGGAAGAAACTGTTTTGTTTGAGAGCATGATCAATGACCTGGGATATACATTTGTAGAAAAAGGGTACAAGAATAAGAGGGTAAAGGTAATTTTCCTTCTTTCCAAGTAGGTGGTGGCAATCTTGAAATCACGGCCAGTAAGGATGGTTGGGCGAAAACCATTGCATTAATAAAACCATGAGAAGAGAGTGCAGAAATGGATCTTGGATGCAAATTCAAAGCTCTCTGAATGTAATATGGGGAGACCTCAGGAGCAGACGTTAGGAAGGAGGTTTCGGTCCGAGACGGATTTCACTGCTGGTTTACAAGTGTGATACTTGAAATTTGGCATTTACATTCAGAGGAGAGATTAGTCAAAATTGATTATTATTCTCTCGAATTTAGAAGGTAAACGGGTGATATAATTGTAGTCTTCAGAATATTAACATGGAAATACAAGGTTCATAAAAATAAATCATTTCCACAGGGTGAAGTTGAGGTCAAAATGAGCTGGGACTAAATCCTTTAATTCCCTCTAAACTACGTTATAAATATACTTACAACACAGGAACTACAACTGTTCAAGTAGGCAATTCTTCACAAACGTCTGAAGGGCAACTCGGCACCTGTAATAAGTGTTGGTCTCAGCCAGTGACGGCCACATCATCATCTAAGAATCAACGCCTTTCATTCAGGAGAGATGACAGAAAGCACAACTAAAGGCTCTCGATGCTAATTCATTTGTTAAAAAAATTAAATATGAGACATTTATATTATAAAGTTTAGCAAGGGAATCAAGGATATGGGCACAAGGCAGGCACATGCAGTTAACCACAGACCATCTATGACCTTACTGAGTGGCTGAGTAGGCTCGACGTGTTGAATAGCCGCCGCCTCTGCCCATGAAGAATTAACTTTGATCTCTGTCAGTTCCATCAATTTTCAGGTGAGTAACTCTGTTCAGTTTATGATACATTTAGCCTTAGATCCCAATTGTCGTCAGTCTCAGTTAGTAATCCACATTTTAACAGAACTGAAAATGTGTTGCTGGAACAGCGCAGCAGGAAAGAAGAAGGGCTTATACCCGAAACGTCGATTCTCCTGTTCCCTGGATGCTACCTGACCTGCTGCGCTGTTCCAGCAACACATTTTCAACTCTGTTCCCCAGCATCTGCAGACCTCACTTTCTCCTCCACATTTTAACAGAACCCTAATTGCAGTCAGTCATTATTGTGTAAATAATTAATATTAGCACGGTAATCTCTGAGCTCATAAGTGGATCTATGTTCCAATCTAATCATTTTCTCTCGCAGAATCACACAGTGATGAGGACAGCACTGGTTTTGCTGCTAAGAGCTCTAATGTTAAGAGAAGCCACCACAACTGGTACATTTGTTTGTTAATCTTGCCTGCAGAGATGTGTTCACCTCCCCATCGGCAAATTGGGGAATTTCGGTTTGGAACAGTGGCCACTGTGCTCTTTAAGTTTTCTTTTGTTGCTCGTGTTGATCATGTGTGTTCCTTCCACCATCCCGTCCTGTTTCCATAATTCTGAAAGAGAAAAATTATTCCATTCTGAAAGCTACTGATTAGAATTCCTATTCTGTCTAAAATTTATGCGTTTGCATTCTTTTGCATTGCAAACGTTTTTGCCCAAGGAGCTGTTCCCTGTCCCCTCAGGCGGCCAATGTACAGCACCTCGGTAACAGCGAGGTCTTGAGTTAAAGTCATAGCGTTCCTAACTCTGAGCTGGGAAGAACTTTATTCGGGTCCTACTTGACCTAGAGATGCGTAATAACATCTCTGAATAGAATGATTCGAAAACAGCCCCACCATGTTTGTAATATGGCGTTGCTCACCTCTGAATTCAAAAGAATTGGAGCGTAAAAGTCAGGGAGTTTAGCGAAAACTTTATAAGGCTCGAGTCAGAACACAGCTGGAATACTGTGAACAGATTCACTTCCCTTACTGAAGGAAATACAAAGTGGAATTGGATGCAATCCATTGAGAGTTCACTCAGCTGATCTAATGTGTGGAGGGATTGTCTTGTGACGAGAGGTTGAGTAGGTTGGCCTGTGCTGAATGGAGTGGAGAGGAATGAGAAGCGAGCTGATTGAAACATTTTGTATTCTTAGTGGATTTGGCAACGTAAGTGAAGCTAGCTTGGCCCTCCTTGCTGGAGATTTCAGAACAGACGGCATAATCCCAGGCAAAGTTGCCACCAATTAAACACAGAAATATGACGAAATTTCTTTCGACCGAGGATAGTGAAGCATAAACTTTGACTGCAGGCTCTTGTTTGTGTATGATCGACCATTTAATCATAGTATCAGAGCGTCTGAGAGAGATGCTTCACCCCATCAAGACTACACCATGAAATGCTACTTGTGGTCGACAGCAAGGCACTAATAGAAACCTGGTATACAGCCTGAATGTTAAGATTCTTCATGTGCTTATCCAAATCTGAGACAATAGAACAGTACAGCACAGTACAGGTCCTTCCGCCGTCATTGTTTTGCCAGCCTTTACTCCTCCTCTCAGATCACACTACCATACATAGCCTTCATTGCACTATCTTATATGTGTCTGTCCAATCTGTCACTTAAATGTCTCTGATGCTTTTAACGCTATTGAAATTGCTTTCCACGCACCCACCGCTCTCTTTGTAAAAATAGTTTAGAGATTTCTTGCCTCAAGTATCCTATCGGACAGTGCATTTCAGGAGCCCGTCTCCTTCTGGGTGAACCAGTTTTTCCTCAAATCTCCTGTGCCCTGGCTGCATCCTCTATAGTCAATTGCAGCCTTTCTGTGGAGAGCAGAACTTTGTACAGTACTCCACACGGTGTCTAACCAAAGTCCTGAAGAGTGTCAAGGTAACCTCTTTGCACTTGTACACGATCACACATCTGATTAAGCCAAATTGCTCCTCTGCCTTCTTCACTCTACTTTTATTCTCTCCGACCACCTTCAGGGACCTGTGGACAAGCACCCTAAGATCCCTTTTATCCCCCGAAGCTTCCTTGTGACCCGCCTTTCATTGAGTGCTGCCTTGTCTTGCTCCTTCTTCCAAAGTGCATCACCTTACAGTTAAGAGTTAAATTTTAGCTGCCGCTGACATGCACATCTGACTAAAACACTTATATCCTTCTGTAATCGAATGCATATTGTGCCGGATTGGAAAAATCAATTTGCATTTTGTCTTTTTTTATTCTGTCTTTTAGTTCCAATCGTTTTTTGTGATGAGGATGGATGGTCCTGCAGTATTCAACTATGTGAGAAAATAAAGGCAAAGTTGTTCAATGTGAAAGGCCCACCTTTCCGATGGCGTTGCGTACCTCTCCCTGAAGACATAAGATCAATGTTGGAAAGCATCTGAGTTTACGAGTAGAGAGATTTTTCATCTGTCATCTCAGCAGTTTAGGCTCCATTTGATTCTGTTAATTCAATTAGATATGACCCTCTGTTTTATGAATAAAACTGGGTGATACTGAGAAGCATTGATTGTCCATGTCTCATTTCCCATTGAGTTCAGTATCTTAACAGAAGCGACAGAGAGTAAATAGACAACATATATTGATATCCTTTTACTTGCAGAACCTCAGTTGCTGTGCTGTGCTGTACGCTAAAGTGGAGGAGAGTGCAATGTTCAGGTTGGAAGGTTTTGAAGAGGGTGCAAAGAGATTTAATAGGGTGTCACCTAGATTTCAGGCTATAATGAGAGATGGCACAATCTTAGGTTGTTTTTGCTAGAGTTTTGGAGGCTGAGGGACGATATGAGCGGTGTATATGCAATTAATGGAGGCGTGTCTCGGATATCTAGTGACTTTCTTTTCTCTCTGATTGAAATATCAAAGACTAATGTGCTTGCTGTAAGGTGAGGAGGGAGGGACGATCTAAAGAAATGGGCAAGGAAATCTTTTAACACAGATGGAGTAGTCGATGACTGGAATACACTGCCAGTGGAGGTGGTGGAGATGATAACTTACAGCAAAGATGAGAGACATTTATACACAGGCATAGAATACAGCGAAACAGACCATTTGCAAACAGATCGGATTAGTGCAGAACGGCATCATGTTCAGTTGGTATTTGATTAACAGACGGGAGTCCTCCTGTGCCGTACCTTTCTGTGTTCCATGGAACATTTATTTTTATGTAGAGGGACTGGATATGCTTCAATCGTATTCATTGGAGCAGTGGATGTAGCGTGGAAACCTCATGAGGTGTGAATATTATGAGAGGCACGGACAGAGTGAACAGAAAACATCTGCTACACCAGACGAAAGGTTAATAGTAAGGAAGTACAATTTTGAATTGACAGGCGGAATTTTCAAAGGGGAGTTGTTGAGAAACATTTACCAACATAACGTGATGGGCATTCAGAATAAGTTGTCTGTGTTGTTAGCTGAGGTGGGAAATCTGACAAACTTTAAAAAACCATTGAACTTGTAATGTGCTAACATTGAAAGCTGTGCGCCAGCGTTTGGAAAAATGTGAATCTAGTTAAGATTTCCAGTATTATTTCAAGCTGTAGACTCTACAATAATCTCGAACTCAATGATTCTGTGTTCGAACAACTCAAACTGCACCGTGCAGCCAAAGTCTTTGTTTAATTCTTCACCCTCATGGCATTGTTGGGTGGGAATGGTGGGCAGTGGGTTTTGGGCAGGGAGGTTATGGAGGAGGCGCTATGCTGTTCCATTCGGAGGGCATTTCAGGTGACACATTGGAAATCTCTGTTGCTTCACGTTCACATCTGAAAGGAAATCGAGAGTGACACCGGGATGCAGCAGGAGATAAAACAGACGCTGCTTGCTGGATGGACAACTGGACTGGTCCTGTCGCATTACAATACACATTGTTCAAACAGGAAGTGAAATGTGACCAGGCATGGCTTGCATCAGGAGGTGAACAAACGAGTGAGTTGGCAGAACACACGTAAAGTCTCTCCCCGTTGCTAACGCTAAGTATTGGTCAGAGAAGCCGCCAGGCATTCTCCGCGAATTCATCTGAACACGTGAACAGCGAATGAGAGTCGGCTACTTACCCTTTCGAGTCCACTCCTCCGCATTCACCCACACTCAATAAGAATATTGTTGTTTCAATTTTATTGTTAACGCTGCATTCGTGCCTAGCCTCTGATTATCTTTTATTCCCTCAGTAATCAGGAAACTATCAACATCTACCGTCACAAAAAATGTCTGCATAGACTGCCTTTTGAGGGAGGCAGTTCCAATGACTCACTATACTCTGAGTAAAGTAAAACCAAATGTCCTAATCTCAGTTTTAAATAGGTACTTCTTTATTTTTAAGCAATAGGGTCCCATAATTCTAGGATCTGAATTCCAGGTTCAACACTTGCACAAGAATGTAAAAGGTATTACTACTAAATTGGCAGATGACTTAAAATTTGATGTTGTGGTTGATAGTGAGAATCAACTGAAGGCGGAGATGAAGAGGATTTTTTTCTTTAAAGGTTAGCGATTCTGTGCAATTATTTAGCACGGGGACTGTCCAGATTCCTTCCTTAATTATATTCAAGACTGCGATAGAGAGATTATTAAACCAGGAAGCGAAACGAGTGTTATGGAAAAAAGGCAGTAATGTGGATTTGAGGAATACCTGGTCACCCACGATCTCAATGAATGTTTGGATAATTTGAAAACACCAAGAGGCCTTACATTGATCAGATACATGATAGCGTTAACAAGGCAGATTGATGAGAGAGAGGAAGAATAGCACATTGTGGCCACATTTTAGACTATAGGAAGCTGTAAGACCCGTTAATGTTCGCATCAACATGGACTGAGGTATTAGACATTAGATAAGCAACATTTTACATTTGCTCCACGTATTTTCTTAACTCTTCATTTTATCTTAGCTTTTGCAAGATTTCCTGTTTAATAGCGTGTTTTCCATCCGAATCAGGTTTCTTGCTGAAAGAAAATGTAAAAGACAAACATTCATCAGGACATTTTGTGAGAATGAAAACTGAACTTGCAAAACACTATTCATCCGCCATGACAGGAAAGCAGTGAATAATTTGAAGTGATTAGTCGTAGTATTCTTGTTGACAATGGATACATTGTTGCAAGTTGAGAGTTAATGGTCATACCTGGATACATTTAAACCTGCAGTGTGCATCTGATTGGTCGGGCTTTCCTGTCAATAATGAATCTCGTGCTGCAGATTGCCAGTTAACTACCAACTTTGAGTACATTTCAAGTGAGCATTATGCTTCTAGTGAGGCAGGACGTTCCAATGGGAAATGCTCCTTTTGATGTAAATTGACAGTTAACTGTCAGGTTTTGTGACACTTAAACGGCACACTTTGAATCAGAAAGGTCAGAGCGATTCTTTCGAAATGTCGTTATACAGATTGATAGTTACCTGCCAGGCGTTATCGAAACATATACCGGACTGTGTGCATCTGATTAGTTAATAGGGTTTCCCATAAGGAATATAGCCATCGATATGGGTTTTAATCACGCGCAAATTTCGTATAAATTGAAAGCAGGTAGTGGGTATCTAGTTGGACTGAGAAATAAACCAATGAATGACCATCCCTGATTTTCTTATTGTTGCTCAGGAGCTGGAAGTTGATACCTACTATCGTCAATGTTCCCTGAGGTTCTGAGGCCATATAAATAGAAAATTACTCAGGTTTACATTCTAAATTCTAAATGCGACCCTCTTCTTTGCAGTACGTAATGTTTAAGAACTGTTTTTCGAAGAGAGCTGGTTTCTTCCAAATTAAAAGTCTTTATCGAACATCAGGCCTCTCTCCCAGTTTCATTAACACGTCCGTTAGAGATTTCATAGGAAACGTACAAATTTCAGCAGGAAATCGAGCGAAGTGTGAATCAAGCAAAATGATCCAAATGTCCCCCTATCCTTCACCCAGTCCTGCAACAGCTAATCCCTACGTGGGTTGGGAGAAGTGATGCATTGTGACACCAGTATATTAGAAGTCCATAGGAGAGAACTGTCTGCACAAGGGTTAACAGAAAGATGTGTGTGCATATTGAGGACTTAAAATATAAAAGTGCTGACAATGGCCATTCAGCTTTCGTGATTGCACTAGCCAACCCAAGACAACACACCTCGTCACCCTTTGGTCGTGTTTCTCATGGCTAATCCAAAGGCCTTCACATCCCTAGACAATGGAGACGGACTTGCCATGGTCAATCCACTTTGCCCCGCACATCTTTGTTCTCCAGGCGAAAACCAGAACAGAGACAGGGAGAATATGCAAACTTCCAACCGGCAGAGACCTGATGGTGGATTCGAATCTGTGCCCCGTGGCTGTGTGGTTTTGGAACGAACCATTGAACCATCTATTTATTTTTATAAAATCTTTTCCCAACATATTACCCAAGATTGGTTAAAAGAGGCAGAGACTTAGTATGTTTTTTCCAGGTGAAATGACTTTCTTACAGCGTGCAGATTGCGATGAAAAGTTTCTGAGATGCGATGCAAATACAGGTCAGTTGTGCCATTCTTGAGGTTGATTTATGATGTGTAACTTAATTGACCAAATAGATTATAAGTCAGATGACCAAGTCGTGAAGTAAAGTCACCTCAGACGATAAAGTATGTACTGCATTTTAGTCTATGATTAAGGCTAGATCTATGCAGTCATGCATGAACAAATAAATGGTTTATATCAAGTCAACATGTTACGCTACCTCACCTGTAATTCGTTGCCGGCAACAATGCACACCAGCAACTGAATAGGTAGATGCTTGAGAATGCATTGATTTATCCTGAACTTTTGGTCCATTTTAAAACAAATTTATTTCCCTCTTGCCATTTACTGAGAGTTCAATGTAGGTGCTGCATTTGGTTAGAAGTGCACAAAATTGCGACAGCAGAGGAGAACTTCATCCTGCAAATGTGGGCAATTTCAGATCCCACGGTCTGTATTTCAATCTCCGAAACAGCTTACGTGCTAATCCTGTGTTAACCAAGAAATAAAACGTCAGACAAAAGTTGTACACACTTATCTGAAACTTGTGCGCTCGGTTTACTCTCACACACAACTTACAAATCTGAATTTAACTACTGACTGTGAATTCATTGCAGACCACAAAAATCATATTTCAAAATCGCGAACCAGCGACCAGAAATGCAGTTGAACTGGTGTATTCCTGAGAATCATTTTTGACACGGCAGTCATAACACGGAATTCGTACAAGTTGCATAGCAACTACTGGCTGTCTCCTGGGAATGATCAGAAATCTGTCCTGATCCAACCATAGAATGCCCTGTCATGCCCTGGGAATGAGCCTATGCATTGTTTGATCAATGGTCTCAATTTCTTGCTGTCTCTGTTCCCATAGGTACCATAATATTAAAACGTTTAAAGAGAATGCGTTTCCAGAACACCGAAATTGAAATGAATGTTCAATGATTTCTAGGAAGTGCAGTAAAATAATGGAATTTTGAAAATATATGAACAAATCATCGTATAGGACATATAGATGACAGTCTGTCTCCGTTGTTGTTCTGTGATTAAGTTTAGAAACAGGTAATGCGAACTGCATAAAAGAGTACATTCACTGCTTGCTGGGTCAGTGTGTTGTTTTGCAGAAAGAATCGTCATCTTTGTATGAGTCTGATCATTTGACTAAACACATATCTCGCATCCTCAGATTGTTTTACCATACATCAACGAAGTTTGAGAAATGACAGCCAGACTACTAAGGCACTTCGGAATCCTAATAGCACATAAACCCACCAACACTCTCATACAAAAACTAGCAAACTTAAAAGACCCAGTACATCCCATGGACAAAATCAACGTCATCTACAAAATTCCATGCAAGGACTGCCACAACAAGCAGAAAGTTAGCCACCAGGATACACGAACACCAGCTAGCCACAAAAATACACTACCCTCCCTCCCTCGTAGCCCTACACACGGATGAAAATAAAGTCACCATTTCGACTTGGACAACACAGTTATTCTGGGACAGGCTAAGCAAGGCCAGAGAATTCCTAGAGGCCTGGCACTCCAACCACAACGCCATAAACAAACACATAGATCTAGGTGCCATCTATCAACCCCTCAGAAAACGAACAGGAAATGACATCACCACAAACCCCAGGAACCCATCCAGGAGAAAGATATAAATAGAAAGCAGGGGACCTTCGCTTCACTTGGAGGTCGCCACTGAGGATCTTACTGAGCCAGGTAACGAAACGTCTGGATATCAAACCAACAGCTCAGCGAGCAAACCTACACCCTAAAGCTCAACCTGAGCTACAAACCTTCACAAACCTTGCATGTGTCTCGGTTTTTGTACATGCTTCTGTGCCTCTGTTTCTGTTTGATTAGCTCCGCCTGCACAGGGACTCACTTTGAATGAATGAATTGATAGGATCTGAATCTCTGTCTTTCTCTACCTCTCGCTCTTTTTCACGCTTGCTGTGCAGTTTAAAGAGATATCATTCCAGTCTCTGCTGACCTCCTTACGTCACTGCCCGAACATTCAATTTTTGGGAGAAAACATCAATTCTTGTGAGTCTCTCACGTTACAAAATTGGAATAGAATAAAACAGAGTAGAATGGAACATAACAGACTTTATTGTCACTGAGACACAATGAATATAATGAAAAGTGTATGTGTCGCCACTTACAGTGCCGACTTTCATACAAAAATGCCTAAATACTTCTTTTGTTACCAGATTAAAACAACACGGAAATAAATTATGCGTCATTAGAGAAAATAGTTCAGTTCAGTGCATTCACCACTAAAGTGATGGTACTCAGCTTCTAGTCACGACTGGCCCCTAGCTTCACACTGCACCAGTGACATGCCATGCAAGGGAGATATTGCAGGAAGTCGGAAGGGCCTCACGCCACATTGGGAGGCCGCTGCAGGAGACTGTTGGGTCTTGCCAGAAGGTTGCTAATGGTCACTGCGAGATTGCCACACCTGGTGGTCATGACGGGAGAAGGCCACTTCTGGACTCCGGGGGCTTGCTATGCCACACCAGATTGTCACTGCGGGAGGTGCGAAGGGTGCCACGTAATGACAGAAGGGCACTGCACCAGCCTCAGAGCATGATTTCAGAGATCGTTGTGCCAGGTTGGGAGTCGTCACTGAAGGTTGGGAATCGCCGTCAGAGGCGTGGGTTCGCCATTGGCAGCCAGGGATCATCGCAGGATGGAAGCGGTGGACCATGGCTCATGAGCGGCCAAGGACTGTAGCACCTCACTAGAGTTTGCCAGGCGGCAGATTGGTTGTAGGAAGCCAGAAATCAAAGGGTATAAACGAGAAGAAGGAGATGGAAAATGCAAACGACAAAAAATCATGACACGAAAGGAAAAGAGAAACAGAACAGGAAAAGAAGAACAGGAAGTGCAGCAGATTAGCGCCAGCTAGAACTTCCTCCCCTGCGCCAGTCTTGCAACAAGGGTGGTTCGTACATCATGGTTCATGGAATATCTTTGGAGGCTGAGAGCAGTTGTGATGTTGTCTCTGCGACACGGGTAGAACGAAATGAGCATGGGCAATCAAAGGAAATCGATTGCTTTATCTGAGGGAATGCTGTCTTATTATTGATAATGTTGTTGTTTTATTCGAATTGAATTTGCATGCATTTTTCTGGCTGCATCCCATATGGATACCTGACTTCGTACAAGAAATACGTTTCATGATGCAGTTTCATTATTGCAGACATTGTGATATTTATGCCATGACCCAGACTAAGCTCATATATCAATGGAAGAACGTGCAGAACTATTGTTTTCATCAAATTGTTATATCCTTTAAAAGAACCGACTTATTTCTTGTGTCGGAAACCTGAAGTGCCTCATTTGTTTCACCTAATTGTATAACATAAGGAACTCACTCACCTCCCAGTCACTGGTGGCACATTCCATCGCTCTGCACCTCCCTGCCCCTTTCCACCTTCCACAAAGACTGTTCCCGCCTTGACTACCTAATCAGGTCCACGCTCCCCTACAACCCACCCTCCCATCCTGGCACCTTTCCCTGCCACCGCGGGAATTGCAAAACCTGCGCCAACACCTCCTCCGTCACCTCCATCCAAGGCCCTAAAGGAGCCTTGCACATCCATCAAAGTTTTACCTGCACATCCACCAATATCATTTATTGTATCCGTTGGTCCCGATGCAGTCTCCTCTACATTGGGGAGATTGGACGTCTCCTACCAGAGCGCTTTAGGGAACATCTCCGGGACACCCGCACCAATTAACCACACCGCCCTGTGGCCCAACATTTCAACTCCCCCTCCCACTCTGCCGAGGACATGGAGGTCCTGGGCCTCCTTCACCGCCGCTCCCTCACCACCAGCTGCCTGGAGGAAGAACGCCTCAGCTTCCGCCTCGGAACACTTCAACCCCAGGGCATCAATGTGGACTTCAACAGTTCCCTCATTTCCCTTTCCCCCACCTCACCCCAGTTGCAAACTTCCTGCTCAGCACTGTCCCATGACTTGTCCTACCTGCCTATCTTCTTTTCCACCTATACACTCCACCCTCCTACCCTGACCTATCTCCTTCATCCCCTTCCCCACTCACCTATTGTACTCTATGCTACTTTCTCCCCACCCCTACCCTCCTCTCACTTATCTCTCCACCCTTCAGGCTCTCTGCCTGTATTGCTGCCTGTCAATTTTACTGCTCCTCGGATGCTGCCTGTACTGCTGTGCTCTTCCAGCACCACTAATCCAGAAACTTATTTCTACGTCAAGTGTGCACTTTTGTCTGTAGTAGGTCACATCATGTAAGGTGTAAGCATGTGTAACAAGTGTTCTTCATTGCTCTTGTCTCTCCCCGTGATGGTTCATTATTGAGTCGGGTGTTTTGCTCAAAGTTCCCACGAATTCCCCTTTTGAAGTTGGTGATCAGCTCCCTCACTGAGGCACAACAGTCCATAATGTGGTACACACATGCAGCAGTGCTGTCAGAAAGTAACGTCCAGAGTGTTGTCGCCCTCACTGCGAAAAATAGTGATGCAGCCATAACTTTTGAGGTGTTCTGAATTGGAGGTAAGCATCAAGGCATCACCGCATCTGCTGCCTCTGTTATTCTCGTTTACATGAATATTGGCTTTATAAACCCCAGCCAAAGAGGCCTTTGTGAGTAGGAGCAATGTATATCGTACATGATGTTGTTTGAAGATGGTAGAGTGTGTCATTGTTGTCAATGCATTTTTAATCAAATAGAATTCCCAGCCTCTGACCTCCTGAAGTAGCCCCAGCACTGATATCGTTATTCAGATTCAGATGAAGATGTGTGAACCTCCACAGAATGTTTATAGGGCCGGATTCAGCAATGGGATCATCATTAAACATCAAGATGGAGATTCGGCTGGAAATGCTATGTTTTCGTTTACCTGGAATTAGGATTGACATTGATCGCCTTTGCTCGTCATCAGCACAAGACTAAGTGCTGTCTGCATCTTGTTGCATTTTGACCAGTAATGGTTCCATAGAAATGTAACTGCTCAATTCTCCGTGATGCACTTACAACTTTGAAGCAGAACTGTCCTGTCATCAGTCACTGTCGTTAGTCGCCAGTTACCATCAAATGTGAGACACGGGAGTATAGTTGGAAAGAATGAGGTGACGCAGAACATAATATATCCTCCCTTGCATCCCTTTCTATCCTTCGTGTAGCATTGGTATCCTGGAATATTAAGTTGCCACTCTTGTTCATCCCTGAGCCAATTTTCTGTAATTTCTATGATATCCCAGTCCCATGTTCCTAACCATGCCATGAGTTCATCTGACTTTCCTGTCAGGCCCCTTGCATTGAAATAAATGCTTTTAAATTATTAGACCTACATTATCCCTATGTGACCTGACTGTTTGTCTCGCTTCTGTTCTCAACTGTATCAGTCTCGGATTGACGTATTTCCTCATTATCTCCCCGGGTCCCACCCACCCCCACCTTATTCGTTTAAATCCACCCGGGCAGCTCTAGCAATACTATAGACTAGTGAGCCTGAAGTCGGTGGTGAGCAAGTTGTTAGAGGTAATCCTGAGGGACAGTATTTGGGAAGACAAGGACTCATTAGAGATAGTGAACATGGCTTTATGCGTGGGAAATCATGTCTCACAAACTTGATTAAGTTTTTCGAGGAAGTAACAAAGAGGATTGATAAGGGCAGAGCAGTAGATGTGATCTCTATGGACTAAAGTAAGGCTTTCGACAAGGTTCAATTGGAAGACTGATTAGCAAGGTTAGATCTCATGGAATAAAGGCAGAATTAGCCATTTGGATACAGAACTGGCTCAAAGGTAGAAGACACAGAGTGGTGGTGGAGGGTTGATTTTCAGACTGGAGGTCTGTGACCAGTGGAGTGCCACAAGGATCGGTGCTGGGTCCTCTACTTTTTATCAATTACATCAGTGATTTGGATGCGAGCATAAGAGGTACAGTTAGTAAGTTTGCAGATGACACCAAAATTGGAAGTGTAGTTGACAGTGAAGAGGGACACTCAGATTACAACAGGATCTTGACCACATGGGTTAATGGGCCGATGAGTGGCAGATAGAGTTAATTCAGATAAATGTGATATGCTGCATTTTTGGAAAGCAAACCTTAGCAGGACGTATACACGTAATTGTAAGGTCCTAGGAAGTGTTGCTGAACAAAGAGACCTTGGAGTGCAGGTTCATAGCTCCTTGAAAGTGGAGTTGCAGATAGATAGGATAGTGAAGAAGGCGTTTGGTATGCTTTCCTTTAATGATCATAGTATAGAGTATAAGAGTTGAGAGGTCATGTTGTGGCTGTACAGAACATTGGTTAGGCCACTGTTGGAATATTGCTTGCAATTCTGGTCTCCTTTCTATCGGAAAGATGTTGTGAAACTCGAAACGGTTCAGAAAAGATTTACAGAGATGTTGCGTGGGTTGGAGGCTCTGAGCTATAGGGAGAGGCTGGGGCTCTTTTCCCTGGAGAGTCGGAATCTGAGGATTGACCTTACAGAGGTTTACGAAAATATGAGGGGCATGGATAGGTTAAATAAACAAAGTATTTTCCCTGGTTTCAGTGAGTCCAAAACGAGAGGACATAGGTTTAGAGTGAGAGGAGAAAGATATAAAAGAGTCCTAAGGGGCAACGTTTTCACATAGAGTGTGGTACGTGTATGGAATGAGCTGCCAGAGGAAGTGGTGAAGTCTCGTACAATTACAACATGTAAGGGACATTTGGATGGGTATATGAATAGGAAGGATTTGGAGGGATATGGGCCGGGTGCTGGCAGGTGGGACTAGATTGTTTTGGGATATCTGGTCGGCATTGACGGGTTGGAATGACGGGTCTGCTTCTCTGCTGTACATCTCTACGACTCTGTGACTCTATGAAACTTTTCTGCACTTTCTCTATTACGTTCAATTCACCAATTGATCATGAATCTACCAATCTCAGCCGTAAATATAGAAAAGATTCTAACACTACAACTCACCGGGGCACGGAGTCCCAAACATTGATAATCTTCTGAGAGAACAAATTCCTTCCCATCTCAGTTTTCCATTGTCGCCCTTTTGTTTTGAGACTTTGGACGTCGACTCGCCCATGAGGGCAAAATCCTGTCAGCATTTGCCCAGCTTAAGAATCCTGTATTTCTCTTGTGAAAACATCTCTTCTACTAAATTTCAGTGAGCTGAGTCTCAGCCTGTTTAAACGTTGATCAGAAGACAATCCATCCACACCGGAAATCATCCTAGTGGACATTTTATTTCCGGAGCTCCCTCTAATTAATAGATACTTTTCCTTCAAAAAGGAGACCAACTTGCTCATAATGCTCGAGATATGATCCTACCAGCACCTTGGACATCTGCAGTATGAATTTTTAAACTGTATATTCCAACCGTCTTGAAATCAAGGTCAAATTAATTTAAGCTTTCCGGTGAGCAGATGCCCTTTTGTGCTAGCTTGCAGTGTCTCATGCACAATGTCCCGCAATCCCTTTCAGTTTCAAGTTTATCTCTTGAAATATATTGTGTTCTTTCGTTCACCTTTCCCAAATGAGCAACGTCACGTCTTCCCATTTATGTACCATTTGCCAACTTTTTCGTTTCCCCAATATCTCTCTAAAAGCTGTTTTCAATCGTCCCGCAATCTTCCTTGCCACCTATTGTTATGTACTATGAAATTCTGACGACAGGACGTTCACTTCCTTTCTCCAAGTAATTAATACCTTTCACATCCCACCTGGTTAAGCTCTCCCATCACTGAAATGGTAATGACCAATTGTCTCCCAATGGTTACACATGACTTATGAGCTTCTGTGTGGTCTTCAATGTTTCCCAAGCGCAGCCATTCAGAATCTTGGCTGACCTCGTTTCCCATGCCGCTGGCCATCTGTGCCCTGCTTGTGTCGAAAAACTCGCTCGTTTGTTCAAAGGCAAGCTGAGTGATTCTAAAGTGGCAGAGTGGCCAAATGATTCCACAACCACAGAAAACAGCTCAGTTTAACCAAAATGAAGTGTAACCGCAATTTCATGAGAAACGTCACCACTTTCATCATTGAACCGTTAGGTGTTTCTTTACACTGACGATTGTCTGGCTTGGCAGAAGCATTCCTTGCACCATCTCTTAAGGTCTTTATCTCGGCTGGCACAACCATACTGTACCTTGTACTGTCTACAGTAATACAATGTTTGCTGTGTGGGCACCAAATATTTGGACAGACAGCATTGAGAAACGTGTGCATTGTCTGAATCTTGATAGTAACACAATGTCTGCAGTGTGTGGAAAGCATTCGGCTTTTGAACCCTGTGTATTGGACACAGGAGTACATGATGAGAAGTTGGATCCTGTTATTCTTTATCGTGGGACAATGTAGCCTTTTTCGAACTTTGAGAGGCTAAATGGAGTTTTGTGGCCGCTGAGATCTATTATATAGAAGAATACAGCGCAGTACAGGCCCTTTGGCCCTCGATGTTGCGCCGATCCAAGCCCACCTAACCTATACTAACCCACTATCCTCCATATACCTATCCAATGCCCGCTTAAATGCCCATAAAGAGGGAGAGTCCACCACTGCTGCTGGCAGGGCATTCCATGAACTTACGACTCGCTGAGTGAAGAACCTACCCCTAACTTCAGTCCTATATCTACCCCCCCTTAATTTAAAGCTATGCCCCCTTGTAATACCCGACTCCATACGCGGGAAAAGGTTCACACTGTCAACCCTATCTAACCCCCTAATCATCTTGTACACCTCAATCAAGTCACCCCTAAACCTTCTTTTCTCTAATGAAAACAGTCCCAAGTGTCTCAGTCTATCCTCATACGATCTTCCTTCCATACCAGGCAACATCCTGGTAAACCTCCTCTGCACCCGTTCCAGTGCCTCCACATCCTTCCTATAGTATGGCGACCAAAACTGCACACAATATTCCAGATGCGGCCGCACCAGAGTTTTATACAACTGCATCATGACCTCAGGACTCCGGAACTCAATTCCTCTACCAATAAAAGCCAGTACGCCATATGCCTTCCTCACCGCACTATTTACCTGGGTGGCAACTTTCAGAGATCTGTGTACATGGACACCAAGATCCCTCTGCTCATCCACACTACCAAGTATCCGACCATTAGCCCAGTACCCCATCTTTTTGTTATTCTTCCCAAAGTGAATCACCTCACATTTAGCTACATTGAATTCCATTTGCCACCTTTCTGCCCAGCTCTGCAGCTTCTCTATATCCTGCTGTAACCTGCCACATCCTTCCTCACTGTCAACAACTCCTCCGACTTTCGTATCATCCGCAAACTTGCTCACCCAACCTTCTAACCCCTCTTCCAGGTCATTTATAAAAATGACAAACAGCAATGGTCCCAAAACAGATCCTTGCGGAACACCGCTAGTGACGGCACTCCATGAAGAAACTTTGCCATCAACTACTACCCTCTGTCTTCTTCCATCCAGCCAAATCCTAATCCAAACCTCCAACTCACCCTCAATGCCATATCTCCGTATTTTCTGCAGTAGCCTACCATGGGGAACCTTATCAAACGCCTTACTAAAATCCATATATACCACATCTACCGCTTTCCCCTCATCAACCTCCTTCGTCACCTTTTCAAAGAATTCAATAAGGTTTGTGAGGCACGACCTGCCCTTCACAAAACCATGCTGACTATCCTTGATCACATTATTCCTATCCAGATGTGCATAAATCCTATCCCTTACAATTCTCTCTAAGACTTTGCCCACAACAGAAGTGAGACTCACCGGCCTATAGTTACTAGGGTTATCCCTACTCCCCTTTTTGAACAAGGGAACCACATTTGCTATCCTCCAGTCTTCTGGCACTACTCCTGTAGACAAAGAGGACATAAAAATCAAGGCCAATGGCTCTGCAATCTCCTCCCTTGCTTCCCAGAGAATCCTAGGATAAATGCCATCAGGCCCAGGGGACTTATCTATTTTCACCTTTTCCAGGATTTCCAACACCTCTTCTCTACATACCTCAAAGCCATCCATTCTACTTATTTGTGACTCAGTATTCACATCGACGACAATGCCCTGTTCCTGAGTAAATACTGAAGAAAAGTATTCATTCAGTGTCTCCCCAATCTCTTCCGCCTCCACACGCAACTTCCCACTACTATCCTTGACTGGACCTATTCCTACCCTAGTCATTCTTTTATTCCTAACATACCTATAGAAAGCCTTAGGGTTTTCCCTAATCCTACCGACTAAGGACCTTTCATGTCCCCTCCTTGCTGCTCTTAACTCTCTCTTCAGGTCCTTCCTGGCTACCCTATAACTCTCAATCGCCCCAATTGAACCTTCACGTCTCATCTTGAGATAGGCCGCCCTCTTCCATTTAACAAGGGATTCCAATTCCTTATTAAACCACGGCTCCCTCGCACGACCCTTTCCTCCCTGCCTGACAGGTACATAATTATCAAGGACACTCAATAGTTGCTCCTTGAACAAGCTCCACATATCATTACTGGAGCAAGTACTTAACAGACTGTCCAAAAGGATCAGAGACTGTTACTCCTCATATCCCTGAAATAGAAGTATTTTTGTCAAGTGTGCATACTTCCAAGTTTTTAGCCTGCACTTGCATCACCGAGGAGAAACTAGATGCCAGCTGATTCTTACCCCTGGATTACTCTTCAATTATGTGGCAACTGACACTTGGACAGGCAGCATGTCTGCACAGTCTGTGGTTACACAGTATCTACATTTCAAGACGTCAGTCACAGGCAAACTACTGATGGTTTTTGTGCTGCTATGCAAGTCTCTCCATCTTTCATCCAGCAGATCATCTCCTCATCAGACGAATTTTAAAATCGTCACAATTGCTGAGAATTAAATATGGTTGCTGTTTGTTTAGGCCGTCATTTGGGGAAGGCAGCAACAGTCTGTATTTAAACTTACTGCAATTCTGCAGAGTGTAGTGCCTTTGGATCTTTGAAGAGTTAGGAGGTCATGTCCCCTACATCACTTCAGTTTCGCAGCTGGTACTTCTGTGGCTTTCTTTTTTTTATTATTATCTATCTATTTCCAACGCTGCTTGGCACAACTGACTCTGCTGCAAGCTCCCCTTCTCACTGCAGTTCCAGTTAACCAATCTTGAAGGTAGTTTTCCTCATTCCCAACTCAACCTTCTCCCAGATCCCTTACCTTTGCTTCTACTAGCGACTGAACATCCCCAATCGTAAATATGCCATTGAATCACACCTCAAGATTTACTTAACAGATGCTTAATATTTAAATAACAGCCAGCTCACTGTTAAGACACTGCTTTACTGCAGACAGTACACAGTCTGCACCATGCCATATATACGTGGCCTAAAGCAGCAGGCATTTTATTACACTTGATATCGATTATTTTAGAGAATGCACAGTCTGCATACAGATGAATGTCCGCGAACCCACACAGTCGGTATAGCATTCCTATAGGTATTGTGTTACTGTATTCAATGTACAGGTTGCACAACTTTGAATCTTCAAATATCTATTCTCCTACCCAGTAACAGTTATATTAATGTAGACAATGCACAGTTTAACAAAGCTGAATGCCCATATGTCAGTTAGTTTAAACAGTGGCTATTGTATTACTGTGCCCAATAGACTGGGTGTATACTATTGAGTGCGCATATATCAATCATTGTGCACGGTAGATTTTGTATTGCCATAGATTTTTCACTTTTTGTGCTCGGTTTCTTTTGTGCCTTTGCAAGTGAGCACGTGAGTGAGTGTACGTTAATGTGTGTGGGCATGTTTATTTCTGTGTGTGTTTGAGCATGTGAATGTGCGGATGTGTGAATGAGTGAGAATGTCCCTGTGTGTGAGCGTTTGTTTATGTATATCTGTATATATGAATGAGTGTGAATTTATGTGTGTGTGTATGTTTTCGGACGTCAATGTTATTGTATGTGAGTTTATGCGTGTCAGGCCATATGCATGTGTTTATGTGATAGTGTATATCGCAGTGTGAATGAGTGAGAATGTCCCTGTGTGTGAGCGTTTGTTTATGTATATCTGTATTTATGAATGAGTGTGAATTTATGTGTGTGTGTATGTTTTCGGACGTCAATGTTATTGTATGTGAGTTTATGCGTGTCAGGCCATATGCATGTGTTTATGTGATAGTGTATATCGTTTGTGTCCATGCATGAATATGTAAGTGAATGTGTGAGAGTGAGTGGGTTTGTATGTGTGGGTGAGAGAGAGAGAGAGAGTGACTCTGCGTATATGCATAGAACCAAGAAGGGGCCGTGGGGGTGGGGGGGGGGGGGGGGGGGAGCGGGGTGGCTGTTGTCAGTAACAGTATGTGCAGGAATTGACACTACCTTGAGTTTAAACACCTTTAATACAATTTCTCAATCAGATCCTTGTCGGCATTGACACTGATAAAATGAATAAAAATGAAACTGAAACCCATCACATCATGTCCCCTGACAGATTTGTTAGTATGAAGCACATTTGCTGAAAAATGTTGTGAGCTTTTGCATAAATCTCAAACTACAAGATTATTAAATGATTGAACACTCTGGAGGCAGGAAACATGTTTCCGCTGATGGGTGAGGGGCCGAACCAGAGGACACAGCTTAAAAATACGGGAGACCATTTAGGACAGAGATGAGGAGAATCTTCTTCACCCAGAGAGTGGTGGCTGTGTGGAATGCTCTACCCCAGAGGGCAGTGGAGGCACAGTCTCTGGATTAATTTAAGAAAGAGTTGGATAGAGAAAAATAATTCAATGCAGGGAGAGGGAAAGATAGAGAAACCGCGAGGGAGAGAGTGGCTGAGACATAACATAAGGCATATTAGAAAGCGATTAACAGACAGGCAGAAACGTAAGGAACAACTGAAAGTTGCTGGAGTGTAAGGGGGAAACAGAGAGAGCGAGTGCAGGAAAGCAACAGAGAGGCATGCAAGCAAATAGAAACAGAGACAATTCAAATAAAAACACAAAAAAGGAAGTCCAAAAGAACAGAGGATAGTTTGAGACACTCTGTTATCAGAAGACCCAGACAAAATGTGCAGTTGCTCACTGAAGTATAGCATGGAGATCAATTCTTGAAAATCCTGAAGTCGTCAAATTTTTCCATAGATTAAAAAAGATTTCCCCAATTTTTGCACATTCATAGAACATAGAAAAATACAGCGCAGTACAGGCCCTTTGGCCCTCGATGTTGCGCCGATCCAAGCCCACCTAACCTACACTAGCCCACTATCCTCCATATGCCTATCCAATGCCCGTTTAAATGCCCATAAAGAGAGAGAGTCCACCACTGCTACTGGCAGGGCATTCCATGAACTCACGACTCGCTGAGTAAAGAATCTACCCCTAAATTCTGTCCTATACCTACCACCCCTTAATTTAAAGCTATACCCCCTCGTAATAGCTGATTCCATACGTGGAAAGAGGTTCTCATGGTCAAGATCCAAAATGACAGAAAGCATGGATCTTTAATCCTTAACAAAAATTATTATTGAATAGAGGTGTCTGGAATATAGTTTGAGGTAAACAACCATAAATCATTGGCAGCTGAATCTACACGTTGAAATTGTTTACCTCTATTCTTTTATGAAACTCCCCCTTTGCAGGCACATGCAGACAGACATGCTAATAAGAAAAAAAAAACAAGAGGGTCGTGGACAGAAGGAAAGACTGAGAACGCTGTTGAATGATACCACTTCACAGGGTTGACTCTGATGAACTTTTCTGCCATTCCTTGATCTTCCACAAAGTCAAAACTCACAGCTTACAATGACTGATGAAGGGAACCAAGCTGATATCTGCGCGCTTTAGGTTTTTATTAACTGCAGAAGAAAGAACAGCTCCTTAATCTCCAAACGTCAGGTAGCTTCTACCCAAACCTTCACACCCACGAGCTGTTCACACTGGTGTCAATCTCTAATGCGTTGTCGGGAAGAAGACCTTTATCATCGATAACGTCTCATTTGTCCATAGTCCAGCCACATATTGCTGTTCGATTTTCATTTGGTCACGGCATCTGCTCAGAGTCATAGATTCACAGAAAGGTTCAGCATGGAAACAGACCCTCAGTTCAAATGGTCCACAAAGATCAGATATTCTAAATCAAACCTCCCCAATTTGCCAGCTTATGGTTCATATCCCAGTTAACCCTTCCCATATATACACCCATTGCAGCTAACATTTAAATGATGTAGTATACCAGCCCCCATTCAGCTCACTTCGCACATGCACCATTCTCTTTCAAATAGTTGCACATTCGGTCCCTTTTAAGTCTTTCCCATCTGAACTTAAGCCTGTGCTTTCAATTCTTCGATTCCCGTACACCGGGAAAAAAGACTATTCACTTTATCCAAATTGCACGTAATTTATAAATTTCTGTAAAGTCACCCCGCAGTCTCCAATGCTCCAGAGAAAATAATCCCAGCCTATTCAGCCTCCCCTGAAAGCTCAAAAATTCAAAACCCAGCAGCATTTTTGTAAATCTTTTCTACATACATTCAAATTATAATGCATATTTCCTACAGAAGGAAAACAGTGTTCGAAATGTAGTCTAACCGATGTTCTGTACAGCCAGAGCATAACCTCCCAAACCCTATACTCAACATTAATTGCCTTGACGAATAAATGACTACATACAAACACCTTCTTTTTATTATTGTCTTTGCGTGCCACTGCGCTTTCACGGAGAAATGAAAATGTTCTCCGACGTCTCTTTGATCTAGGTCATTTGAACACGACGGTACCCGCCCGGCAGACCACCAAGGCAACTGTTGCTCCATTCAGTAGCTGTGCTAGCAGCGTTTTGAGTCAATACCATGTTGAAAGTTTTTAAAATATGGACCAGTTCTTTCCACAACATTTATATTGTTTAAAACGACTTTATTTCTTTTATTTCACTTCAGAATCGAAAAGTGCAGACAATTGAAGAAAGCGGTCCTGACAAAAGAGAGAGGGCGAGAGCAAAATATAAGCAATAATGACAGGAAGTATCTGAGATACAGAAAGTGGGGACAGTTAAAGATTGACGGAGAATGATGAGAAAAAGAATGGGTAGAGAGGATGCACTAACATGGGGATGTGAGAACGAGACAAAAGCGAAAGTGATAAGTGCAGAGAGATAGACAGAGATAGACAGAGGTAGAGTGAAAGTAGAGTTAGAAAGAATGAAAACCTCAAACAAGGTAAGGAGAGGAAGATAGAGGTGGAAGGTTTGGTAGAGAGAAACTGTGAGGTAGAGAGACAACAGACAGAGAGAGAGAGGGATGAAGGAACACAGTGTCAGTCCAAAGAATATAACCGAATTGTGATCCGTGTACACTGATTGTGATATTAAAAATTAAAATGTTATGAGGTCAGTACCAAACTCAACAGTTTGTAGAGAATTTCCTCTGTTAGATGTTGACCTTCTTCGAAAAGTAAACAACTGGCAGGTCAATCCCATCCTCATTTTCTTGCAAGAGTACAGCTCCAACTCCTATGCCTCTAGTATGGTTGGCGACTTTAAAAGGTTATGACAAAATTGGTGTAGTCAAAATTGGTTTGGGGGTTAGTTTGGCTTCCAAACGGTCGAATGCCTTCTGACATTGTTCTGTCCGCTGAAGCATTGTGTGCTTCTTCAGCAAATCAGATAACAGTGCTGCTGCACTGCTGAAGTTTGTAACAAACTTCTGATAGATTCCGCTTCGTCCAAAGAATCAAAACACCTTTCATCGAGGTTGGTCCTGGAAAATCCTCCGTGGCCTTTACCTTTACGTTCTCTTGGTTCAACTTTCCATGGCTGATGTTATGCCCCAAGGCGTCTGTTATGCCCCGTGCGTGGCACGGCGGCTGAGTGGTTCAATTCCCGCCTCAGGCAACTGTCTGAGTGGAGTTTGCACATTCTCCCCGTGTCTGCGTGGGTTTTCTCCGGGTGCTCCGGTTTCCTCCCACAGTCCAAAAATGTGCAGGTTTGGTGAATTGGGCATGTTAAATTGCCCGTAGTGTGAGGGGAATGGGTCTGGGTGCGCTGCGGGTCGGTGTGCACTTGTTGGGCCGAAGGGCCTGTTTCTACACTGTAAGTAATCTAATCTAAACATCGCCTCTCTCTCGCGAATTCAGCTTTATTTAAGTTAATCACCAGTTTTTCTTCTGGTCGTCATTCAAAGAGCTTTGTCAACTGTCCCTTGAGATCTTTTTGAGACTTGTTAAAATCACTATACCGTCCAAATAGGATGCACACTTTGTTACCCCATTAACACAACTCTGTTAACGCACCTCTGGAGAGTGGCGGGTGTGTTTTCCATTCCAAAGGGCTTTACTTTAAACGGATATAGCCGATTTGGTGTTGAAAACACGTAAATGTATTTTGAGACTCTGATAAAGGTACCTGCCAGTAACCACGCATTCAGTCTAACTTGATGATGTAATTGGCTTATCCAACTTTCTCGACAAAGTCTGCCAATCTGGGAATTGGATATGAGTCGAATTTTGTAATGGCGTTGACCTTCCAGTAATCCACGCAGTCATTCAGTCCCGTCCGGTTTGGTAACTGAGATGATCGGGGAACTCCATTTTCTCTGGTTTAGTTCGATGATGTCCTCGTCGAGCATGGCCTCCACCTTCATCTGGACCTGTCTAGCTTTGAAATGTTTAAGCTGATAGGGGCGTTGCTTTTATCGGAGCAGTACTCTCTACGTTTACTATGTACAAAAGCATTACTCCTCCCCAGCTGATTCTTACCTATGTCCTTATACTGCTGTAACAAATCTTTCAATGTTTTCTATACTCCAGAGACAGATAGCTTACTAAGCCATTCCACTCCTCAAGGACCTCTTCGTTTTAAAATCTTTTTGGAAGCACATTAAATCCACATCACCTGGATTTGATTCCTCATTCTGCGTGGCAGTAGCTAATACCTGCTTCTCCATTTCTTTCTCTCTCGTATAATACGGTTTCAACATGTCAACACGACATACTCGATATCTTTCTTTTCTATCTGTCAGCATTACTAAATAATTCACCTGACTCAACTTTTTCTCAGTTTGATAAGGACCGCAAAACCTGTTTTTGAAGCAATTTCCTATCACTGCGAATAATACTAACACGTTTTCCCCTCGGGAATAAATCCGAGTCTCAGAGCTTTTATCTGCCACCTGTTTCCTTCTGGACTGTGCACTCTTCAGGTGCTGTTCAGCTAACTCACCTACTCTATTTATTTCTCCCTCACCTCTGACACATAATCTAGGTGTGAGATCTACGACTTTGATGTTAGAGTCATAGAGCCATAGAGATGTACAGCATGGAAACAGACCCTTCGGTCCAACGCGTCCATTTTTCTTTAATTAATTTCAAAGAGCCGCTCATATCATGATGGAATATTAACACAAAGGGAGTGAGATGAGAAGATTCGTTTGGGGCATCACTAATCGTGAACAGTACGGATGGGATGCCTTTATCCTCGTCTCCATTTCTGCTTCGGATCCTATCTTTCAGATAGTAACGCTCCAGAATATTCTCTGCCTAATCTTCAGAGTATGCATAATGCATATATTTTTGTTGCCTTGTCTTGCTGTTGCAAGTCGCTTCGTCTTTCAGTTCTAGAAACTTCTCTCTGACCCTCTGCCTCTTCAGGTCTGTCCTGCACCATTATGTCAAACAGGGTATCGGCTAACTGAAACGCAACTCCTTCACCTTTATCTTTCATTTTCACTTCGTGCTGTGATTGAAGATAGTGGAATGTTTTCAGTTTACAGTTGGAGAAAATGACAGAATATTTCTGTTTTAACTCATCGGTTTCTTGGTCTTCCTTGCGCTTCTCCACAACAAGGGATGTTACTCCCACCTTGGGTCCAGCCAAATATTTCCAAAGAACAAACTGAATTGCTGGAAATGACAGTCGGTCATTCACTGGCACTGTAACTTCCCCAGTCTGGAGTTAGCACGCCAACCTGATTTTACATAGGGAGATGCTAAATTTCTGTCCATCCATCCCACAAATTGCCCCACCCTCGGGTAACTGATCAAAAAGAGTTCAAATTCACTCATTTCTTATTATCAGCAACTGGTTAGATCCTATATCTTTCAAAATTGTAACTGCTTGTTTTTCTCTGGCTGTGCTTTCTGAGTAAAGAACAAAGAACATTTACAACCCAGGAACAGACCCTTCGGCCCTCCAAGCCTGATCCAATACAAATCAACTGTATAAATCTATCGCGCAATTCTGTATCCCTCTGCTCCCCACCTACTCATGCATCTGTCCAGAGGCACCTTAAATGAATATACCGTGCCTGCCCCTACTATCTCTGCTGGGAACGAGTTTCAGGCACCTACCACCCTTTATGTAAACTACTTGCCCGTATATCCCCCTTGAACTTTTCACCTCTCACGTAAACGCGTGATTTCTCATTACTAAATCCCTCACCCTGGGGAAAAAATCTTAACTCTATCTACCCTGTCTATACTCTTCATGATTTTGTAGATCTCAATCTGGTGCCCCCTCAAACTCCTTTGCTCTAATGAAAACAATGCTAATCGACTGGACCTCTCTTATAGCTAGCACCTTCCATACCAGGCAACAACCTCCTAAACCCTCTTCGCACGCTCTCCAAAGCGTCTACATTCTTTTGGTAATGTGGCGATCAGAACTGCAGACTGGATTCTAAATGCAACCGAACCAAAGACTTCTACAATTTCAACATATCGTGACAGCTCTTATCCTCAATACCACGTCTGACGTAGGCAAACACTCCATATGCCTTCTTAACCATTCTAACCAGCTGTGCAGCCACCTTAGAGTACAATGAACCTGAAATCCCAGATCTTGCTGCTCATCAACTTTTCCCAAGGCACTTCCGTTTATATTATAGTTCACTCTAGAATAAGACTTCACAAAATGCATCACCTCTTATTTGCCTGGATTGAACTCCATCTGCCACTTCTCCACTCAACTCTCCCATCTATCTATATGCTCGTATATTCTTTGAGAGTCCCCTTTGCTTTCTGCTACTTCATCAATCGTCGTGTCATCTGCAAATTTACTGATTAACAAGCAATACCATCTTACAGATCATTTATTTATTTTACAAACAACAGTGGCCCCAGTATTGATCCCCGTGGAACACCACTGGTCACATTTCTCCATTTCAAGAAACTCCCTTTAACTACTCTCTGTCTCCTGTTACACAACAAATTCTTTATCCACCTAGCCGGACCACCCTGCACACCATGTGACTTTACTTCCTCCATTTCTTTACGATGGGGAACCTTATCAAACGCCTTACTAAAGTTCATGCGTATGACATTACAGCCCTTTCTTTGTTTATCAACTTGGGCACATCCTCAAAGAACTCTATTACATTGGTAAGGCACGATCTCCCCCGCACAAAATCATATTACATATCACTGATAAGCCCATCTTTTCCAAATATAGATTTTATCCTTCAGTACCTTCTCCAGCAACTTTCCCACCACTGCCATTAGGTTCACTGGTTTGTAGTTACCTGGAATAGCGCTACCACTCCTCCTGTACAGGGGGACAACATGAACAACCCTGCAGGCATCTGGCACCTCGCCTATGTGTAAGGATGCTACAAAGGTATCTGTCAGGGCCCCAAATACTTTCTCCCTCGCCGCCCTCAGCTTGGATAGATCCCATCCGGTTCTGGCGATTAATAACCATTATCCTACGCAACACCCCTTCCGTCCTTATGTCAACGTGATCCAGACAAAACACACTTCTATCTCTAATTTCCGCATTCATCTCTTCCTGTTCCTCAGAGAACACTGTTGCAAACTAACCATTGAGAATCTCACCCATTTTCTCAGGTTCAACACACAATCTTCCTTCCTTATCCTTTCACGAACCAAGCCTTTCTCTGGTTCCCATCTTGCTTTTTACATAAGAATAAATGTCTACTTTTAAAACAAAAATAACAATAAACTTCATACATAGAACCGGATTCGTTGTGGAGTTCAGGTAGTAACTACATATCCAGCCCCTGCATGTGCACTCTCCTGCAGGTCATCGGCTCTTCTTTGTGTCTCCTTTATTACCTTCACTAATACGACTGGCGTGGATTATTTAACCACATCTTTTCTCAGAGTATCTCTCTTTAACGACCCGCACTGAGACTTTCCGTGTGCCACTTTATCACAGTGGGAACAAGTGGGGCTTCTCACCTCCTGTCCACAACCTTCAGCTTCTTTTGCAATCCTGTGGTAAATTCTTACTAGTGCTGTCTACTCATCGTTTGATAGTGTAGGTTCTCCCATTCGCCCAACTTTTATCCCCCATAGGAAGAATTTCTGGCCAGACGCTTTTCTTATGCTCCAACATGTACTCATTCACTAATTCTGCTGCCCTTCTCACTTCCTGAAGCGCATGTTCCTCCATGTGAATTCTTACCATCTCTGGAAAAGAGTTTTTAAACTGCTCCAGCAGAATAATCTCTCTTCGAGCCTCAAAGTCTTATGTACTTTCAAAACACGCACCCATCGATCAAAATGACTATGTTTAATTCTTTCGAAATGAACATAATCTGATCTGGTTCCTTCTTTGTGTTTCTCAGCAGTTGTCTATATGCTTCTGGAACCAATTCATGAACGCATAAAATAGCTTGATTTACCGATTTATAGCTTGACACCTCATCTGACAGCACGGTAAATAACTCAATGGCTCTACCTACCAGTTGAGTCGAATCTCGCATTCCCCATAAATCTTCGGACCACACCACCTGCCTGAGCAAGATTTCAAATTTAAAAAGAAGTGTTCACCGTCGTTCTCATCAAAATGTGACAGAGCTTTGACATATTTATGTAAATCTCTATCTTTTCTTTTCACCTCCATCCTGTTAACTGGACATTGCTGACTATTTTGCAAATCCTCAAGTTCATGTTCTCTCATATTTTGGTCACGTAAGAAATTTATCTCTCTTTCTTTTTCCTCTACCCCTCACTCTCTACCCTCTCTTTCTCTTTCTTTTTCTCCCTCCCTTGTCTCTCTCTTTGCTCAGGCAAGAACCTTCTCTCTCTTTTTCTACTCTCTCCTTTGCTTCTCTCTTTCTCTTTCTCTCTCCCTTTCTTCGCTCTCTTTCCCTTTCTCTCTCTCTCTTTCATTTTTCTCTGTTTATCTTATAACTCATTTTCCTTAATTGTAATTTAAGTTTGTTCTACATCTAATGCACTTGTCTGTTTCCATGACGCAACTAAGTGTTTGAGTAAATCCCTTACAATTTCAGCTTTAATTGTCTCCTTGGATAAACCCAAATCTAACTTATTTGCTAATTCTAAAAGTATGACCTTTTTCTTTTCTTCTAAACTTTGTGGAATATTTGACAATTATCTTCAAATTCCCAAATTCTGTTGCAATTTTAAAAACCATTTTTCTCACTTTTAATTTAACCAACCACAAGTCGCCGAAATGAAATATATTGTCTCAGCTATATTTTCTTTAAAGGTTCAGGACACTAGGCTGCAAGTATTTAAATCTGGTGTGACTTTTCGAACCACCAAATATATTCAAATCAGTCTAAACCAGTTCAAATCATGGCCCCGAGCGCCAAACGAACGGCACCACGTAAACCCCTCTGCTAATTTAAAAGCAGCAACGCAGAAAAGAGTTATTCCCTGCAGTACTCTGTGAAAATTCGATGGTCCAAGAACTAGTTCAACTTTATTTCTTAAAGTATTACCGAGGATAATTAGCTAACAAGTATTTACAACTCCTTCCTCGAACTTATCTTTTATCTGCCGTTCTATAATGCTAGTCGATAAAACTCCAGATTACGATTTATAATCAAAACTTCATTTCTCGGAACCAGGCAGGTTTCATTCTTCTTTGCATTTCGGTCTTCTTTTCTTCTTCTTGGGGATTCTACCTCAAAGGTTACTGATCGAAATACATACCTTTAAGAGACTGTTTTTCGGACAGTCTTTTCCAAACTGGTGGCTTGGCAGTTCTCCTCCAACTGTTCAATCTTCTCTGGTCTTACAAACCGAATGCAGCGGATTGTGTCATTGGACTTTCAGATTGTCAATAGACTAAATACAAACTGGATTGAAGTTTGGTATTTTTCTGTGCATAATTTAAACTCATTGGCCTAATTCAAATCTGTTTCATCCTTTCCAGGCAAGATGCCTGTCAAATGTTTTGACCAAATGCTGCATTATATTTTCTTTTTGGAACACTTGCTTCTGTCAGGTAGTTTTGTTGTTTTATAATTATCTTCAAGGTAAATGACAATCACATCTTCATAACAGCACATGCTCTAACTCCTTACCCATTCACCTACCAACATGCTCACTCACTCACACACTCCTGCACTGTCATGCTCACTGCCCCACACACTTCCCCACTATCACTGCCACTCTCCCAAACACTCCACAACCGTCACACTCACTCACCCACAGTCTATGCAACAGTCAAGCTCACTCCAGCTCACGCTACCCCATTGTCACACACACCCTCAGCACACAACCAATTGTGAAGCTTACTCCCCACAATTCCAAAACCATCAAGCTCACTTCCCCGCAAACACCCGGACCATCAAGCTCGCACCCCCACAGACGACCCCATGGTCAGCTTCACCCCCCTGGAGACTCCCAAACAGTAACCCTACTCTCCCGCATACAGCCCCACTGTCACTAACCCTCCCTTCCACACTCCCCTACCGTCAAGCTCAGTGCCATATGTACACCCTACCACCGTCAAGCTCACTTCCCCGCACACTCGTGCACCATCAATCTAATTCCGCAGCACACAACCCCACTGTCACGTTTACTCCCCTACATAATCTTCCACTGTCACCCTCACTCACATACACACTCTCATACCATGAGTTTCACTCCTTAGCACATACCCTACAGTCAACCCCCAAACCCACATTTGCCCTCACCTTTGCGCCGACCACGGTGGCACAGTGGTAAGCACTGCTGCCTCACAACTGGTTCAATTCCCGCATCAGGCAACTGCCTGTGTGGAGTTTGCACATTCTCCCCGTGTCTGCGTGTGTTTCCTCTGGGTGTCTGGTTTCCTCCCACAACCCAAAATGGTTAGGTGAATGGGGCAAACTAAATTGCCCGTAGTGTTAGGTGAAGGTGTAAATGTAGGGGACCCTCTTCGGAGGGTCGGTGTGGACTTGTTGGGCCAAAGGGCCTATTTGCACACTGTAAGTAATCTAATCTAAATACTCCCCCACCATCACACCCACACAACAGTGCACTCCCACACCAGTACGCTGACTCCCCCACTGTCACCGCCACTGCAACATACAATCCCCCACCGTCTCTCTCACTCTCCCATAAACTCCCCCATCGTCGTTCTCCCTCCACTCATGCTCTCGCATCGTGTGCTCACTCCCCTGCACACTCCCTCGAACATCTTTATTCCTCAAATTGCATTCTCCCATTTGTGACGCTCACTCCAGCTGCAAACTACCTCAAAATCTTGCTCACTCCTTCGCACACAACTCCATCATCATGCTCATACTTGCATGTATTCATCCCACTGTCACACTCACTCTCCTGCACACACCGCAACTGTCAGCCCCACACCGCTGCACCCTGCCCACTGTCACACTCAAGCCCTTCACGCTCCTGCACTGTCACACTCACTCCCTTGCCGACTCACACCTACGTCATATTAACTTCCTTGCACACTCGCCCACTGTCACAACTCCCCTGCACACACCCTCACTTTCACGCTCACTGAGCCACACACGCATGCAACATCACACTAACTCCCAAGTACGCTCATCCACTGTAACCCCCACACACCTGCAAGTCACTCCGTCAAGCTCACTCACCCAGTCACTTCCCTCCAATCACTCTCAGTCCCAAGCACACTCTTCGACCGTCACATTCATGCCCCCACCAACTCCCCTACCATCACATTCACTCCCCTACACACACCTCCACTGTCACACTCCCCATAAATCCTCTCACCATCATGTGCACCCAGCCGCACACACGCACACAAAGTAACACGAACTATGGTGCACACACACCCATTGGAAACAGCCTGTCCCGCAAAAACCCCCACCATCTTGCATATTCCCCAAGACACGCCTCTACCATCACGTTTACTCCCCCACACTCTCCCCCACTTTCACATGCACTCCAGCGCAAACTGCCCCACGCTACTTCATGCTCTCTGCCTGCACACTCCCCCACAGTCATGCTGTCTCCCCCACACTCCCCCACCATCATGCTTATTCTCACACACTCCCAATCATCACACTGCCTCCAACCCCACTCCCCCACTGCGATGCTCACGCCAGCACACACTCTCCCACCATCAAGTTAACTCTATTGTACACTCCCACACTATCACACACACGCTCCTGCACTCTGTGCCACTGTCACACTCACCTCAACACCCACTCCCCCAGTGTCACATCCACGCTTCTACACATTCCTCCACCGTCAAGCTCACTCCTCTGCACACTTCCCCACCATCACACACAAAGCCCCACGCATACCCGCACTGTCACACCCAATTTGCCGCACTGTCACCCAACTTCACGCTCACTCCACCACACGTTCCCTCACAGTCACGCTCATTCCCCGCAAAATGCGCCACCATCATGCTCACACACCTAAGCACTCGCGCACCATTGCGCTCACTTCTCCATACAATCCCCCACTATCACCGCCACTGCCCTGCACACTCCCCCACCATCACTCTCACTGTCCCATAAACTCCTCCATAGTCACACTCCATACACCCATACGCATGCACACTCCCCTGCACACTCTCCTAAATATCACTATCCCTCAAACCACAATCTCCCACACCGTGACGCTCACTCCAGCTGCAAATCCCCTCAGCATGATGCTCACTCCATCATCACACTCACTCTTCCATGCATTTGCCCCACCGTCACGCTGACTCACCTGCAAACACATCAAATTTCACACCCACGCCGTTCCACCCTACCCAGTGTCGCACTCAACCCTTGCACACTCGCGCACTTTCACGCTGACTCCCTCACCAACTCCCACCACCATGTGATTCACTCCCCTGTACACTCGCCCACTGTCAAACCAACTCCACTGCACATTCCCTCACTGTCACGCTCTCTCAGCCACACACACACGTAATGCCACTCCAATGCATACTCACCCACTGTAACCCCCTTTCGCCTGGTCATGCCCCTCCATAATGTTAACACCACCAGACACTTGCCCACAATCACACGTATTCCCCTGCACACTCCTCTACCGTCGCATTCATGCTATCACACACTCCCCCACCGTCACACACACTGCGCGACACACTGCCCCTCTATCACAATCACTTGCTCACACACTCACCCACCGTTACAGTCCTTCACCCACTCTCCCCCACTGTCACACTCACTCCCCGACACATTACTCTAACATCATGATCACTCACTTCCACACTCTCACACCGTCAGTTTCATTCCCCTGCGCACATACCCCACTGTCACCATTACACCTCCGCAATCCTCCCAACTGTCACGCTCACACCCTCACACCCACCTTATCTCACACTCACTCGTCAGCACACTCCTCCACCATCATGCTCAATTTCCGCACACTGCACCACCATCACACTCACTCCACTACTCATTCCCTCACAATTACATTCACTCCTCACATACTCTCCCACCACCAGACTCACTCTCCCACACACCCACGCTCGGTCATGCTTATTCTCCATACACTGCCCTACTACCAGTGCCACTTCACAACACACGCCCCCACAGTCATTCTCACTCCCCCACAAACTCTACCAGTTTACGCTTAGTCACCCACAATCTCTGCCATTGCTACACTCATACACTGCATACTGTCCTACTGTCACATTCACTCGCCTGCACACTCCCGCACCGTCATACTCCTACCCACACTCCCGTGCTAAAACCCTAACTCCTCTGACACTTCATTGCCCTTCAAACTGCACAATCCAACACTGTGAAGTTCACTCTAGCCGCATATTCCCCCACTGTCTCGCTTCTTTCCCTGCAAACTTAACCACCATTATGCTCAACGCCTCAGCTAGTACCCCAGTGCCATCCCCACTCTAACACACTTCACTATCATGCTCACTCCAACGCACACTTCTCCACCATCAGACTCACTTCCCCTCTCACTTAACAACTATCATGATCACTCCTCCTCCCACTACCCATCCATCACGCACTTCCCCTTGTCACTTACCACTATCACACTCACTTCCTCATCTCACCTCTACCGGTATGCTCACGCCCCAGTACACTCCTACAATGTTACACTCACTGCCCCATGCATAATGCCGCCATCACACTCACTGACCGCACACTCATAAAACCACACACTCTCTCTAACATACCTCGCATTCACCCCAATGGACTCTCACACACCCTCACGCACAAATCCTCACAGATTCTCTCACCGTCACTGTCAGACTCCTGCACCCTTCCCCTCTTTCATGCTCAATCCCCCCGCACTCTCCCCCACCGTCATGCTTACTTCCAAACACACACCCAATATCACGCTCACACGCCAGCATAATCTGCTGGCGTGTGCACAATGAGGGAATGTGTACATGCACATTCCCTCATTATCACACACACAATTCCACGCACACACCCGCAATGTCACGTGCACTACACCGCTCTCCCCTAACACCTCACTCATTGTCACACTCACTCTCCGACTCTCCCACTGTCACGCTCACTTCAACGCACGTTGACCCACAATCATGCTAATTCCAGTACACTCCAACATCATCACCACCACACATCTGCCCATTGCTCTACACACACCTCAATGTCATGCTCACTCCTCCACATACTCCACAACCACTCTCTCTCTTCCCGGACAGTCGCCACTGTCGCCCTCACTTCCTCGTCCCTCCCCACTTTCACGCTCACTCGCCAGCACAAACCCACACTGTTACACTCACTGCCCCTCATATTACACACTGTCACGCTCACTGCCCTGCACACTCACAAATTCTCATGCTGGCTCCTCCACACCCTCCAAAACCCTCACCTTCACTCCCCTGTACATTCTCTCATTGTCGCGCACACTCCCTCACACACTCGCTCACCATCACGCTTAGTTTCCCATACCCTTCCTAAACATCAAACTCACGACACCGCGCACTGCACCATCATCATGTTTCAATCTTTAAAATCTTCCATAATGTCAGGCACACATGCCAGCATCCTGGGTTGACGTCACGCTCACTCGCCGGCACATTCACCCACACACATACCTCTGCAAACGTCCCTCAATATCATGTGCACTACCACCCCACACTCCCCCATTATGCTTACTGCTCCGCTCACATCCCCACTGTCATACACATTCCCTTGCACTCTCCCTTACCGTCACGCTCAATCCATTAAATACTCCCCAGCACACTAGCTCACCTTCACGCTCACTCACCCACACAGTCCCTCACTTTCATTCTCGTCCTCCACACACTCCCCCACCACCACATCCAATGCCCCACACACTGCTACATGGTCACATTCAGTCCCCGTATCTCTCCACCACTGTCATGCTCACTCCTCCGCACGCACCCCAACTGTCACATTCACTCCCCCACACACACCACCACCATCACGCTAACCCACCCACACGCACCCCTGACCACTCCCCCATGAACTACCCAAAGCCACACTGTGTCTCCTGCACACTCCACCACCATCATGCTCACTCCCCCACACCACCCCCACCATCACGATCAATCCCTCACACACTCCACTACCATCACGCTCACTTCCACACACACACTCCCGCACCATTATACTTATTACCCTGCATAATCACCCACCAGCAAACTCCATCCCCCGCAGACTGCCCCATGGTCACTTTCCCCACATTCTGCACCAATATCATGCGCACTTGACCACACACTCCCCAACTGTCACATTTGCTCTCCCGTGCACACCACCACTGTCAGGCTAACCCATCCACACGCACCACTGCCCACGTATCCACTCCCCCACGCACTAACCCACCGCCGCAATCAATCTCCCACAAACTCCCTCACCATCATGCTCACTCCCCCATCATTACTATCATTCCCTTGAACACTCCTCTACCGTCACATTCACTGGCACACACAGTCCCCCACTGTCTCACTCACTCCCCTGCACACAGCACTACCTCGCAGTCACTCTCATGCATACTTCACCACCCTCACACTCAATCATCGAAACACATCCCCACCATCCCGCTCACACCCCCATTCACTCTGCCACTGACTTACTCAATTCGACTGAAAACTCCCCCTTACAGGCTCCAACACACTCCCGCCCTGACATGCTTACTCACCCATGTCACCCCACTTAACCGCACAGTGTCCTACCCTAACAAATACTCCTCTGCACACTCCCGCACAATCACAGTTACTCCCCTGCACTCTCGCCCAACGTTACGCTCACTGCCCTGCTCTCTCCCCACCATTATGCTCACTCCGCCTCTCTGACACTGACACACTCACTCTTTTGCATACGCTCCTACTGTTATGCTCACACCCCTGCACACTCTCTACCATCATGCTGTCTCTGCCGCATAGTCTCCAAGCAGCACAGTTACTTTAACACACACTTCCTCAACATCACATGGCATGGTGGCTCAGCGGATAGCATTGCTGCCTCAGCAGCAAGCTCAATCCCCCGCAGACTGCCGCATAGTCACTTTCCCCACATTCTCCACCAATGTCATGTGCACTCCACCACTGCTGCCTCACAGCACCATCGTCCCAGGTTCAGCCTTGCGTGACTGTCTGTGTGGAGTTTGCACATTCTCATCGTGTCTGCGTGGGTTTCCTCCGGGTGCTCTGGTTTTCTCCCACAGTCGAAAGGTATGCAGGTCAAGTGAATTGGCCATGGTAAATTGCCCAAAGTGCTAGGGGCATTACTAAGACGGAAATGGGTCTGCGTGGGTTACTCTTTGAAGGGTCGGTGTGGACTTGTTGTGCTGAAGGTCCTGTTTCCGCACTATAGGGAATCTAATCTAATCACACTACATCTGCCCACAATCCACCATTGTCATCACCACTACGCTGCAAATTCCCCCACCGTCACGCTTACTCCCCTGCAAACTTCCCCACCATCTGGGCACACACCCCACAGAATCCTCCATCTTCACAATCACTCCGCTGCTCACTACCCACCGTGACACTTACTCCCTGTACACACCCATAGCATCACACTGAATTATCCCACACAATCACCCACTGTAACGCTCATTTCACTGCACACTCCCTGATCATGGCACTCACACCTCTGCACAGTCACCCACCATAATGCTAACTCACATGTATACCCTCCCACCGTCACGGTCTCTCCCATCACACTGAGCTCCACCATCATGCTCACTTCCCTGTACTCTCTCCATCATTGTGCTCACTTCTCACACACTCACCCACTTTCACCCCCAGTCCCCCACACACTCCCCTATTATTGCACACACTTCCTTGCACACTCCGTTACCATCACTTTCAGTCCCCCACACCCTTCCCACTCTCACACAAACTTCCCGGCATATCTCCCACCATCACACTCACACTCCCTGAGACAAACTCGGGCTCACGCGCACTCTTTTGCACACTATACTAGCGGCACATTCACTCCCCCGCACACTTCCCACCATCACACTGATTCGCCTGCACACTTCCACACAGTCATGCTCTGACCACACACTCTACCATCATCATGCTTACTCTCCCGCACACTCTGCACCAACATGCTTACTCCTTCACACAGTATCCCAAGATGATGCTTACTGCACACTTAATACCATTATGCTCACTACCCCGCACCGTCATGCTCACTAACACTCAGAATCCCCACCGTCATGCTCACTCTGCCTTGCTCGAAAATGGTCACACTAACTCCACAGGACACTTCCCCAACTTCAAGTTCATTAACACACTGTCACCATTAGGTCCCCACACACTCCCCACTGTCACAACGACTTTCCCACACACACCCACACGGATATTCTCACTGTCCACCAACTCCCCCACCCTTATGCTCACTCCCCTGCACATTCACAACCGTCACCCTCACGCCGTCACACACTCGTTCATTTTCATTGCACCACACTACACTCCTTCACTCATTATTCTGCACAGTCCTCCTCCGCACACTTCCCCACGAGCATGTGCACTCCCCCACAAACTCCCCCAGAACCACACTCATGTTCTAGCATACTGCCCCACCATCACGCTCACTGCCCTGCACATTCTCCACCATCATGCTCACTCCCCTACACATTCACACAGTCATGCTCATTTTAGTGCACGCCATCACTGTCACACTCACGCACACTCTCCCCGCTCTACTCCCCCTTTCTTCAAGTTCACTCCACCACACGATCATCCACCAGTACGCATACTCCTCCACACACTCACCCACCTTCATGTTCACTGCCCTGCAGCCCCCACAGTCACGCTCACTCTTCTGAATGCTCCCACACTATTACTGCCACTCCACTGCCACACCCTCGCACACTCCCCTACCTGCACACTCACTCCCTTGCATTCCCTTGCACTCCCTTGCACTCTCCCTTACCTTCATGCTCACTCCCCCACACCCTTCCCAACCCTCAATCTCACTCGCCCACATATTCCCCCACTGTCATGCGCATTCTCCCGCAACCTCCTACACCGTCACACTCACTCCCTCGCACATTTCCCTAACATTATTCTCACTCGCTGTCATACTCTGCTAACGTAACATTCACTCGCCAGCACATGTCTAAACTATCACGCTTAATCCCCCACATAATTGCCCCACCATCACGCTGACTCACCTGCACACTGCTGTACTGTCAAACACATTCCCGCGCATGCTCAAACTCGTCACGTTGACTCCCCCTCACACTACCCACAGTAATGCTCCTTTTGCTCCCCTTTTGTCATACTCACTCCTCCCTTACTCTCCTACTGTGATGCCCACTGCCCTGCACATCACACACCGACACTCAGTCCCCCGTACACACCCATAGCATCGCGCTCACTTATCTCATACACTCACCCACCAGCATGCTCATTCCATCAATATTCCAGACCATCACATTCACGCCCCCTCAATCACCCACCATAATGCTAACACCCTGCATAATCCCCTCCCATCTCACTCACTATCTCGCACTCTCCTGGTCATCAGACTTACTCACCCACACAGTGACCCATCGTCATGCATTCTCCCCACCTGCTCAGCCACTCCACCACTATCATGCTGAGTCCTACGTAGACTACTCTTCCTTCAGAATGACTTCCCCACACACTCCCCCACCGAAATGGTCACTTCCCATACATAACCCTTAACACACTGCCCAGCACTCTTGCACATCGTCACATATGTTCCCCCGCACACACCCTCATCTTCACGCTCATTTCCCCATGCACTCCTCCACCATAATGCTCACTCACTTCTGTACTAACCCACCGTAATGCTCATTCCCCCACACGGTTCCCAGAGTCATGCTGACTCCCCTGCACACTCCCCAGCCTCACGCACACTCCCTCGTACACTCCCCAAACATCACACTCACTCCTTTGCACTGTACCCCACCAGCAGATTCACCTCTCTCTGCACTACCGCACCATCACGCTCATGAACACACACTCTTGCATTGTCAATCTCTGTTGAAACTTTATTGCTGGAACAGCACAGCAGGTCAGGCAGCATCCAGGGAACAGGAGATTCGACGTTTCGGGCACAGGCCCTTCTTCAGGAATTCCTGAAGAAGGGCCTGTGCCCGAAACGTCGAATCTCCTGTTCCCTGGATGCTGCCTGACCTGCTGTGCTGTTCCAGCAATAAAGTTTCAACTTTGATCTCCAGCATCTGCAGACCTCACTTTCTCCCCATTGTCAATCTCTCTCCTTCATACACTCCCAGACCTTCATGCACAGCCTCCAACACACTGAACCACCTCTCACTTACTCCTTGGCACCCTCCCCCACAATCATGCTCACTCTACTGCATCGCCCGGCACAGACATGCTCTCCCATCATGACGCTCACTCTCTGGGATACTGCCCTATCATCAGGTACACTGCCCCACACACTCATGCATCTTCACGCTCACTCCACGTTCCCTCAGTCACAATCATGCTCATCCCCTGCACCACCCCTAGAGTCACACTCTCTCTCCCGCACCCTCTCCTACCATCACAGTCATTTCACACACACTCCTCCAGAGCCTCCCCATCATCACGCTCACTCCAGTACACATTCCCCCACAATAACGCTCCACTCCCCTACACTCTCCCCATCATCACGCTTACTCATCTGCACACTGCCCCACCATCACACTCACTGACTGGCACACTCCCAAACCTTCACACTCTTACCACTACACATAACATCACCATAATGATCTCACACGCTCAAACTCCCACAACTTCACGCTTAATCCCAGGCACATTCCACACTCTCACTCTCACTCACTATCATGCTCCAAACCATTCACACGCATCCACAGTCCCCCACCTACACAGCACTCACCCCACTGTCACACTCACACAGCCGCACACTCCCCATCATCATGCTTATTATATCATCCATTCTCCCAATGTCACCCATCTCCCAGATAAGCACACTCACTCCACCACACACCCCCTCAATGGTCACATTTGCTCCTTTGCACTCTCCCCCATAGTCATGCTCACTTTCTGTCGCACTGCTCCACTATCATGCTCGCTCCCCTGAACACTCCCAAACCATTACGCTGACTCTGTCGAACACTCCACCACCGTTTACGCTCACTCCCACATTCACTGTTCCACTATCGCAGTCAGCCCCCCACACATTCGCCCACTGTTATGCTCACTCCCATGCAGACTCCTCCAACGTCACAGTCACTCCACGGCACACTCCTCCACTTACTTACACACTTTAGATTAGATTAGACTAGATTAGATTAGATTAGATTAGATTAGATTAGATTAGATTAGATTAGATTAGATTAGATTAGATTACAGTGTGGAAACAGGCCCTTCAGCCCAACAAGTCCACACCTACCCGCCGAAGCGCAACCCACCCATACCCCTACCCCTACATTTACCCCATGCCTAACACTACGGGCAATTTAGCATGGCCAATTCACCTGACCTGCACATGTTTGGACTGTGGGAGGAAACCGGAGCACCTGGAGGAAACCCATGCAGACATTGGGAAGACGTGCAAACTCCACACAGTCAGTCGCCTGAGGCGGGAATTGAACCCAGGTCTCCAGCGCTGTGAGGCAGCAGTGCCTCTAGGAATTCCCTGGCTGCTCTCTCTTTGGCCGACCCATCTTCTCAGTCCGATCACCCACACTACTCCATAGTTCCACTAACTCCGTGACACTCTTCCCAGCAACACACTTACTCGGCCGCGTACCCCCCAGTGGTCACATTTACCCCCTCGCACACTCCCCCAGAGTCACGTTCACTTTCTGACACACTGCTACACTAGCCTTCTCACTCTTCTGTACACTCCCCCATCATTATGTTCGGTCCCCATACATTCACCCTCAATCACTCTTACTCCCCTGCACACTCCCAAACCATCACGCTGACTCTCTCGTACACATCACTTCCATTAACGCTCACTCCCACACTCACTTCGCCACCATCACAGTCAATCTCCTACACACTCGCCGACTGTCATGTTCACTCCCCCGCACACTCCTCCAATATCACACTCACTCGTCGCACACTCCTCGACTGTCACACACACTTCCTCACACTCTCCCCTAACGTCGCACTCATTCTCTGGCAGACTCCAACTAACATCATGCTCACTCACCGGCACACTCTCTCACCATCATGCACACTCCTCCACCACTCCCCCACTGTCATGCCCAATGCCCCGCACACTAACTGCTGTCATGCTTACTCCCCCGTATGCACCCATTCCTCGATCATCATGCTCACTCCCCCACACACTCACCCATCACCATGCTCATTCCACCGAATACCCCCACCAAACATGCCTCACCATAGTAGTTACTCATTCACATACTCTCTTACTGTCACACTCACTCCACTGCCTTCTCCTCCACTGTCATCCACACTCCCCTGTATAGTCCACAAATGTCGCAATCACTACCTCAAACACTGCCCTGCACCATCATGCTCAACTCACCGCACACTACGCTTCAACACTCTCATTCCACCTCACAATCCCTCAACATCATGCTTGTTCCCATGTACATTCCCATCTCAACTTGATTACTCACTCACTCACTCCCCAAACTTCGCAGTCACTTCCCTGCACACACCCCATCCACCTCGCTCACTGATGGACACACTTACCCTCCCAGCCACTCCCTTCCCTGCACACTCGCTATCATCATGATCACTCCCCCACACAATACTCTACCGACACACTGATTATCCCGTACTTTGCCCCACGGCCAGTCTCGCACTCCTGCAAACTCCCCCACCTTCCTGCCCACTCGTCCACACGCTACACCACCCTCTTATTCACTCCCAGGCTCACTTCAACGCTCAATCCACACCACTACACACATTCTCCCGCATACTTCAGACAGTCCCACACATGCTGCCGCATACTCACCCATAGTCACACTTATACCCCCTCCCAATACCCCATGACCATACTCATCTCCAGTCGGACCCTCATTATCATGCTCACTCCTCCCTCACTCACTCACTGCCATCTGCACTGCCATGCACACTCTACCACCATCACGCTCACTCCCCGCATAATGCAGGACCATCACACTCACTCCTCCGCACCTACCAGAACTTTAACTCCGCTGTATAATCACCCACTGACACGCTCAGTTCCTTGCACAATGTTGACCAACACGCTCACTCACCCATACTATTCCCTATCGTCATGAACCCTGCCCCACCGTTTCACCCACTCACCCACCATCATGCTCAGCCCTCTCTACATAAACGTTTCCTCAGACTCATTCCCCGCACACTCCCCTGTTACGCTCACTACACCACATATAACCTCATCATCATGTACACTGCCCAGCACTCTCCCACACCATCATTCATAGTCCCCCGCACACTCCCTCACCTTCATGCTAACTCCCCTGCGCACTCTTCCACCATCATGCTCACTTCCTTAACACACTACCCCACTGTTATGCACATTCCCCCACACAGTCTGCAGAGTAATATTCACTCCCCTGCGATTTCTGCCAGCCTCACACTCCATCCTACACATAATCCCCTAACATCACGCTCATTCCTCTGCACTCTATCTCACCGTCACACTCACTCCCGCCCACATTATCACACCATCGATCTCATGCCAACTCTTAATCCCCTACCATCACGCTCACTCTTTCCCTAACACCCCCACCGTCATGCACTCTCCCCCACACACTAAACCACCTTCTTGCTCACTCCCCTGCACCCTCCCTCACGATCAATCCTCCACTCCGTCTCTCACAGTCACGTTTCCTCACTGTGACATTCACTCCCCAGGACACTCCCTCACTGTCACGCACACTCCCCATCACACTCACTAATCATCATATTCACTTCCCTGCGGCGTTCCCCACAATTATTCTCACTCCATAGCACCGTCCCCCACAGTCACGTTCACTCTCCCACACTGTCCACCACCATCACGGTCATTCCACCCGCACTCCCCCACTGTCAGCCCGAGTCGCCCACACATTCCCACTGTCTCAGTCACTCCTGCACACATTCCCCCGCCATCATGCTTCCTCCTCTACACCCTCCCCTTTCATTACGCTCACTAACCTGCACACTGCATCACCATCATGCTCACTGACCCGTTCACTCACTCATCTTCACAGTCATTCCACCGTACACTGCCTAACAGTAATACTCTCTCCCACTCACAGTACCCCACCTTCACGCTCTATCCTGCACACACACTCCCCACGCTCCTGCTCATCCATTGTCATGCTCCATCCACTCACACTCCTCCATAGTCTCCCTACTTCCGTGACAGTCTTCCCATCATCACACTCACACTCTGGATGCTCAGTGCCTCGCACACTTCCCCTGACTGCTGCTCACTCTCCTGCGGCTCCCACACTGTCATGCTTACCGCAACCACACTCTCCCATCACTGCCCTGCACATTCCCCACCATCATGTTCACTCCCCCACACGCTTACCCACCATCACGCTCCCTCCCCTGTACATTCCCTACCGGCATCCTGACTTGCTGGCTCAACGCCCCATCATCATGCTCATTCTCCTATACACTGCCCCACCATTACGCCCACACACCCCTCTATGCTTACCATCCATCACGCTCACTCCACCGCACACTCACTCACAGGCATGGTCACTCCCCCTCACGTTTGTCCACCTTCATGCTCCTTCCCACGTGCATCCCCTCCATCCTCATGTCACTCGCCGTCCAAGTTCCTCCACTCACATTCGTTCACTATCCACCCCAAACCCCGTTACACTCCCCCCCCGTCACGCTCACACCAGCACACACTGCCCAATGTCACGCACATCACCTCACACACTGCACCCACTATCACCCCTGTAAGTACCTGTCATGCTCCCCCATGTTCACATTCACCCTAACTCCCCTGCACAGACCTTGCATTGCCCCGAAACTTCCCATTAACTGCCCGCACAACACACTACCATCATGCTCACTCTCCTGTCCATTCCCCCACCTTCACAGTCATTCTGCCACACACCTTTCCACGTTCACGATCACTCCTCTGCACTCACCTCCACCAGCATTCTCAAACCCTGAACACTCCCCCACCGTGAATGCCACTCCCCTGCATACTCCACAAACCTCACATTCATTCCCCGCACAGTGTTGCTCATTCCCCCACACACTTACCCAAAGTCACACTCATCCCTCCCCGCACACTCCACCACCGTCACACTCACTCCCCACCCACTCCCACACTACCACACTCACTCCCTCGCATGTTGCCCAAATCTTAAGCTCACTCTACTGCATACTCCCCCATACAATTACCAACTGTCAAGTTGACTCTCGCATATACTCGACTAATGTTACTGCTCACTCCTCAGCAGACTCCCCAACACTCACCATGAGTCACGCTCACTTTTCTCCCACATTTCACAACCGTCATGTGCACTCCCAATCACTCTCACACCATCACACTCTCTCCTTCGCACTCCCCCCAAACGTAATGCTCACTCGTCTGCAGACTCCCGTGCACACTCCTCTAGTGTCACGCCGACTCTCTTGTACACTCCATCACCATTAATACTCACTCCCCGCACACTCCCCACAATCACAGTCACTCCCCCACACACTCGCGCACCACTCACACTCACTACATTGCGTTCTCCCCAACCCTCACACATACCCCCGTGCAGGATCCTCTGCACGTTCCGCAAATGTAACGCCGATTCTTTTGTGCACTGCCCCACCATCATACTTATTCCCCCACACACTGCTCCACCATTACACGTACACCTTCACACGGTCCCCCAATGGCACACAACCTCTCTGGCATACTCCGCTGACAAAGTGCTCAATTGCCGCCCACTCCTCCACCATCATGCACACTCTCCCAAATACACACCCAATGTCACGTGCACTATTCCCAGTCTCCCACACAGCCACGCTCATTCCACGACCTTCACATTCATTACCTCGTGCCCTCTCCAGCCATCATGCTCGGTCCATCACACACTCACCGGCACACTTTCCCACCAAACTCTCCAGCTGTCACGCCCACTCTATCTTACAATGCCCACTATTACTCTCACTCCCTGTACACACCGATAGCGTACCGCTCATCTATTCTCCGCACTCCGCCATTATTATGCTCACTCCCCATACCACCTGACCGTCACACTCACTCCCCATGCACTCATGCGCCACAATGCTCACTCGCTTGCATACTCCCCCATTGTCACGCTCACTTCTCCACACACACGAGATCATCACTCTCATGCCCCCACCCTCACAGACTCACTTACACCTGCACCATCACGCTCTGTCCTGCATGCAATATACTTCTCTCATACTCACTCCCCTGCACACTACCCCACCGTCATGCACACTCTTCTGCCACTCCTTCACTCGTGCATTTACTCTCTTGCACACTCCACAACCATCACTCACACTCTCCCACAAACTCTCCCACTGTCATCATCACTCCCCTGCTCCTTTCCCCACCATCACATTCACTCTGCCACACACTGTCGAGATCACTACCCAACACTCTCCTCCAGCATCATTCTCACTCCCCTGCACACTCCACAACCCTCACACTCATTTCCCGCACATTCCTCTATCATGACGTTTCCGCCCCCACACACTCACCTCAAGTTACTCTCACTCCTCCCCCACACTTCACATGTGTCATACTGACTCCCGACTTACACCTCCACCATCACACTCACTACCTCATAATCTCCCACAATCCTCACGCTCACTCCCCTGCACTCTCCCCTACACACTCCCCAACCGTTATGCCGACGATCTCGTACACCCCACCACTATCAACGCTCACTCCCCCGCACACCCAGTACCATGACGATCACTTCACCATAATACAACCCAAAGCCACGCTTATTCCTCTCCCCATTCCACAACCGTCATACTCAGTAAGTTGTACTCTCGTCAACCTTCACATACACTTCCCTGCATAATCTCCCAAACACTCCCCCACTGTAACGTTGACTGTCTCGCACATTCCACCACTGTTCATGCTCACTTGTCCACACACTTCGCATCATTGCAGTCACTCTCCCACCATTGCGCCCCGAGCCCCGTACACTGATCCACCATCCCACTCACTTCTCTGCACACTCCTCCACCATCACACATGTTCCCTTGCACAGTTCCCCACTTACACGCAAATCCTCCACCATCGTGCAAGTTGACTGCTTGCACATTCCCCAACCGTCAGGTTCACTCCCCCACAGACTCACCCACTGCCATCATCAGTCCATTGCACACTTGCCCACCATTGCTGTCATGCCCACACACACACTCTCCCATTGTGTAATCTGCACTCCCAAGTACACTCCTCCACCGTCACACTTACAATGCCCACGTCTCACTTAATCACCCTACACTTCCCCATCTTCACACTCACTCCCCCACACACTCACCCACTATCATGCTCATTCCCCAAATTACTCCCCCATCATCATACTAACTTCTTTGAAAAACCGCCCCATCATCATTCACAACCCTACACACTCCCCCAACGTCCATCACCATCACAATCCCTCGACCCACTCTCCTCCACTGCCCCCTCTCCACCACCCACTCACCACCGTCACATTCACTCTCCTGCGCACATCCTCGCTGCCACAATCACTGCCCTGCACACTCCCTCACCATTATACTGACTCACTCGCACACTCCTCCACCGTCTGTCTCAGTCCCCCGCAAATCCCACCATCACACTCACTCACTGCACGCAAGCGCACACTTGTGCTCACTCCACTGCCCACTTCCCTGCTATCATCCTGAAACACTTAGGCACTCCCTCACTATCACGCTCTCTGCTCCACACACTCATCTGCACACTGCCTTTTTCTTGCGCTCACTCCCCCATACAAACACCCCATTGTCACGCTCGCTCCCCTGCCCACACCCCACCCTCATGCTCAACCTCTTGCACACATCCCACCATCACACTCTCTCTGTTACACAGTTCACCACCATCATCCTCACTCCAAGTCCCTCACTGAAACTCTTATTGCCTTTTCACACTCCCACTGTCACCTCAGTCTCTCACCAGCACACTCACATCCCCAGACACTTCAGTGTCATCTCAGTCCCCCTACTGCTCATTTTCACCTGTTCATGTTCGCACCCTGGCACACTGTCCTATCGTCACCACAACCCCCCCCCCCCCCCCGCACACACACATACATAGGCCCACCCTCTCACTTAATCCCCCGCACATCTTTTCACTATCTCAAACAATAATCAACATATGATTCAACCATCAATTCCGCACCTCAACGCACTCCCCAACCCTCGGCACACACCCCAAAACGCCACACACACTACCCGCACATTCTCCCGCAGTTATACTCAACTCCTCCCAAACTCCTCCATCCTCACACTCATTTCCCCGCAATTTCTCCACTGTCACACTCACCTCCCTGCACACCTACCCATCGTCAGCCTTATTCCTCTGCACATATCCTCACATCGCAATCACTCTCCACACACTCCGCCATCATCACGCATAATCCCGCACCTCCACTGTCACTTGCTTGCATACTCCCCCACCGTCACACTCACTCCCGCACACTCTCACTCAGTTATGCTCATATACCACACTACCCTACTGTCACGGTGGCTCCCCCACACAATCACCCACCATCACACATTCCCGTCCACAATCCCGCACCAGCATGCCATCTACTCCACACCATCATGCACACTCCTCCGTATTTAATAAAACAGTCATGACCCCTCCCCCACACACTCATCCATAGTCAAGCACACTCTCTTACATACTCTCTCACCTTCTCATCCATACCCTTCCCATCAAGTGAACTCCCGCGCTGTCATGCTCACTCCCACAAACACTCCCCCACCATCACGCACATTACCCCACCGTCATGCACACATCTGAATCGACACACAGTCCCCCACACACTACCCCACTTTCTGAACCACACACCCACTTGCACACATTTTCCCCACTCAATCCTCTACCGTCTAGCATGCTGTAAAGCACATTTCCCACCTTCACACACATTCTTTAATTCTCCCCCTTCATCGCATTCAGTCCTTGCCCACTAGCCTGTCGTCATGGTCACTCCACCACACACTCACACACCATCACTGTCACCCCCTTGCACTATACACACTATCACACTCTTACCCCTAGATACTCCCTCGCTGCCACGCTCATTACACCGCTCACTCTCCAAGTGCCAAACTCACACCCTGAAAGACTCGTTCACCATCACAGTCATTGCCCCAAACACATCCCCACTATCACAATCACTCCTCCACACACTGTCCCACAGCCACCTCACTCCCAGCATCCATGCTCCGCCACTGTTTGACCAACTCCCCTGCACACTCCACACATCCCATTAATCCTCGCAAGTAAACCCACCATCACACTCACTCCCCCGCCCACAACCCACCATCACATTCACTCCTCTCAAAAACTCCACTAACACAATCACTCCCCACACTCGCTACCATCGTCACACTCACTTCCCACATACATCCCACCATCATATTCACTTCCCCACAGACTCGGTCACCATCACCCTCACTACCCCGCACACACCCTCACCCTCAGCCTCACCGTCACTCTCAATGCCTGCACACTCTCCCAATATCACTCCACTCCACTACCTTCATGCTCACTCTCCCCCACATTCTCGTATGGTCATGTTCAGTAGCCTGTGTTGTCCCACATCACTACCGACACTCTACTACACATGCCCACACCATTGCACACGTTACTCTGCACACTACACCACCATCACGCCCATTCCCCCGCACACTCACAAAACTTCACACTGTCTGCAGTGCACACGGATCCTCCCTCATGCACATTGCCCCAACCTCACATAGAACTCCACACAGAATCACCCACCCTCACACTCACTTTTTCAAACACTCCTCCACCATCATGCTCATTCCTCTGCACCTGCCCCACTGACATACTCCCCTAATGAAAGGATTTTGCCCGAATCCGTGTTATTCCTACTCCTCGGATGCTGCCTGACCTGTTGTGCTTTCCAGCACCATACTCTTGACTCGAATCTCCAACATCTGCAGTATTCAATTTCATCACACTTAATCTTCCACACATTTCCCCATCATCACTCTCAATCCCCCGTACAGTTATTCAGTGTCACACACACTCTGCAGCATACACCCCAGCATCACACTCACTCCCACGCAATCTGCCCAACCATCATGCACAATCCCTGCACACTCCCCCACCCCCACACTCGCTCCCCAGTACGCTCCTCCACCGTCATGTTCTCTACACCACACACACCCCACTGACATGCTCACTCTCCTGCACGCTCCACCACCAAGTTCACTCTCGTGCATACTCCCCCACTATCACTCTCACTCTCAGGCACACTCCTCCGACTAGTAGTGCTTTCTTCACCCACCTCCCCCCACTGTTTTCTGCACACTCCTCCACCGTCACTCTCAATCCCTCACACACTCCCCTACCGTTACACTCCTTCCCATGCACACCCCCTCTCTGTCAGACTTACTCTCCGACACACTCCCCAAAAGTCTTACTGACTCCCCGACACACTCCACCACAATTATACTCACTCCTTCACACACTCCCCCTCCATCACACTAAATCCCCGCCCCACCGCCCCACCATCGCACTCAGTCACTGTACACAAACTCACCATTATGCTCACTCCGCAGCCTACTCCTGTGACATCATCCTCAATCGCCTGCACACTCGCTCACCATCACAATCTCTGGCCTACACACTCTCCCCCACATTGTCCCTCCGTCACGCTCATTCGGTCACATACTTTCCCACAGTCACGGTCACTCCACCTCATACTTCGCCAAGTCATGCACACTCTCCTGTGCAGTCCTGTACCGTCATGGTCACTCCCCCTCATGCCCTCTCACCAACAAGCTCATGCCCGCACCTTCATGCTCTCTACCTCACTGTCAAGCTCACTCACCTACTATTTCCCCCCTGCCCCGCACTCCTCCACCATTATGCTCACGCTTACACACGCTCCTCCACCATCATTCTCCTACCACCCGCACTCCTACATCTGTCGCCCCATTTCCAAATACACTCCCGTACATCCTGACCATCATGCTCCCTTCTCAACATATGTCCCCATCTTCGCGCACACTCTTCTGTTAAATTCCTCACCATCACGATTACTGCCCCATACACTCGCACACCATCACTCTCACTTCTCCTTTGGCCTTTGACCCCATCGCCAGTCTGTTCACTGAGTAACAGACAGTGGCTGCTACACAATCTGTTCCACGTGTAATACCTTGTTATCCCACTCCCAGTCTTTCGCCTTAGCCTCAACTTAGGCTACCACTCCTATATTTACCTCGATTAATGCACAGTGCTCGCAAACCCACTGTGTCCTCCAGCGATGATTTTCGCCCAATCATCGTATTGTGTTCCTTAGTGACGGCCAGAAGGTCCATTCTCAGCCTGTGTTCTCCTCGGAACGGCCTGAACCTACCAAACCCACCGAAACTCCCTTAGCAACTACCAGGAGATTTGCATCACATTTTTTCCCTTGCAAAGTAAGTTGAGAGATAATTCAAGGAAGAGAGGTTTGTATTGAGGGAGACTGGGGCGTAGAGCGTGCAATATGGAGAGAATAAACGCAGAATCCGGAAGTGATGGATAGTGAAATAGAAATTGAAAACTAGAGGAAAAGATAGGCAGAGCGACATTGTGAGACTGGGAGGAAGATATGGAGGTAGAGGAACAAAGGGAGAGAGATTAATTTGACTGAGGCCTGGTCAGATATGGTGAAAAAGAGGTGAAAACAAACACACAGTGACTTAAGCCCAATTCTTGAGCTCGGGGCCTGGTCCGTTCCCCTTCCATGAGGAAGAACACTTGGAGCTGTGTCTGTCTCTCTGCAGCTCAGCTTCTTCAACACAAAGGCAAGCAACAATATTGTTCAATCTGCTGCTTGGCACTTTTTAATGACCATTTTTTATTGTATCTAAATTGAAGTGAGAAATACAGTCAATGGGATAGTGGCTTTTCTCACTGGTCTCTGAGTTTAGAGAAACAGAGAAATGTGTCCCTGTGAAACTCATGGGTTAAAGTTGGATCTACCAGCACAAACCTCAGTCTCTTGCCAACGTGACACGCTGCTTCAGTGCTGAAATATTGAACTGACATGGGAAAATGTTGGATGGATTAATTAATGAGTAGACTTGATTGTTTGATAAATTTTGGTAAAGGGAAATTTCAGCATATTCTTCAGCTGCTGTCTGAATTTAGTCTGGGTCACGGCATAAATGGCGGTGTTTGTGCAGTAACTGAGGAGCTGCAGCATGAAGCCCAATTCCTGTACAAAGTAATCGAGATACACAGACCGATACCCAAGATTATACATCCGTCCCCATATGGAACGCACCATGAACATTGACCATAACAGGATGAAATTTACCGAGATTACAAACAGTAAAACAATAGATTTTTTTCGATTTCTCATTTCTGTGTCAGACTGATCGTCACCATTGGTGTGAGCACGGAGTTTCCTGCGGGCTCTGCTGGTTACTAAAATATGTCTGACGGTGAAAACATTGAGCAGCAGAATCAGGAGAAATGGGACAGCTGGGGTTAGAAAGTGGTGGACCAACTCAATTACGCCCCACATCAGAGAGATTACAACATCGAGTGATATAGCACAAAACCAAGGGTCGTTCCTCAGCCAATACTGAGCTTTAAGAATAAAGTACCAGGAAATGTTCTTTAAACAGCTCAGCACAGCCACTGTTCCCAGAACCACAGCCGCCGTTTTCTTATTGCAAAATTTACATTTCAGCTTCTGGCAACAAATGGCCACAAATCGATCAAAGGTGAAAGTGACGGTGAACCAGACAGAACAGTCAGTGGCTGCATAAAGCAGGACGGCGTGGATATTACACAAGGGAATGGACTTCAAAAAATAAAACTTTTGCCAATAAGCAATGGGAATGTGTCTCAATATCAGGTCAAGCATAATGGCCAGTAGATCTGCCACAGCCATGGCCCCCAGGTAACGACTGACACATGGAGATAATCCACAATCTCTATAAAGCAAAACGTAGATCGTCACTACGTTAACTGTGAGGGAGAAAAACAAATAAGTTATTTACCAACTTGGAGGCAAAGTTACCAGTTTTATTGAGGACAAAACTGAGGACAATGAGACTTTCACGTGTCACTGTATTCAGTGATATAATTGGAGCTGAAACAACAAATATTAATGTCTGAATTACTAATAGAAATGTAATGTAAACAGCAAGAATCGTTCTCTTACAAACAGATACACATACATAGGAACAGATTCTTTTCAAGGACATTCCCGGACACTCGACCACTCGACAGCAGACACTGTATTCCATTTCCTATTACGGAGGGTGAAAACGTTGCTGTCATGAAGAATTGTCTCCCAGTTTCTTGAAAACAATAAAAAGTTGAAAATTTCTGTGCTTCTGTCATGTAGTTTAAATTGTGATCAGTCCTCCGTCGTGAATAAATGTAAACACAGTGAACACATATTCATCCTTGTGGGGATTTCGAAACAGTGCTGCTCCTTGGAACAGGATCTCTTACCACGCGATTTACCTTCTGTTCAATTCATTGGCATGCAGCCATTGACAAAGGGAAAAGGTCAGGGATAGTATTTTCTGGAGAAGGTTGCATATAGAATGTTCCAGGCAGTGTCGGGTCCAGAATGTTTCAGGGAAAGTCGGCTTTCGAATGTTCAGAAGAATGTTTTGCATAGAATGCTCTGAGAATATCATTAATAGAACGTTTCAAAGAATCTCGGCTATAAAATTTTCTGGGGAATGTCTTTCACAGAACATCCGAGGGAATGTCGGGTATTAAACATCCCGGGAAATGTCAGCACAGATCGTTCTGCACAATGTCGGACAGAGAATGGTCCAAGAATGTCACGCGAAAAAGCATTCCTGGGAATGTGCAGCATTGGATTTTCCGGGAATTTTGGGTATCGAACGTTCCAAAGAACGTCTAGCATTGAACATTCCGGGAATGTCAGTTATAGAACGTTTCAGAGTATGTCTTTTACAGGAAGTCCCAGGCAATATCGGGTATTGAACGTGTTCAGATATGTTCGGGTACAGAACGTTCTGGGGAATATCGGTTACAGAAAGTTCCCGTCCCAGGGAATGTCGGGCACACAAAATTCCAAGGAATCTTGTGTTCAAAACATCGTGGGGATGCTTGAGTATTGGACGTCCTGGGTAATGTCATGCATGGAATGTCCCAGTGAATGTTATATATAGAGTATAGAATAAACGAGGGGAAATGCTGCAAATGGAACATTCAGACGAATGTCTCATATAGAACCTTGCCGTAATTTCGAGTATAAAATGTTCTAGGACGTGCCAGTGAGCGTCAAGCACAGAATTTTTCGCGAACTGTCTGGCACAGAACGTTCTTGGGAATGTTGAGTATGGAATGTTCTGGCGAATGTCGGTTGTCGAACCTTCGGGAGATTGTCTGCTATAAAGTGTCCCAGAGAGTGTTGTGTATGGAGAGTCCCAGGGAATGTTGGTTTTACAGGGTTATGTGGAATGCTAGGCACAGAATGTTCCAGCGAATGTCAGGTATAAGAATGGTTCAAATAATGTCTGGTTTTGTACGTTCCTGGGAATATCGGGTGATGGACATTCTGGGAAATGTCCAGCAGACAACGTTTCGAGGACAGTTTTGGTTTAAACATTCCAGGGAATGACTGATGTCATTGGATATGTCGATTATAGAACGTCCCGGGGAATGTCGAGTTTTAAATGTTCTGGCGAATGTCAGTTATGGTGTGTTCCATAGAATATTGGTACAGAACGTTCTGGGGAATGACGATTATAGAATGTTTCAGGAGAAAGTGAGGACTGCAGATGCTGGAGATCAGAGCTGAAAATGTGTTGCTGGAAAAGCGCAGCAGGTCAGGCAGCATCCAAGGAACTGCAATGTTTCAGATTGGATGTTTCAGACAATGACGGGCACAGAATGTTGGTTATAGCATTTTCCGGGAAAAGTCGGTATGCAATGTATCCGTTGCACCCGATGTGGTCTCCTCTACATTGGGGAGACATGCCGCCTACTTGTGGAATGTTTCAGGGAACACCTCTTGGACACCCGCACCAACCAACCCAACCCCCCGTGGCTGAACACTTTAACTCCCCCTCCCACTCCGCCTCTTCCATCGCCAGGCCCTGACCACACGACACCTGGAGGAACAGCGACTCATCTTCCGCCTAGGAACCCTCCAACCACACGGGATGAATGTAGATTACTCCATCTTCCTCATTTCCCCTCTCCCCACCTTATCTCAGTCCCAACCCTTGGATTTAGCACCGTCCTCTAGACCTGCAATCTTCTTCCCGACCTCTCCGTCCCCACCCCCTCTCCGGCCTATCACCCTCACCCTCACCTCCTTCCACCTATCGTATTCCCAGCGCCCTCCCCCAAATTCCCTCCCCCTACCATTTATCTCAGCCCGCTTGGCACACCAGCCTCATTCCTGAAGAAGGGCTTATGCCCAAAACGTCGATTCTCCTGCTCCGCGGATGCTGCCTGGCCTGCTGTTTTTTTCCAGTACGATATTTTTCAACTCTGGTGCTCCAGCATCTGCTGTCCTCACTTTCTCCTAGCGGGAATGGTGAGGGAAGCGAAGCGAATTTTTAGCCGTGTAACAAGAGGATGGCCTTTATCCGAGAAGCCATCATTTCTTTTTACATGGAAATAGCTGACTGCTTCAGAATGAAGAGGCTGTGGCTGCTGTCAGGACAGAGGGTATTCACCAACATGATTTACTGTGCATGGGCACACTGTAACGAAGTGTTAACAAAGTGTTCAATCATACGATTCAGAACAAAAGGCTTTGCCACATCAACTGAAATGCTCAGTTATATCACAATCTCAATCCATCTCACAGAATCTGCTCAGATGCCATAAACCAAGGTGAGCTATCGGTCCTGCACCAGAAGCTATACACACCAGAACAATGAATTGATATATAAGCACGGACGAGATATCTGTCCAGCACTGGGAGCCATTAAAACCACAGGAGGCAAATTGTACGCAGGCCACTCATTTGGAAAATGTTGGGATCAATTTTATTGCACATTCTCTAACTTAAAATGTTTTTTGATATACTCTTCAAAATTATAGTGAGAATGGATTTTAAAGTTCTGAAACATTTCGAAAGGTGGCATATGGGCCAGCAATTGGCATGTTCAACTCCTTCTTTTAATATCTCAGAGACAGAATTGCAAGGGAACGGACAAAGCTGCTCCGAATCTCCAAACTCATTCTTTGACGAAAGAAACAGCCGTGAAATATCCAACAAATGGTGGCAGAGTCGAAATGCTTTAGCGAGAGTTTCTGTACTCTCCCCGTTATTATTCTGCTTCTTTCTTTTCGTGTTTTGTGATGTGTTCTCTTTCTCAACCTTTTAACACTTTAAAGTAACTCTGAGGGGAATAGGGAGATGTGTTTCAGACCAGAGGCTGACACGTGAGCCGAGGCCATGTTATTTAAAGCACTGTGCGTCTGAGACTGGGCCAGTGCAGTCAGATGACTGGGCACGATGTGTCCTGGAGACTGGGTCCTGTGCGGCCTAGAAACAGGGTCCTACGTTGTCTGGAGACTGGGCTCGAAACAGTTTGGAGACTCGACCCAATATAGTCTGGAGACTGAGCTCACATCATTCTGGAGACTGGCTCCGGCATGGTCTGGAGACTGGTCTGGTGCTCTCTGAAGACTGGGCCTGCTACCGTCTGGAGACTCAGCCCGGTGCTCTCTGAAGACTGAGAGCAGTGCAGTTTTGAGACTGGTTTAGCGCGGCCTGGAGACTGGACCATGCACGGTCTGAAGACTTGGCTTAGTGCGGTCTGGAGACTGGGCATGGTGCAGACTGGAGATTTAGCCGGTGGGTTTTTGAGACTGAGCCCGGTGTGGTCTGGAGTCTTGGCCCAGTGCCATCTGAAGTGTGGGCACGGTGTTGTCTCGAGACTGGGATCAGCATGGTTCAGTGACTGGGCCCAGTGCGGTCTGGAGAGTGTGCCCAGTGCCTCTTGGAAACTTGGTGCTGGCGCAGACGGAAATGAAAGGAATAGAAGTCGAATCATTATTTTCTCCTTGCTGTTTCTCTGCTGGACTTTCATTTATTACCCTATTAATTTTGTACCAAATACTTAAGAATCTGCACCTGAGATGGCGCCATTAATAAGGACTTTGCAAAATTTACACTGCACCAGAGTGCACGTGGCAATGAAGCCAATTCAGTTCAAATATGAGGGAGTCATTGTGTATGATGCCTTTCAAATAACAAAGCTGCTGCTTCTGCAGCAGCATTGCGCGGCCAGTAGACGAGGGTGATGTATCACGTTCAACAAAAGAGGGAGAGACTGACGAAGAGAGAGTGAGACAGTATGAAGGGACCTTTGATCTCTGTTTCAATGGATTAATTCCCAAAACAACAGAACACCAAATGCTCACAGATGCAGATGCTGAGTTGCACACAGTAATACACGGAAACACACGCACACAGACACACACACACACACACACACACACACACGAACACACACACACACACACAAGCACGCACACACACACACAGGCACACACAGACACACACACACACACACACAGGCACACACACACAGACACACACAGACACACATACACAATTGCACACACACACACACAGACACACACACACGCACACACACACACCTACACACACGCACACGCACACTCACACACAGACACGCACACACACGCACACACACGCACGCACACATACACACACACACTCACACACACGCACACAGACAGACACACACACACAGACACACACACACGCACACACACACAGACACACACACACACCGACACACACACACACACTCAGACACACACACACACACGCACACACACATAGACACACACACGCACACACACACACACACGCACGCACACACACACAGACACACACACACAGACACACACACAGACACACACACAGACACACACACAGACACACACACACACAGACACACACACACACAGACACACACACAGACACACACACACATACACACACACATACAGACACACACACACACATACACACACACACACACACATGCCGGCCTTGCCATTCAATAAGATCATGGTTGAACTAATCTCGATCTGAACTGTGCTTCTCCTTGGGAAGTAAGGAAGGGAAGGTGAGAGTAATACTCTTAATTTGTAAACAGTTCTGGTCAAAGATAGGCCTGGTCTACAAGGTAATTTTACGAATCTGGGCAAGGCCAATTTCGATGCTGCTAGGCAGGAAACTTCAAAAAGGCGAAAGTGAGAACTACAGACGCTGGAAACTTGAGTCGAGGGTGTGGCACTGTAGACGCACAGCAAGTCAGGCAGCCTCCGATGAGCTGGAAAATCAGGAATGAGGCTGGGCGCCTCGTGGGTGGAGAGATAAATTAGAGGTGGGTAGGGCTGGGAGGAGCTTTCTAAAGGTGATTGGGGAAATTGGCATATGCGAGTTTTTCAGAAGCGAGATAACAAGTGTTCACAGACAGCATGTTCCTATTCGAGTGAAGGGAATTGTTATCAGGGGTATGGAACAGTACGTGCCAGGGACTATCGAGGATGTGGTCACGAATAAAAGAGATGCATGTCAGGTTTGGGCGACTGGGATCAAGTGAACCCCTTGAGGAGCAAGCAGTGTGGAGGAGCACCCATACGAGTGAAATCAGGATGGCAAAACGTGACGAGATAACTTTGGTTCCTAAGTTTAACGAGAATCGAAAGAGACTCTGAATCGTTTTTGAGAGCAACAGAGAAACGAGGGAGCGAATGGGGCTTCTTAAAAATCAAAAAGCGATCTATTTTTGGAAACCCAGGAGATGAATGACGTTTATTAGATTTATTGTCACATGTACTCACATGAGAATAGTTGTAAGGTATAGTGTTAAGATTGTGCAGAACAAGGGAACAGGTGTTTCTTCTGCAAAAACTTACATTATAAAATTAGGCTGCACATGCAAATACTGCGCATGCAGTGAGAAACGAAAACAGGTAGAACAATATATGACTAATAGGGCAGAGTGACCGTGTAGCATGATGTACCAGGCATAGGAAAACAGAAGAAGCAAAAACAAATAGAATTATCTATGTCTAATAGGGCAGAGTGACTTTGTAGCGGGATGTACCACTAACAGGATAATAGTGTGCCAGTCTTAGGAGGGATGTTAGGGTGCTTGTCCACAGGTCCCTGAAGGTGGTCGGAGAGAATAAAAGTGGAGTGAAGAAGGCAGAGGAGCAATTTGGCTTAATCAGATGTGTGATCGCTTACAAGTGCAAAGAGGTTACCTTGACACTCTTCAGGACTTTGGTTAGACACCGTGTGGAATACTGTACAAAGTTCTGCTCTCCACAGAAAGGCTGCAATTGACGATAGAGGATGCAGCCAGGGCACAGGAGATTTGAGGAAAAACTGGTTCACCCAGAAGGAGACGGGCTCCTGAAATGCACTGTCCGATAGGATACTTGAGGCAAGAAATCTCTAAACTATTTTTACAAAGAGAGCGGTGGGTGCGTGGAAAGCAATTTCAATAGCGTTAAATGCATCAGAGACATTTAAGTGACAGATTGGACAGACACATATAAGATAGTGCAATGAAGGCTATGTATGGTAGTGTGATCTGAGAGGAGGAGTAAAGGCTGGCAAAACAATGACGGCGGAAGGACCTGTACTGTGCTGTACTGTTCTATTGTCTCAGATTTGGATAAGCACATGAAGAATCTTAACATTCAGGCTGTATACCAGGTTTCTATTAGTGGCTTGCTGTCGACCACAAGTAGCATTTCATGGTGTAGTCTTGATGGGGTGAAGCATCTCTCTCAGACGCTCTGATACTATGATTAAATGGTCGATCATACACAAACAAGAGCCTGGAGTCAAAGTTTATGCTTCACTATCCTCGGTCGAAAGAAATTTCGTCATATTTCTGTGTTTAATTGGTGGCAACTTTGCCTGATATTATGCCGTCTGTTCTGAAATCTCCAGCAAGCGGGGCCAAGCTTACGTTGCCAAATCCACTAAGAATACAAAATGTTTCAATCAGCTCGCTTCTCATTCTTCTCCACTCCATTCAGCACAGGCCAACCTACTCAACCTCTCGTCACAAGACAATCCCTCCACACATTAGATCAGCTGAGTGAACTCTCAATGGATTGCATCCAATTCCACTTTGTATTTCCTTCAGTAAGGGAAGTGAATCTGTTCACAGTATTCCAGCTGTGTTCTGACTCGAGCCTTATAAAGTTTTCGCTAAACTCCCTGACTTTTACGCTCCAATTCGTTTGAATTCAGAGGTGAGCAACGCCATATTACAAACATGGTGGGGCTGTTTTCGAATCATTCTATTCAGAGATGTTATTACGCATCTCTAGGTCAAGTAGGACCCGAATAAAGTTCTTCCCAGCTCAGAGTTAGGAACGCTATGACTTTACCTCAAGACCTCGCTGTTACCGAGGTGCAGTACATTGATTGGCCGCCTGAGGGGACAAAGAACAGCTCCTTAGGCAAAAACGTTTGCAATGCAAAAGAATGCAAACGCATAAATTTTAGACAGAATAGGAATTCCAATCAGTAGCTTTCAGAATGGAATAATTTTTCTCTTTCAGAATTATGGAAACAGAACGGGCTAGTGGAAGGAACACACATGATCAACACGAGCAACAAAAGAAAACTTAAAGAGCACAGTGGCCACTGTTCCAAACCGAAATTCCCCAATTTGCCGACGGGGAGGTGAACACATCTCTGCAGGCAAGATTAACAAACCAATGTACCAGTTGTGGTGGCTTCTCTTAACATTAGAGCTCTAAGCAGCAAAACCAGTGCTGTCCTCATCGCTGTGTGATTCTGCGAGAGAAAATGATTAGATTGGAACATAGATCCGCTTATGAGCTCAGAGATTACCGTGCTAATATTAATTATTTACACAATAATGACTGACTGCAATTAGGGTTCTGTTAAAATGTGGAGGAGAAAGTGAGGTCTGCAGATGCTGGGGATCAGAGTTGAAAATGTGTTGCTGGAATGAGGAATGAGGAAAGTTTGTCCAGCAGGCTAAGATAAAAGATAGGGAGGAGGGACTTGGGGGAGGGGCGTCGGAAATGTGATAGGTGGAAAGAGGTCAAGGTGAGGGTGATAGGTCAGACTGGGGTGGGGGCGGAGAGATCAGGAAGAAGATTGCAGGTTAGGAAGGCCGTGCTGAATTCGATGGATTTGACTGAGACAAGGTGGGGGGAGGGGAAATGAGGAAACTGGTGAAATCCGAGTTCATCCCTTGTGGTTGGAGGGTTCCTAGGCGGAAGATGAGGCGCTCTTCCTCCAACCATCGTGTTGTTGTGGTCTGGCGATGGAGGAGTCCAAAGATCTGCATATCCTTGTTGGAGTGGGAGGGGGAGTTGAAGTGTTGAGCCACAGGGTGGTTTGGTTGGTTGGTCCGGGTGTCCCAGAGGTGTTCTCTGAAACGCTCCGCAAGTAGCCGGCCTGTCTCCCCAATATGGAGGAAGCCACATCGGGTGCAGAGGATGCAATAGATGATGTGTGTGGAGGTGCAGGTGAATCTGTGGCGGATATGGAAGTTTCCTTTGGGGCCTTGGAGGGAGGTGAGGGGGGATGTGTGGGCGCAAGTCTTGCACCTCCTGCGGTTGCAGGGGAAGGTGACAGGAGTGGAGGTTGGGTTGGTGGGGGGTGTGGATCTGACGAGGGAGTCACGGAGGGAGTGGTCTTTACGGAATGCTGATAGGGGAGGGGAGGGGAATATATCCTTGGTGGTGGGGTCCGTTTGGAGGTGGCGGAAATGACGGCGGATGATGCGCTGTACATGGAGATTGGTGGGGTGGTAGGTGAGGACCAGTGGGGTTCTGTCCTGGTAGCGGTTGGAGGGGCGGGGCTCAAGGGTGGAGGACCGGGAAGTGGAAGAGATGGGGTGGAGAGCATCGGCGACCACGTCGGGGGGGAAATTCCGGTCCTTGAAGAAGGAGGCCATCTGGGTTGTACGTTTTTGGAACTGGTCCTCCTGGGAGTAGATGCGGCGGAGTCGAAGGAATTGGGAGAATGGGATGGCGTTTTTACAGGGGGCAGGGTGGGAGGAGGTGTAGTCCAGGTAGCTGTGGGAGTCGGTTGGTTTGTAGTAGATGTCCGTGTTGATTCGGTCGCCTGAGATACAAATAGAGAGGTCGAGGAAGGGGAGGGAGGAATCTGAGACTGTCCAGGTGAATTTGAGGTCGGGGTGGAAGGTGTTGGTGAAGTGGATTAACTGTTCGACCTCCTCGTGGGAGCACGAGGCGGCGCCGATACAATCATCGATGTAGTGGAGGAAAAGGTGGGGGGTGGGGCCAGTGTAATTGCGGAAGGTGGACAGTTCCACATATCCTACGAAGAGGCAGGCATAGTTGGGGCCCATGCGGGTGCCCATGGCTACTCCTTTCGTTTGGAGGAAGTGGGAGGATTGGAAAGAAAAGTTGTTCAGGGTGAGGACCAGTTCAGTTAGTCGAAGGAGGGTGTCAGTGGAAGGGTACTGTTCGGTACGGCGGGAAAGGAAGAAGCGGAGGGCTTTGAGTCCTTCGTGATGGGGGATGGAGGTGTACAGGGACTGTATGTCCATGGTGAAAATAAGGCGTTGGGGACCGGGGAAGCGAAAATCATGGAGCAAGTAGAGGGCATGGGTGGTGTCCCGAACGTAGGTAGGGAGTTCTTGGACTAAGGGGGACAGAATGGTGTCAAGGTATGCGGAGATGAGTTCGGTGGGGCAGGAGCAGGCGGAGACAATGGGTCGCCCGGGGCAGTCAGGTTTGTGGATTTTGGGCAGGAGGTAGAAGCGGGCGATGTGGGGTTGTGGGACTATGAGGTTGGAGGCGGTGGATGGGAGATCCCCCGAGGTGATGAGGTTATGGATGGTCTGGGAGATGATGGTTTGGTGGTGGGGGGTGGGGTCATGGTCAAGGGGGCAGTAGGAGGAAGTATCTGCGAGCTGGCGTTTGGCCTCAGCGGTGTAAAGGTCGGTGCACCAAACTACTACCGCGCCTCCCTTGTCTGCTGGTTTGATAGTGAGGTTGGGGTTGCAACGGAGGGAGTGGAGGGCTGCGCGTTCCGAGGGTGAGAAGTTGGAGTGGGTGAGAGGGGTGGGGGAGTTCAGGTGGCGGTTAATATCGCGGTGACAGTTGGCTATGAAGAGGTCGAGGGCAGGCAGGAGGCCAGCACGGGGTGTCCAGGTGGATGGGGTGTGTTGGAGGCGTGAGAAGGGGTCGTCAGAGGGTGGGCGAGAGTCTTGGTTAAAGAAGTGGGCACGGAGGCAAAGGCGGCGGAAGAATTGTTCGATGTCACGCCATGTATTGAACTCATTAATCCGAGAGCGTAGGGGAATGAAAGTGAGGCCTCTGCTGAGGACTGATCTTTCATCCTCAGAGAGGGGTGGTCTGGAGGGATGGTGAAAACTCGGCAGGGCTGGGAGCTCGGACCTGGTGTGGGGCTGCAGCTGGGTGTGGGGGCGGGGTTAGGCCTGGGGGTGGGGACGGAGATTGGCGTGGGGGCGGGGTTGGGCGTGGTGATGGCGATAGGCGACGGGGCGTGGTTAGACGTGGTGACGGATATAGGCGTGGGGTCGGGGTTCGGCGTGGTGACGGAACTCGGCGGGGGGATGGCGTTAGGCGTGGAGATCGGCGTCGGGGCGGAGATACATGCGGCGTTGTGGGCGTGTAGGATAATGACATCACTGGGGGCAGAAGTGGCTGCGGCGACCACAGAGACAGAGTTATTCCCCATAGCCGCGGAGGTCGCGAATCTGTCGGCGATTGTCTTCATGGCGATCGTGGAGGCGGTTGTCTGGGCGGCGATCGCGGAGGTTGCGAGGTCGGTGGGGGCGGAAGTGACGTCATCGTCGTCGGCGGCAGCTATTGCCGTGGGCGATGTAGCGGCCGCGTGTGTAATGGCGCCAGACTGATTTTGGAGGCCGATGAAAGATTCTGGAACAGTTGAGGAATCCGGAGTGTGGGGGTAAGTACATGAAAGTTTTTGGTACTTACTGTCTTTAATTTCAGATATGGCCAGGAAGAACTGTTTGTTTAGTTTATGGATCCTTCTGTGGATGAAGAACAGTAGAGGTCCTTTGCAGGTCTGTGAGACTGTTGTCCTGAGCTGGGGTAGGTCGAGTTGCAGGGAATGTAGGTAGCGGCGCATGGCTGCAAGCGTGGAGCAGAGGATCCGGAGGGAGGTATGTTGCTGGAGGCTTCGGATTCGCTGTAGGTACTCGTTGTCCTGGTTGGGTCCAAGTTTTGTTGGTCGGAACGTAGTCCGGAGTCCGTGCGGGTTAAGTTGGTTCCATAGGCAGGTGCTGAGGAAGGAGATATGGCTGTGGTAGCGAGTCTGTTTGAGAATGTGGCTGAAGAGCTTCTGTGCAGAGGAGATGACCTGGGGGGGTGCAGTGAGAGAGCGACTCACTGAAATCTTTGTAGAGGGAGGAAGAGAACTTCTTCAAGGAAGGCATCCTTGTAAGAGGACTATTATAGGATGCTGGGGACGTTTACAGTTACCATATTAGCTTTCTTAGCACTGGGATTTTGTCAAACGATGCTGTCACCTCCATATTTGTTATTAGCGGTCCCTGAGTCTGAATAACCGCAAGTAATACAGATCGCAGTCTCGTAGAATGTGCAGATGTAAAGTATCTGAGGGAGTATATTTTCTCTGAAATCCTTCCTAAGACCCTACCGGACGCAAGGTATGGTTCGCAAAAACTACAACCTGGCATCGCTATACATAAAGCCCCCTTTCGCCCAGTCCTAGACTGTTCTGACAAAAAGTGCCACCCGATATGTCTCACCATTAGAACTACCTCCTCTGAAGACTCCTTTCCCCGTGAAATCGGGTCTCGACTCCTTAGTAACGATATAAAGATAGTAATGGATGCCTCTGGGAAGTGTTTTTCGGGCTGCTGTTTCCGAATAGCCGTAGGAAACGGAAAGCGAGCCTAACAACTTGATAATAAGATAGATCCATTTGCCCCTCCCAATGACCCAAAGGTGGTAAAAATTATAGAAGTCAAGGACTTAAAACAGACCATTGAAATAGAAACCAGATCCGAGGACGCAAATGCCTGGGTTGAATGGGTAAAGTACACTGTTAAAACTCTGAATAAAAGCAATTGCTATGCATGTGCCTCCGGTAGACCGGTTGCCCACATAGTCCCCTTTCCAATCGGATGGAACCAAAACAGGAATATATGATAGCCCTGTATCAGGAGAAGACTGCATGGAATGATAGGAATTGTACATCCCTATCGCTAATGTTCCCTCCCTTGCAGAAGACAGATTTGAAAGCTCTCCCCGTCCCAATTTTTGACCATGGTTGAGAATTACACATCCTGTATAAGCCGACCGATAAGCCCCCATCGGTCTAGAGACTTGGGGGAGCTGAGGCTTTGTGTAGAAACTTAGAATGACACCGAAACAGACAAAGGAGGGAACTACTCAGCACTCAGGGTTCCCTGGCCAGAACTCTGGTGGTACTGTGGAGGCAGAATATTGCGACCTACCCTGGAGAGGGATAAGTGCAATTGGCAATCCCATTCACCTTGGCATTTGAGAAGGAGAAGATGGCCGTAACAAAGAATGGGAGGAGTAAAAGGTCGTTATTGGATACTTCATTTGACGATAGGATTTATCTCGACTCTATAGGAGTTCCGCGAGGGGTCCCCGATGAGTTCAAGGCCTGCAACCAGATTGCAGCAGGTTTTGAATCGGCCCTATTTTGGTGGGTAACTGTCAACAAAAATGTGGATTGGACTAACTATTTTTTTTACAACAAACAAAGATTCATCAATTATACTAGAGATGCGGTCAAGGGTATTTCCGAGCAACTTGATGCAACCAGCAGAACGGCCTGGGAAAACAGACTTGCCTTAGATATGATCCTAGCCGATAAATGGGGTGTATGTGCAATGTTAGGAGGTAGCTGTTGTACCTTTATTCCAAATAATACAGCACCTGATAGGTCAATCTCTTGTGCCTTGCGAGGATTGACCACCTTGGCGGAAGAACTGGCTGAGAATTCAGGAGTGGACATATCACTCGCAGGATGGTTGGAATGATGGTTTGGGAAGTGGAAATGCGTGGTCGACTCCACCCTCACCTCCCTGATAGTGGTAGCAGGGGTACTGACAGCAATTGGCTGTTATATCATACCTTGTGTACGGGGGTTAACCCAATAGGCAATTGAGACGCCCTTGGCAAAACAAATGCCTCTAAAAGATAATCAGGCAGAGGGACTCAACCTCTTGAACAATGATGGGATGGGTAACCTTAAGGAATTGGCCACTATAATTGAATACACAGGGATGATGGTAGCGAACAGGAAGGCAACGTATGAGACAAATGCAGAAGACAACACTTAGTAACCAAGAAGAAACGGGCGGATTGTAAGGTATATGGTTGAGATTGTGCAGAATAAGGGAACAGGTGTTGCTTCTGCAAAATCTTACATTCTAAAATTAGGCTGTGCATGCAAATACTAAACAGTGAGAAGCGAAAACAGGTTGAATTATCTATGACTAATAGGGCAGAGTGACCGTGTGGTAGGATGTACCAGGCATAGGAAAACAAAAGAAGCGAAAACAGATAGAATTATCTATGACTAATAGGGCAGAGTGACCGTGTAGTAGGATGTACTAGTAACAGGAGAATAGTGTGCCAGTCTCAGGATGTGTGGTCAACAGATGGAATTTGGTTTGACAGGATGATCGCACGAAGACAGCAAACTATGCCAGGATAGTCACATATAAGGAAAGAGATAAGAGGAAGGGGCGACAGGCTTAGAGTAATGGGAGAAGTAAACAGAGAAGGAGAGAAGCTTGACAAAGGTGGAGTGAAGCTAGAGCTTGTGATAAGCTACACGTTACAGTAAAAGTAACCAGTGGGGTAAAAGGGGAGGACCGAGAGACTCAGCTGAACAGCATAAATCAGAATGTAACCCTCAGATCGCGGTGCTTACTCATTAGTCACCCGTTCTTGCAAGTACGTATCAATAAAATTTGCTGCTTCAGAATTTGACTCGGACTGAAATTTATTAATATGTTAATTTTACTTCTCACAATAGTAAAAAACTTTACGACTGGACAAATGTGACAGATAGGCATTCAGTAAGGCAAAATTTGATTTTGGAGAGTCAGCATAGACTTTGATTAGATTGGAGTAGATTTCCTACGGTATGGAAACAAGCCCATTAAGTCCGCACTTGCCCTGTGAGAAGTAACCCACCCAGAGCTATTCCCCTACATTCACCCGTGACTAATGCACCTAAATTTATGGGAGATTTAGCACGGATGATTTACCTGACCTGCACATTTTTGGGTGATGGGAAGAAACCAGAGAAATCCCACACTGACACACAGGAAAAATGTGCAAGCTCCACAGAGGCAGTCGCCAGAGGTGGGAATCGAACCAGGGCGCCTAGCACTATGTGGCAGCAGTGTTAAACACTTAGCCACTGTGTCGCTTTTGTATGTGTGGGAAGTCGCATCTCACAAACCTAATTGCAATTTTTCAAGAGGTGACGAAGAAGGTAGATGAATGTAAAGCAGCATACATTGTCGACGTGCACGTTAGTGAGACCCAACAAAGTTACCCGTGGTAGAATAGTAAGTAAGGTTTGATTACCGAGGGTCAGGGAGAGCTAGCTGATCAAATACAAAATTGGATGGACAGTAGGAATAAGAGGGCGATGGAAGATTTTATTGTTCCAACAGAAGGCCTATGAGCAGCGTGCCACAAGGTCCAGTGCTGGGTCCATTATTGTTCGTTACTTTCATAAAAGAGTTGGATGAGAATATGAGAACCATAGATAGTAATTTTTGAGATCACCCAAACTGGTGGATAGTCAAGAAGGTCATCTAAGAAGACGATGAGATTTTCATCAACAGTACCAGTGAGCCACGTATAGCAAATGGGGCTTCATGCAGATAAATGTGAGGATTAAATCTTGTAAGAAAAACTATGGCATGATTTACATTGTTAACAGTATGGCCTTGTGTAGTATTATCAAACTGAGGGGTACAGGTGCACTGTTCCTTGAAAGTGGCATCATAGATAGGGTTGTGCAGAAGGCGTTAGGCAGGCTTGCCTTCATTGGGCAAACCATTGAATACTGGAGTTGGGTCATCATGTCAGAACATAGAACATAGAAGAATACAGCGCAGTACAGGCCCTTCGGCCCTCGATGTTGCGCCGATCCAAGCCCACCTAACCTACACTAGCCCACTCTCCTCCATATGCCTATCCAATGCCCGCTTAAATGCCCATAATGAGGGAGAGTCCACCACTGAAGGCTGAAAATGCTATGACGGTATAGACGTGTACCATAAAATTAAGAGGGTGAAGGACTTGGCAAGCACACTGAGTGCTGGAGATTTTACAATTCGAATTCGTCTATCAGTTTAAATTGTACACCGAAAATACCAAATTTCAATAACATTGATTTAAGTATGTTGCAATCTTAAAAGCCAATGACTTAATTCGATGCTTTGGGCTTATAAGAACAGGGAAATTTGAACAGTTGAGAGGGGAATTGCGAAGACATCACATGCAAAAAGACTGCCCGAAAGATAACTCTCGGAAAGATACATTTATTGATCAGTAACCTTTGAAGAAGAATCTCCAAGCAGAGGAAAAGAAGACAGCGATATTGCAAAGAAATGAAAGCTGCCGGGTTTTGAGATAAGAAGTTTTGTCTTATAATCTTAATTAGAAGTTTAATTGGACTAGTATTACAGAAGGAAAGGTGAACATTAGATTAGAGGAAGTAGTCGTAAATAGTTGTTAGTTAATTATTCTTTATTATACTATAAGTAATAAAGTTGTTAAGTTTTACTTTAGTCCTTGGCCTATCGAATTTTCCCAGTCTACTACACAGAATAACTTTGTTACTGCGTTAAATTGAGCAGGGGAGTTTACACCGTGTCTTTACAGTTTGGGGGCCCGTCCGTGATTTGAAATGATTGAGACAGATTTGAATAGGTTTGGGTGTGCGAAAACTCACAGCAAATTTAAACAGGTGCAGTTGAGTGTCCTAGGTCTTTAAATAAAACGTCGGTGAGGCAACTTATTTGCTTTCAGTGACTTCTCATTGATTAAATCAGAAATGAGAGAAATCACTCTTAAAATTGTTAAGGAGAGTCTGAGATTTGAAGAATATTCTCAGACTCACCAAAAATTTTTAGAAGGAAAGAAAATGGTCATCCTTTTAGAATTGGCAGATAGTCACATTTGGGTTGAATCAATGACACAAGTAAAGCTGAACTTGTAATGAATAACACGGTGTGTCGTGGAAACAGACAAGTGGGATCGAGGTAGAAAATCTTAATTTACAGTTGAGGATAATGGAGTTAGGGGATAAGTAAAGTGAGATCCAAAGAGAAAAGAAAGAAAAGAGAGAGAAGTGAAAGAGAGAGAGAGAGAGAGGAAAGAGAGAGACAGGCGGTTCTCAGCTGAGCAAAGAGAGGGAGAGGAAATGGAGACGAAAACGATAGAGAATTTGAACTTGAGAAGTTGCGACTCAGTCAGCAAAGTCAAGCTAAGAGACTAGCGATTAAAAGAGATAATAGTTATATGTACAAATATGTCAAATGCCTGACAGAGTTTGATGAGGAAGATGTTGAAGCCTTCTTTATTCCATTTGAAAAATTGTCTCAGCAGGTCGAGTGGTCTGAGGATTTATGGATAACGTCAGTTCAGACGAAACTAGAAGGTATAGCGAGTGATGTTTCTGTCGTACTGTCAGATGAGGTGTCAAGAAATCATGAAGTGCTTAAGTAGGCTATTTTAAATCATAGGGTCATAGAGTTATAGAGATTTACAGCATGGAAACAGACCCTTCGGTCCAAGCCGTCCATGCCAAACAGATATCGCAACCCAATCTAGTCCCACCTGCCAGCACCCGTCCCATATCCCTCCAAACCTTTCCAATTCATATACCCGTCCAAATGCCTTTTAAATGTTGCAGTTGTACCAGCCTTCACCTTTCTCTGGCAGCTCATGTCATACACATACCACCTCTGTGTGAAACAGGTGCTCCTTAGGTCTCTTTTATATCTTTCTCCCCTCACCCTAAACCTATGCGCTCTATTTCCGAACTCCCCGACCCCAGGGAAAAAGACTTTGTCTACTTATCCTATCCACATCCCTCATAATTTTGCAAACCTCTATAAGGTAACCCCTCAGCCTCCTACACTACAGGGAAATCAGGCCCAGACTGTTCAGCCTCTCCCTATTCCTCAAATCCTCAAACCCTGGCAACGTCCTTATAAATCTTTCCTGAACCTTTTCAAGTTTTACAATATCTTCCCGATAGGAAGTAGACCAGAATTGCACACAATTTCCAACAGGGGCCTAACCAATGTCCTGCACAGATGCAACATGACCTCCCAACTCCTGTACTCAATACTCTGACCAATAAAGGAAAGCATACCATACGCCTCCTTCTCTATCCTATCTACATGCTACTCCACTTTCAAGGAGCTATGAACCTGCACTCCAATGACTCTGTGCTCAGCAACACTCCATAGGACATTACCATTAAGTGAATAAGTCCTGCTAAGGTTTGCTTCAAAAATGCAGCACCTCTCATTTATCTGAATTAAACTCCATCTGCCACTTCTCAGCCCATTGGCCCATCAGATCAAGATCTTGTTGTAATCTGAGGTAACCTCCTTCGCTGTCCAATACACCTCCAATTTTGTTGTCAACTGCAAACTTATAAACTATACCTCAAATGCTCACATCCAAATCATCTATATAAATGACAAAAAGTTGAGGACCCAGAACCGATCCTTGTGGCACTCCACTGGTCACAGGCTTCCACTCTGATAAACAACCCTCCACCACCGCCCTCTGCCTTCTACCTTTGAGCCAGTTCTGTATCCAAATGGCTAGTTCTCCCTGTATTCCTTGAGATCTAAACTTGCAAACAAGTGTCCCATTGGGAATCTTGATGAAAACCATACTGAAGAGCAGATGGATCACATCTACCGCTCTGTCCTCATCAATTCTCTTTGTCACTTTTTGAAAAAATTCAATCAATATTGTGAGCCGTGATTTCCCACGCGCAAAGCCATGTTGACTATCCCTAAGCAGTCCTTGCCATTCCAAATACATTTGCATCCTGTCCCTCTGGATCGCCTCCAGCAGATTGTCCACCACCGACGTCACGCTCACTGGTCTATAGTTCACTGACTTGTCCTTGGCACGCTTCTTAAACAGTGGCACGACGTAAGCCAACTTCCAGTCTTCTGGCTTCTCACCTGTGACTATCAATTATAGAAATATCTTAGCAAGAGGTGCAGCAATCACCTTTCTAGCTTCCCATAGAGTTCTGGGGTACAGCTGATCATGTCCTGGCGATTAATCCAGGTTTAGGCGTTTCAAGACATCCAGCACTTCCTCATATGTAATATGGACATTTTTCAAGGTGTCAACAGCTATTTTCCCACATTCTATGAGGTTCTTATGAATTGTTACCGGAAGCATTTAAACATTGGGTCAGGAGCACAAAGAACGAACCAGGTCAGATATACATTGAATTCGATTGAATTAAACATTGCCATTTTGAATGATGGGGTTTATTTAGATTAGATTACTTGCTCTGAAAATAGATAGGACATTTTTTGATCTTAAGACAGATTATTCTCCTGGAAGAGTTCAAAGAACTCACTTCAAGAGTTGTTAAGAATTTTAGTTAGGGACAGGAAGAACAGGAGGTGAGAAGGGCAGCAGAATTAGAAGATGAATACATGTTGGTGCATAAAACAAGCTTCCAGGCAGAATTTCATCCCGTGAGGAATAGACATTGGGAGAAGGGGAGTTCCTACACTCCAAAACCAAAAGTATACAGCACTCGTAAGAATCTGCCACAGGATACAAATGAAGCTCATGAGGGTGGAAAGGAGGTGAAAGGTATTTCCGCTGTGATAAAGTGGCTCCCATAATGTCACAAAGCTGACGGTTAAAGAAAAGAGCTGTGGGAAAAGTTGTGGTAAACAATTTAAGCCAGTGACATTATCGAAGATAATAGACTAGGTCCCCAAAAAGAGCCGAGGAGCTGCACAAGAGTGCACAATCTTGGCAGGAGATGAATATGGAGTTAGTACTTTATATTTACAAAGAATTTGCCTATGTGTGCGATGTTTACTCAGAAAGAACGAGGAGGAACGACATGAAGTTATAACTTTGAGAGATACGGGATTTAAACAGACGCTGTTGGTAAGGAACGAGCGAATATGTACTCTTCATGATCTGTTATCCGAGAATGTGGTATTCTATGGGATAGATGGACATAAATTTAGCGTTCTGCTATGTAAGCTAAGATTGCAGTGCCAACTCAAGACTGGTAAATTTACAGTGGGAGTGAATGGCAGTGTCAATTCCAGGATTTAGTATTTTCTTCGGCATGATTTGGCAGGATCTTAGTTGGGAGTGAGATCCCTTTTTGTAGTCAAACCCAAGTAAGAGCAAGAAACTGAGGAGTTAAAACAGAAATATGCTGGTGTTCTCCCACACTGTGTGGTAACCATATTCCACTACCATAAGTCATAGCACGAAGCGAAAAGTAAAGAGAAAGATGGAGTTGAGGTTCAGTTCGTTGATTCCTTGTTTGATTTACTCGAGCAGGAAAGACCTGAACAGACAGAGCGTCAGACAGAGGTGTTTAATCCTGAAAGAATAAGAGACTGGTAACAGCAAGAAAAGATGATAAAAATATATGTGTGGATGCATACTTCGAAAAAGGGGCAGAAATTATTCTGGAGGGTTATTAGCTGAAGGATATAAACCTAAGGCAGAAATGGAGACCATGGTAGGTTAGTGGACAGGAGAAATGGGCCGAAGTGCACCAGATTGTGCTGCCACTAGCATTTAGAAAGGTGGTATTTCAGGTTGAACATGAACTATATATAGGAGAACACCTAGCCGTACAAAAGACCCAGGTACAAAAAGATGTGCATTGGGCTGGAATGTTGAAGGATGTGGTTAATTATTACTGTCTGTGTTATACATGCCAAATAGTAGGTAAGCCACAGGCGGTAATAGAAAGCATACATTTTTGCCAATTCCCGCATTTGATGAACCTTTCACGTAGGTTTTAATTGATTGTGTCGGTCCTCTCCTAGGAACGAAAAATAGGAACCAGTGCTTGTTAACCACAATGGTTGTGTCTATCAAATTTCCAGGGGAAATTCCATTACGGAGTATCAAGGTTGTCAGGGAGTTAGTAGATTTCTAGACGCGTTATGGACGTCCCAGTGACATTCAGTCGGACCACGGGTCAAATTTCACTGCTAGGCTGTTTAGGGAGGTTATGGATAGCCTCCGTGTACAGAATTCTAATTCCAGGGAGCTTTAGAACATAGAACATGGAACAATACAGCGCAGAACAGCTTTAGAAAGATGTAATCAGAACATGAAGACCATGTTGAGACCATACTGTCAGGATCACGAGATTGATTTGAATAAAGGTATCCCATTCGTAGCGTTTGCATTAGAGATGCCCTAAACGAATCTACTCAGTTTACTCCCTTTCAGTTAATATTCGGTCATGAAGTGAGAGACCCATTGACATTAACTAAAGAGGACTAAATACGGGGCTTTCAGAAGTAGATTATGAATCGGAGGTGTGAGAGAGACTAAACCGAGTACGTGAGATAGGTAAAAGCACCAAAAGAGTGCACAGTGTAGAATGAAGCAGGTTGCAGATAAAAGCTCTGAGACTCGAAAGATTTGCCGGGGGAATGATGTTTAGTACTGTAACCAATGATAGGAGATCCATTCAAAGCCAGTTTGAATGGTCCCTATCAAATTGAGAAAAAGTTGAACCAGGTGAACGCACTTGAAAAGATGCCAGATATAAAAGAAATATATCGTGTATGTCACGTGAACAAGTTGAAACCGTATTATACTGGAGAGAAAGAACTGGAGAAACAGGTATTAGTTACTGCCACGCAGAGTGAGGAATCAAGTCCAGGTAATGTGGATTTTGATGTGCCTCAAAATCGATTAAAAAAATAAAGAAGTCATTGAGGAGTAGATTAGAGGAGTGGATTAGATCTGTCTCATGATTAGAGTACGTCGTTGAAAGATTTATTACATTAGTAAAAGGACATATGCAAGAATGAAATGAGGAGAACTAATGCTAATGGAATTGAAGTGCACATAGGGAATATGCTCAAGTGAAACAACACCTTTACAGGCGTAATCTTTTCAAAGCCAGACAGGCCCAGATGGAGCTGGAGGCCGTGCTCGACGAGGACATTACCAAACCAAGCCAGAGAGAGTGAATTTCGCCGATCATCTTAGTTCCCAATTTGGATGGGGTTCAACGATTCTACGTGGATTATAAGAATGTCAACGCCGTTAAAACAAATCACACTCATCCAAATCCTGGATTGGAAGACGGTATCGAGAAAGGCAGTTGCATCACCAAGTTGTTCTAATTGCATGGTTACTGGCAGATAATTTTATCAGAGAAGATGAAAGAAATGTCTGCGTTTGTAAACCCAAATGGACTATATCAGTTTAAAGTCATACCCTTTGGAAAGAAGGACGCACAGGCCACATTCCAAAGAGCCATGAACAGAGTTGTGGCTGGATTAACAAACTATACAGTTTATTTGAACAATGCAGTGATCTTTAGAAAGTTCTGGAAGTTTTATAAGTTACACTTGGCAGAACTCTTTAAACGATTCCGAGAAGCCAAACGTCTGATAAACTTAAATAAAATGGAATTCGCGAAAGCGGAGGTGAAGTTCTTGGGCCATAACATCGGTCATAGCAGGTTGATCCCACGGAACGCAACGATGGAAGCCATTTAAGGAATTCCCATAAATAACCTTGATGAAGCAGGTACTTCTGTTCTTAAGACTCAGTGGAATCCATCGAAAGTTTGTTCCAAACGTCAGCTGTTCTTGGTATCGTCAAACAAATTAGAGAAGAAGAACATAAAATTTCGGTGGACAGGACAATGCTAGGAGGCATTCGACAATTTGATAGTCATATTAATTTTCAAACAGATTTTAGCCACACCCAACGATTCCAAATTTTTAAAGTCGCCATCAATGCTAGTCACATAGGAATTGGAGCTGTATTCCTGCAGGAAGATGAGGATGGAATTGAAATGCCAGTTGATTACTTTTCGAAGAAGATAAACATCCACCTGAGGAAATGCTCCACAATCGAAAAAGAACTATTTAGTTTGTTACTGGTCTAACAATATTTTAATGTGTATGTCACGAACAATGAGTCAACGCCGTTTGTGTACACAGGATCACAATCCTCTTACATTCTTAGAATGACTTAAACACAAGAATACGAGACTATATCATTGGAATCTTATGTTACAGACTCCAAAGTTAAAACATCATATATGTTGTGTTTCATAAAAATATAATTGCAAATGCGTTATAGTGGATTTAACTGATACACTTTAGATTATGTTTGCATTTATTTAATGCTATATATAATGCAGGTATGTGAGAAGAAGTTAAGGTGAACTTATATGAAAGTCACCTGCATGTTAGGGTAAAGTGATTAATTTGAATAAAATTGAAGCCATCCATTCATTATAAGGATTCATTATTCTTTTTTCTTAAGAACGAGGTATTATGAAGGTGCAGGAGTGTACTGTACCCTTAAGAGAGTGAAGGACATGCAAACGCAGCGAGTGCTGGAGACATTACAACGTAAGATTTGCTTGAGAACAGATAGCACTGGATGAGTTGCTATGATAGAAAAACAAATTCAAATTCGACCAATCAGTTTAAATTATTCTCCAAAAATACCAAATTACAAACAAGTTTGAATTGAGTATATTGTAAATCTTAATTGCCACTGATAAAATCCGATGCTTTGGCGATATAATACCAGGGAATATTGAACAGTTGGGAGGAGACCTGCCAAGGTATCAGCATGTGAAAAGAATGCTCGAAAAGTAGCTCTCTTAAAGGTACCTTTATCAAGCACTAGCCTGTAAAGAATAAACCCCAAGAATAAAATAAAGAAGACTGGAATACAGAGAAGAACCGAGCGCTTCTTGGATTTGTGATAAGAAATTTTGTTTTGTAAATCTGAAATGGCAGTTTTATCGGACTCGTATTATAGAAGGGAAAGGAAATTATAGGTTAGAGGAAGGAGATGAAAGCAGTTGTTATTTAATTATTCTTTGTTATACTTTAAGAAATAAAATTGTTAATTTTTAACTTAACGAGTTCTTGGCACGTCGAACTTTCACAGATTACTGCACGAGATAAATGTTTTCTGTGTTGCTGGTTTAACTAGGCGAGCAGGATTTACTCCATATCATAACAGTAAGACAGCATTTGGTGTACTGCGTACAATTCTTGTCGCCCTACCATAGGAATGATGTCATGAACTGGAACAGGTTTTAAAAATATTTGGAATGATGTGAAGGAAACTGAAGGTTTTGATATATAAGGATCGGCTGGATTGACTGGGAGTTTATTCCCTTTTGCATTGGAGGCTGAGGGATGATCTTATAGTGGTCCATAAAATCATAAGGGGCATGGATGGAATGGATAGCCAAGGTCATTTCCCCAGGGTAGAGGTTTCCATAACCAAGTGCTATCGGTCCCAAATGAGAGCGGTCACATTTAAAATAAGGATCAAAGAGCAAGCTGTTTATTACAGATGGTGGCGTGTATATGTAATGAGCTGTTATATAAAGCGGTGCAAGCAACTAAAACTTTAACGTTTTCAAAAAAATATGTACAGGTACATGAACAGGAAAGTTTTAGTAGGTTTAGTGCCAAATGGAGCCGAGTAAGACTAATTCAACTTTGGAAACCTGTGAATAGGGATGAGTTGGGCTGAAGGGTCTGTTAGCATATTGTATTACTCTAAGATTCTATGACGCTATCACTCCTCGTTCATCGCCAATTCTTTGTTGCCATCAATTCATTTCCAGGTAAAATAATACTCTCCGATGCTTGAAATCCTCTAATTATAAATAGAGTATTCCTGACATTCATGTTGTACTGTTGACCACAGCAGCAACAGCAGAAGCAGTAAATATAATCAATCCCAGTCTGTAACGTTTTGCCCGGGATAATCCCTCAGTCTACCATTACCATCAAGTCAATCTATGGTTCATTGAAGACTGTGGGTGAATACACCAGGGCCAGAACCATGTGTGACTAAAACTGATGACAACCCGCGAAAGCTACCACACTTGTCTGCTTACATTCCAAGCAGGAGCACTAACATCTGATAGAGAGGGGGAATGATGCCAAGGCCAACAGTTCAGATAGAAGCTCTGCTGTCGGGCCACATCATAAATGGTGACGAACTATTAAATAATTCACTGGGGGAGAGGGCTCCACAGATATCCCCATGCTAACTTTTGAGTGAATGATTCACCTCGCCCTTATCATGATGCCCATAGATGTTAGTCTTCAACCAATTAGATTAAATACATATGAAGGAACACCTGAACACAGTTGATACGATAACTACAAAAAGCCCTGACACCATTCCTACAATAGGACTGGAGACCTTTTCTGCATAAACAGCTGCATCCTTGGTTGAGCTGTTTCATTCCAGCTCCAACTCTGACACCTACATGGCAATGTGGAAAAATTACTCAACTATGTCAAGTTTTCTAAGAGGAGAATCATTATATTCTGAAAAATTACCATCTCTTCAGTCTCGTCTTCACAGTCAAATTGGTGCGAGTTCTTTTTGACAGATTTGTCGAGCAGCAGAGGATAGCCTGCTCATTGTGGTTTCCAATAGGTCGCCATGTGGAGATGGTGTTGTTGTGGAAATGTCACGAATCCAGACCAGGCGAATGTTCTGGCGATAGGTGCAAGTTAAAAACAAAAAAAATGAAATATTGAGATCTAAAATCTGTTGCCAGTCATAGTGGCCTTGATGCCAATGTCGACTGGAAACACGAATTTGCTTCCACAATGTACTTTCAAGAAGCAAATCTCCCGTACTTTCCTGTCTGGCCTAGAAGTGAGTTCAGACACGCAGACGTATGTTAAATCATTTCGTGGTCTCTGTAACGGCCAAGAAAGACACTCAATCGTATAAAACTTGTTCGATGTCTTAAATGATAAAATCGAACAGCACGACTGGCACCAGCGTCAGTAACAGAAAAGAGCCCGGGAAACGCAGCCCTGTCGATCCTGCAGAGATCTCCTTCCTCACAACTGAGAGATATTGACAACATTTACAGAGTTTTCCGTCAGACTGCAAAGAAAAATCCGGAAAAGTGTAGACCAGTCAGCACATTTTGTATCCCCCATTCAAGGCAGAAGTGGGTAATGCGGAAGCTGGAAATCAGAGTCTAGGTGAGAGTAGTGCTGGAAAAGTACAGCAGGTCAGGCAGTATCCGAGGAGCAGGATAATCGACGTTTCGGGCAAAAGCCCTTAATCAGGGATGAAGGCAGGTAGCCTCCGGGGTGGAGAGATAAATGGAGGTGGGTGGGGCTGCGGAGAAGGTAGCCAAGAGTAGAATAGTGGATGGAGGTGGGGATGATGGAGATAGTTCAGAGAGGATGGTGGAGCGGGTAGATGGGAAAGAAGATTGGCAGGTAGGACAGCACATGAGGATGGTGTAGAGCTGGAAGGTTGGAACTGGGGTAAAGTGGAGGGAGGAGAAATGAGGAAACTCGTGAAGTCGAGATTGCTGCCCTGAGGTTGAAGAATTCCGAGGCGGAAGATGAGGCATTCTTCCTCCAGGCGACAGGTGGTGAGGGAGTGGCGGCGGAGGAGGCCAGGACCTGCATATGCTTGGCAGAGTGGGAAGCAGAGGGAGTTAAAATGTTGGGCCACGAGGTGGTGGGTTGATTGGCGCGGGTGTCCCGGAGATGTTCCCTAAAGCGCTCTGCAAGAAGGCATCCAGTCTCCCCAATGTAGCGGAGACAGCATCGGAAGCAACTGATACAATAAATGACATTGGTGGATGTGCAGGTAAACCTTTGATGGATGTGGAAGGCTCCTTTGCGACCTTGGATGGAGGTGACGGGGGAGGTGTTGGCGCTGGTTTTGCATTTCTGGCAGTGGCAGCGGAAGGTGCCAGGAAGGGAGGGTGGTTTGTTAGGGGTGTGGAACTGACCAGGCAGCTATGAAGGGAACGGTCTTTGCGGAATTTGGAAAGGGGTGGAGAGGTAAATATATCCCTGTTGGTGGCGTCCGTTTGGACTGGCGGAAATGTCGGCAGATGTTACGGTTTATGCGAAGATTGGTAGAGTGGAAGGTGAGGACCAATGAGTTTCCATCCTTGTTAACGTTGGAGGGGTGGGGTTTGAGGGCGGGGGTGTGGGATGTGGATGATATGCGTTGGAGGGCATCTTCAAGCATGTGGGAAGGGATATTGCGTTGTTTAAAGAAGGAGGCCATCTGGTGAGTTCTATGGTTGAACTGGTCCTCCTGGGAGAAGATACGGCGGAGGCAGAAGAATTGGGAATACGAGTAGTATTTTTTTCAGGAGGTAGTGTGGAACGAGGTGTAATCCAGGTAGCTGTGGAAGTCAGTGGTTTTGTAAAAAAATGTCAATGTCAAGTCGGTCATCATTGATGGAGATAGAGATATCCATCAAGGGCATGGAGGTGTCAGAGGTGATCCAAGTGAACTTACGGTCGGGTGGAATGTGTTGGTGAAGTTGATTAAATTCTCAACTTCCTCGCGGGAGCATGAGGTGGTGCTTATGCAGTCATCAATGTAGCGGAGGAAGAGGTGGGGAGTAGTGCCGGTGTAACTACGAAAGACGGACTGTTCTACGTAACCGAAAAAGTGACAGGCATCGCTGGGACCCATGCGGGTGCCCATGGCTTCCCCTTTCGTCTGGAGGAAGTGGAGGGATTCGATAGAGAAATTGTTAATGGTGAGGACCAGTTCAGCCAAACGAATGAGAGTGTCAGTGGAAGGATACTACTGGGGACGTCGGGAGAGGAAAAAACGGAGGACTTGGAGGCGGATGGAGGTGTAGAGGGATTGGATGCCCATGGTGAAGATGAGGCGTTGGGGGCCGGGAAACAGAAGTTTTGGAGGAGGTGGAGGGTGTAGATGGTGTCTCGAACGTATGTGGGGAATTCCTGGACGAGGGGCATAGGACAGTAACAACGTAGTTCGAGATGAGTTCTGTGGGCAGGAGCAGGCTGATACTGATGCAATGGGTTGGCCAGGATGGTCAGGTTTGTGGTAGAATCGGGCGGTGCTGGGTTCCCGAACTGTGAGCTGTGGGTGGGAGATCTCCTGAGCTTATAAGGTTGTGTGTGGTCTAGGAGATTATGGTTTGGTGATAGGGTGGGGTCATGTTCGAGGGCGCGGTAGGAGGACGTGTCTTCGAGTTGGTGTCTGGCTTCAGTGATATCGAGGTCAGTGCGCCAAACTACTACTGCACACCCGTTATCGGCTGGTTTGATGGTGAGGTTGGGATTGGAACAGTGGGAGTGGAGACAGCGCGTTGTGAGGGTGAGAGTTTGGAGGGGGGAGGGAAGTAGACAGGTTGAGACGGTTAATGTCTCGGTGGCAGTTGGAAATGAAGAGATTGAGGGCGGGTAATAGGCCAGCACGGGGTGTCCAGGTGGATGGAGTGTATTGGAGCCGTGTGAAGGGGTCCTCGGAAGATGTGCGGGAATTCTCATTGAAAAGGTAAACTCAGAGGTGGAGGCAGCAGAAGAACTGTTCGACGTCACGATGCGTATTGAATTCATTGATGTGTGGATGGAAGGGGATAAAGGTAAAGACTTCGCTGAGGACTGATCGTTTGTCCTCAGTGAGGGGGAGGTCTGGGGTGCTGGTGAAAACTCGCCAAGGCTGGGAGCTACGACCTGATGAAGGTGTGGAACTGGGAGTGGGGGCGGAGAATGTAACTGGAGTGGGCGTGGTGGGGGAATGGGGTGGAATCATGACAGGAGTGATATTCTCCTAAGGGCCATGGGAGGCGGGGATGTTGTCAGTGGGATGTGTGCGGCGCGTGTCGTCAGTATGCAGGTGAATGACATTGGTGGGGGCGGAAGTGGTGGCGATCACGGGATCTGAGGAGCGGAAGTGATGTCATTGATTACCGTGCAGGTGGTAGCTGTACCAGCCTCATGGCTAATGGCGGCCGAGTTGTTCCTGGGGAATCTTCAGGAATGGTTGAGGTGTGCTGGTTATGGCGGTGGTTATATGGAAGTTTGTTGTGCTTACTGTTTACAATGTTTGAGATCGCGTTTAAATACTGTTTGTTGAAAGTACGAATTCTTTTTAGCGCATAGTACAAAAGGGGTCTTTTGCAGTTATAAGAGAATGTGGCCCTCAGTTGAGACAGAGCTGATTGTAGAGAGGTTAGGTGCCAGCGTATAGCTCCGATTGTGGAGTGGAGGATCTTGAAGGAGAACCGTTGCGGGGATTTTGAATGTGTAGTCTCTACTGGTTGTCCTGTTCGGATCCTCCTACCCTCCAACATTCTAGTTCATCGCCAAAAATCGTCGCAATGCACATTACTCACACAACGTAGCTTAACGTTGACAAATATGGAGTTGGAAAAGCACGGCAGTACACGGAGTATCCGAGGAGTAGGAGAGTCGGCATTTCGAGCATAAGCCCTTCATTAGGAACTGTCAGGATGCAAGAAAGCCCCTCCATGCCTGAGGAAAGGTTTATGCCCTAAACCTCGATTCTCCTGCATCTTGGATTATCACTGACATGCTGTGGTTTTCAAGTGCCACACTTTTCGACTCTGACCTCCAGCATGCGCAGTCTTCAACTTGTCATATATTCCTTAATGTGATTAACACTGGGGTAGTATAAAACGGAAACTGCAGTACTGCATTTGGTCCACCGAGTTTTCTACACAACTCAATATAATTATGACTGATCCTTTACCTCTACACCATGCTCCTGCTCTCTCCCCATCCCTTTCGTGTCTGGAAATCCTTATGTATATTTCGTTCTTGCCTTCCACAGCCATTTGTGGGAGAGAAGCCTCGAGATTCACCACTGCTCCACTGAAGTTTCTTAGCTATCTCGCATTATAGACTGCTTTGTGAGAAATACGTTACACTTTGTTGTGTTCAAAAGAAACCAGAACTCATCATCATCAAAATTGGGCAATGTGACATTATTAGCACAATTGGCAGCGATGGGATTTAAACCCACACCTACTTTCAGTAATTCGCCGATATTTAGCATCTTAGACAACTTAGCCACGCTACCACACTGAACTGAAAGCATGAGTAGAAATTTATTCAGCCTCCTGAGGGCACTACTTCATTACTGGCTGCATAGGGGTGTGATAATAACAAGGTAACTTCACTTGAACAAAGCACAGCAATTTCTGATGGGGGAACAAACCTCGGCAACATGAGTGGGAGCGCTGTTTCCTGTAAACACAAAAACCAATTTCAACCACGACATTTGAGAGAAGTTTTAAACACGCAATAGTTCATGCGAGATGTAGGCAATGCAAGGATTTGAATCGTCGATCTATCCTATTTACTAAGTAGGCACTTTCCCCAACAAGCCACAGCGTTAGGGTAACTTATGCGGGAGGGATGAACAGGGTGATCCAATACCTAGTAGAGTTTACAAGATTGACAAATGATCTTGTTTCAAGGTTCGGCAACAGAGGGCAATTATATAGCAAATTCAGGAATCCATTCCACTTCTCGAACCTGCAACACAGGATCAACAGAAGTAGATTCTTCCAACCTGTGACAACAGATGAGGCGGAGCCTGTTTAGTTCCTGATCCCAAAATACAGTTTCAGGAAGAGGCCAGTCAGCGCCTGCACACGACAACACATGACCACTAATCGGCCATGCAACACCTATGTCCTGTTTTGAATAGAAGAATGAGACCATTCAGCCTTCTAAATACTACAACACAAGAACTGGAGAAGGCCACGAATTGACTGCAAATTTTCACACTAGGATAAGCCCATTCAACCCATTGAGTCTGTTACACTAGAACAGAAGAAGGCTATGAAATCGTTTGAGATTATTTGCATTTATGTGATCAGGTGGAGCTATTTCAGCTGCGTTTCTGTTCTATCGCAACAGGAGAGGACTAATCACTCCCTCGACCCCATTTCAGGGATGAGGAGGAAAACTGCTCTGTAACTCCAGCCTATTTTGGAGGAATATGAGAAGACACTTCAACCTGTCGAAATGTTGCCCCGCAGCAGTAAGATACAATCAATCCCCAAATGTCTCTGCAGAAACAAAAGGAAAACGTTCAGACGTTGACGGCTTGGTCAGGAATAGGTGCAGATATTCAGCCCAACGAGACTATATTGTACGAACACCAGAAGAACACTCAGCTCATCGAGTGTGTAAACCAGGAAGGGAACGAGTCTATTGAGTCTCAAGCCTTTTACGTAACAATCGGAGCAGATCACTTACAGCCTTGTGCCTGTTACACAGGAATTGAAAGGGAACGGAGAAATTATAGAAACGGAAGAATTTAGAAGTACCAACTTTACTACGGAATCAAAAGTAGTGAATAAAGTATTGGGATTGAATGCAAATTGTTAGAATCTGTTAGTCGGGAATTAATATCAGGACATTGTCAAAGTCAAGCCAATATTCACCACAGTTACGATGATTTTATGAAGGATAAATCGTGTTTGAATGATTTCCCTGCCGTTTTTTTTATATATGACAAGCAAGAGCGATAACGGGGATCCTATTATACGTCGACTTCCAGAAGGCTTGATATAACGAGCCTCACAGAACTTTAGAATGCAAGATAAGTGCACATGGGATTGAAAATGTTTACCTACTCGGAGAGAAGATTGGCTAACTAATAAAAGCCGTGGTATGGAGGTACAGATATTGGACTGAGTTGGCCAAGGTCAAAAATCACACGACACGTGGTTATAGCCCAATGAGTTTATCTGAAAACACGAACTTTCAGAGCGCTGCTCCTTCAATACATATTAAAGAGAGAGGGAGTCCTGAAACAAAGAATTTTAAAAAAGGAAAATATCAATGAGTCGTACAACTCATGTGCAAGAATTGAACGTATCTAAGATGGTTCTTAAATCTATAATCAGTTGAAATTGAGGTGCAGGTTTTGTTTGATTAATATGCAAATCCCAGAACTTATTTCAAGCCACTGCCCAGAGATAACATAAGTTGCTATCTATGTAAAGAATCATTCAATGAATTTTAGACGTAAAGTCTTGTTGGAGACTGTGTGTGTCGTAAGCTGATTTCAGACAGTGTTTATTTCCAAAGTAGGCGTTTATAAAATGCCATGTCAACTGGCCATTTTTTGCCTTGTGAACAAAATGGAATGTATAAGTAAATCAAATCTGCAAATGTAATTTCACACCACACATTTATATGTGTGCTCGGGTATGTGATTGAGAGTGTAAATGTGTGTAAGTGGGAGAGTGAGAGTGTGTGTCTACTTTCAGGCACAGACAGATTCAGCAGATCCCTTTTTCCACATACACTCACAATGTGGTTTCTCAGTTTCCCCTCTCTGCTTCCTCTGCACCATTTGTTGTTCATGTTGCAGTTCTCAGATGCTGTATTACATTCTCCATACTCTATCCAGAGTTGGTTCAGCAAATCCTCATGTCTCCCTGGATATCTGAGTAGCTCACACCATAACCGCCAGGAAACCATCCCCAGCACCTTTTCAATACAAGGATTCGTTCAGAAGCCCCTCAGCTACAATTTAGACATCTGCTCCTTTAAAATAATACGCTAGGGGCTTCCTTGTGGTACTGACAGCACAATCAGCTGAGAAAGTCAACTGCAGGCGTTCAGTGGATAGGAACAAATCAAGTTTCAACGACGTGTCTCAAAATCTCTATGAACGACAGTAAACACATGCCATTTCATTGTTTCGCATTTCACATAACCAGCACTCGATACTCGGGAGATCAAAACCAAGACCAGGAGAAAAATACAGTGGTACGGAAATATTCACAGTGAAGATAGAAAGAGCTAATTAACTGAAACTTTCTCGTTGAAACAATGACGGGAATGGGACTAAGAATAAGAAGTTTCCATGAAGACGTGAGGGGAACAGCTGAAATGGCCGATTATCGCCCTTTTATGATGGTCTATGTATGCGTTAGTGTGTGTATGAATGCGAGTGGATGTGTGGATGTGTATGAGATTGTGTATGTGTGAGATTGAATGTGTGAGTGTGAAATGTAAGTGCGAGTGCGTGCGTGGGTGTTTGTGTGATGGTAGATTCATTGTTTGAGCTAGAACTCGTATACAGGAAGTTAGTTTAAGTAGTAACAACTGACACGGCATTAGGTAATCGACAGAGAGACTGATGGATGCTTCAGGGACAAATGAGATACAGGGCTTGAGAAGATTAAAATATAGGCATTCCCAGAACTCAATGACAATATGGAGTATTGCCCAAAAGAGTGGCAAATGGATGTGATTATGGTGGGAGTTCAAATACAAGTAGTTGATGAGCGAATCAAATATGCTTCTACAGGTTCGAAGCTGGGACTGTCAGCAGCAGATTTTTTCCCATCATTAAGATTGTATTTCATAACTCAAGGCTCAAATAACAAATGGACCGATACAGTGATGTATATTCTGGAGGGGTTAGTAGTTTCAATTAGAATTGACCTGGGATCAGAAGAGAGTGATCTCCATACTGCTGATATTTAAACGACAAGGGCAGTGCTGCAAGGAATCGTGGTTCACAGCTGAAACTGAGTCGATCAACACAGAGACTTAAAATGGAAACTGAGAAAAGCAAAGAGGGAGAGTGAATGAACAAATTCACTGATCAGTTTGTGGTGGCTTGTAGAATAATATCTGGATTCCGAGACTCAGCAGGAAACAGTCACTGCAGCAAAGAGGATAGAGTATATGGAAAGAGCAGTAATATAGTCACATATGATTTATAGAAATACGATCTGAACAGTGAGACTTACCAGGGGCACCAATAATAGCCAGGATCGGATAATAGAAACACTGAATAATGTAAAGTACATATCGAATCCGCCCCGATAATGACATATTCTCAAAATATGCAGCAAGAACCAAAATATAATAAGATAAACTCCTGTCGTTTGAGGGAACATTGTAGTCTATTGTTCTGAGATTCTGATCCATGGTTGGAGCATTCCACTCTAATGTTCTGAAATTCTGATTCTTTAAGGTAACATTCCAGTCTGTAGTTCTCAGACTCTGATTCATTCCCGTCTAATGTTCTGAGATTCTGATCACTCCTCCCTCTCACTCTGGACCCACTGATCCTTGTTAGTGCTGTCAGCGATGCTCCCACTCATACTATGGAATAGCACATTGAGTAGAGCTCATTTATTATTCTCGATGGGAAACCTTGGTTGGGACCATTAAAATCAAAGGAGACTGACATTAATCATAGTCACTGAACAAACAGGTTTGGTTAACACCTTCCATGCATCACTTTTCATATCACAATAAAAGGCAACATTTAATCAGTTTGGCTGGAATGAACGAACATTGCTGAGAGATAGATCATAAATCACTTCAAGTATTTTTAATGTTCCTTCCTTGTATGTGGGAGTACAGCCAGAACACTGCAGGGTTGTATATGTCCCACCCAGCTTTTAAAAGAAGTCAGGGATAAAATAACAGACCCTCTGCATAAAATGCTTATTGGGGAAATTTGTCAATGTCATAACAATGATCATTGCTCATTGACTTTATGCGTTGCTGCTCTTTTTTAAGTGCCCTGTAATTGAATTTCTTCATAATTTGAGGCATCATTCAGAGCATTTAGGCTACTGCTCAAAAGCAGAGGGAAGCACTTCTGTCCCCATCTACCGGCATAGGAGGGTCCATTCAGCTTAAAGCTAGCTGATTCCCACTTGGAGAGGTGGAATGCTGGATGTTGGTACATTGTGCAAAGGGAATCATTCAGAAGATAGAGACGTGCTTTTGCAGCTGTAGGAGGTGCATCTGAGAGGACACCGCGAGCATAGTGTTGTTTGTGTTTACGTAATTTAGAAGTGAGGGACCTCCATCAGATACAGTTTACTGGTTGCTCATAATCCTCTGGTTGATTTGTCATTTAATGTCTCTGACTGGTTACAGAGGGACTGGAGAAGGCCATTCAGCATTTAGAGTGCGTTACAGAGAGACAGGAGGAGGCCATTCAAGCTCTGGACACTGTTACAATGGGACAGGTGGAGGCCATCCAACTTCTCGAGACTGTTGCAGAGGAATAGAAGAAGGCCACTCAGCCTCTCTGTTACAGACGCATAGGAGAAGTCCGTACAGCCTATTGAATCTGGTACAGAGGGACATTCGGAAACCACTCGAACCTGTCACAGCAGTACAGATAGAGACACTTCAGCTTTTCAAATCTGTCAAATCAATCAACTTGCTTGCTCAATTACAGAGGAAAAGCACAAGTACTTCATTCAGATCTTCGAGGATGCTTTGCAGAAACAAGAGAAAGCCTTTCAGTGAACACTGGCCGTAAGGACTATGAAACGGCCATTCTGTCCATCAATACCATTCTACTGGAGCATCAGAAGAGCACACAGCTATTGCATCCAGGAGGGCGTCTACTTTCTCAAGTCTGGTACAAAGGATCAGGAGGCGGTCATTCAACTGTTTGAGACTTGAACACAGGAAAATCCTGAGGCTAGCGAGCCCCGGGATCACATTAACCAGGAACAGGAGAATGTGGCTCACTCCCCACCAGTATGGGATGCTGGAAGGGAAGGGGAATTGGCTTGTTACTAACAGAAATATATGAAAAAGTTGCATCACTGCGCCATTCAATCCTGCTGTACCATTCAATAAGATCATATCTGATCTGAATGTGACTCCTCATTCCAATTAACAGAGATTTCCCTCTCTGCAGACACTGCTCCATTTGTTGGTCATGTTGCAGACCCAGCTGCTGTACCTACTGCCACCATGATGCATCCAGAGTGGGTCACCAAAGCCTCTGGTCTTCCTGAATGTCCACAGCAGCTTAGAACATAACCTCATGGAAACTATCCATTTGCACTAACTTTCAAATACAAGATTGAAGTCAATTCCAATCAAGTTAGAAGTCTGGTTTAAATCAATAACATTCGAGCAGATTCCTCGCATTACTGAACATATGATCAGCTGAAAGTGACGAATACGTGTTCAGTGAACAGGCACAGAAACAATGACAAAGACGGCTCACAGCTGCTGAAATCCACTGTCCAACATGAAGCATCTCACAGGGCACTGGAAAACGTGAGCTCTGCTGGGGTTTTTTTCTCTGAACTCCTTAACGATGGAACCTGATGCTCCAGGATGAGAAACGCCAAAGGCCAAGGAAAGATACAGGACAGTTATTTACAATAAAATCGCTAATTACTTAATGGACAAGTTGCAGAAATATAGACATAGATGGTCGGGCGACAAATAGGACGACTTGCAGTAGTCAGACCTTGTATGGTCCACGCACATCAATGAGAACATGAAACAAAAGCATTGCCAGATCAGCTGAAATGGTTCGTTATATTACATTCTGGATTCACCTCATAGAACTGGCACACATACCGTTAAGCCCAGTTGTCCATTCAGCACTGAGCACTATGCAGACCAGGTTAGTGTTCTGCTCAATACAACCCGGAAATCTGTCCAGCGAGGAACACCGTGCTGACGACACAGCGCATTGACGTGCACAGCTGGATGTAGTATTGGTGTGCCACGGAAAGCTGTATTGTCCACAGTGCATTGTTCCATATACGCAGAAGTGATACTGGTTCAGCATGGGGATTTTTGTACTCCACCCAGTACATTGTTTGGTAACACTGACCGGCGTGTGGAAACTTTCAGGACGTGCAGGTCCCATCCATTACAGCTCCGTACTTCCAATGTGCCATGACAAGGGGTGCTGTGTGTGTGAAAAATCATTGCCAGAGAGAGATGTCGGGGAATCCGTTAAAACACCAAAAAAATGAGAGGGGTTTGGTAGAGAGGGAGAGATTGAGAGAGAATGCCATGGTTGGATGAGTTCACAGCTTTTGGAACGCTGAAATGAAGATATTGTGATAGCATGTTGCAACATGTGACAGAATTTCCAGCAATGATGAATGATGAACGAGCGGGATATTAGTTTGAGTTCCGATGATCGAGAGTTTTCAACGAACGCTTGTTCTACAGGTTTGTAACTGGGAGTGGGATTAGGAAAGTCATAGAATTGGCCTGAATCTAACAATAATTTGCCTTCACTGACATTTTCATTGATTGTGACCGAGGCATCGCTTTCACAAGGCCGAGCTCGTAACGTTGTGCTATCTTATTGAACTCACCTTATTTACTACCTGCCCCACCCAATCGTGTCCATCTCAATCAATGTCAGCCCGATTCCCCAGCCCATCATGGCTGGAAGTACTCACCATCGCCCGGATGCTCCCGAATATTCTGTGATCCCCAGCATTGGTGCAGTCTTTAAGATGCTAATGCCACACGGTTGTGCCTTCGCAGTTGGGAGCTGCCTTACACAGTTTGCACCTAACAGGGCGGATAAGGGGAAATTGCACCACGTTTGGTCAACAGGGGCGTGGAGGTCTTGTTCGATGTGCTAGTTCGTTGGAGGACCATTCTTCTCCAAAAGGCGGCCAAACCACCAGACCAACCGGCATTGTCTGAGCTCACCAGTCAGAAGAGTGCAGGACTTGCTTTCTGACGAAATGTCCAGTAATACAGGACAAGCATCAATATTCTTCCCTGCTCTGCCAAGATAAGTGGCTCCCTCGTCCCTCACCCTCAATGTATATCAGTAATAGCACCTACCTCCGAACAAGGCTCATGCTCCACCACTCTCATTGCTGCAGACAACACCTTCGTCTCTCTCTTCTTTTGTTGCCAATGCAAAGCAGCCACATGGTTATAGAATGTTGGTTGCACAATGCTCTGGTCAATGCCACGTCCAGAGTTATTTAGATGGTGTTGAATACATAATGCTCCAGATAATGTTCCAAGCAATTCCCAGGTTCAGGAAAATGTCAATGCACCAGTGTGTAACACATGAGGAGAAGGAGCAGAGTTGTATTATTTTTAATCACACAGGATTAAAGTGCGCCATGAGGCTATTCAACCCTTTAAATGTGCTCCACCATTCAATGAGATCAGGGCTGATCTGACTGTGTTCTCAACTCCATGTTACAGGAACTTTCAGTCATTCAACACGCATGTCCTGCCCCTAAGTAGACGACACTCGGACACGTTCACTTCCGTTTTCTTTACACATGTGTTTAGGAGGCATTCTCCATGAACACAGACTATCAAAGCAATCTATTACATCAACGTTTTACTGTTAGTTAATCGTAAGCGCCCTTTATACGGACAAATCAAACATATGTACTTATTATGTGATTATCAATATCCATTCACAATCAGTATTGTCAGTTATTTCGCTTGTCTCACATCATTGTATTCATTTTAAAACAACTCTTGAGCAATTGTCTTATTATAGACAGCAATTTCTAGCAGAAAACTTTGTTTTCATCTTCAGCCATTACCTTAAACATTATGTGATTTGTATCTTCTTCCTTGTTATCAATGTATTTATGGTCCTTTGTCTGTGACAATGTTTTTGTCTTTTGCAGTTACATATTCTTCCACTCAGTTAGCTGGACGGCTGGTTTGTGATGTAGAGGGGGACCAACTGCGCAAGTTCAATTCCTCACACTGACAAAGGTTGCTGTGGTTCTATTCGCCGAGCTGGAAGTTTTTGTTGCAAACGTTTCGTCCCCTGTCTAGGTGACATCCTCAGTGCTTGGGAGCCTCCTGTGAAGCGCTTCTGTGGTGTTTCCTCCGGCATTTATAGTGGCCTGTCCCCGCCGCTTCCGGTTGTCAGTTTCAGCTGTCCGCTGTAGTGGCCGGTATATTGGGTCCAGGTCTATGTGTTTGTTGATGGAGTTTGTGGATGAGTGCCAAGCTTCTAGGAATTCCCTGGCTGTTCTTTGTTTGGCTTGCCCTATAATGGTAGTGTTGTCCCAGTCGAATTCATGTTGCTTGTCGTCTGCGTGTGTGGCTACTAGGCACTGTTCACCTCTGTTGACAAAGCCCTAGCCAGAGAAACAAAAGCCAACCTGCTGAACAGACATAACAGACAACAGGACGTTGAACCCATCAACAAAGATGGCATACTTAAACTACTGGACTTGTGCCGCACAACACACTTCACATACGAACAAATCAACGGAACACCCATGGGCTCACCGATCTCGGGACTCAAAGCAGAAGCAGTAATGCAAAGGTTAGAACAAACACTCTTACCACAAATTCAACCCAAACTCTGGGTCAGATACGTTGATGACACCTTTGTAATCATTAAAAACACGGAAATAGAGAATACATACCGGATCATCAACTCCACACTCACAGGAATCCGATTCACGAGAGAGGAAGAAAAGGACAACCAACTCCCATTCCTAGACGTGAGGGTACAGAGAACACCAAACAGAGAATTCACCACTAAGGTACACAGGAAAGCCACACACACAGACCAAGTCCTGAACTATGTAAGCAACCACCCCAATACACACAAACGAAGTTGCATCAAGACACTGTTCAAAAGGGCCACAACACACTGCAGCACACCAGAACTGCAAAAAGAGGAAGAGGAACACCGATACAAGGTATTCGCAAAAAACGGATATCCTCGCAATTTCATCAACAGATGCCTAAGGGAGAGATAACAGAACGAGGACATGCCGCAACCCAAAGGACTAGCGACACTACCATACATCAAGAACATCTCTGAAAAGACAGCCAGACTACTGCGACCACTAGGACTTATAACAGCACACAAACCAACAGCCACTCTCAGACAACAACTCACCAAAACGAAGGACCCGATACCCAGCATGAGCAAAACTAACGTAGTGTACAAAATCCCATGCAAGGACTGCACAAAACACTATATAGAACAAACAGGAAGACAGCTAACGATCCGCATCCACGAACATCAACTAGCCACGAAACGACACGACCAGCTATCCCTAGTAGCCACACATGCAGAAGACAAGCAACATGAATTTGACTGGGACAACACTACCATTATAGGGCAAGTGAAACAAAGAACAGCCAGGGAATTCCTAGAAGCTTGGCACTCATCCACAAACTCCATCAACAAACACATAGACCTGGACCCAATATACCAGCCACTACAGCAGACAGCTGAAACTGACAACCGGAAGCGGCGGGGACAGGCCACTATAAATGCCGGAGGAAACACCACAGAAGCGCTTCACAGGAGGCTCCCAAGCGCTGAGGATGTCACCTAGACAGGGGACGAAACGTTTGCAACAAAAACTTCCAGCTCGGCGAACAGAACCACAGCAACGAGCACCCGAGCTACAAATCTTCTCACAAACTTTGAACTGACAAAGGTTACCATGCAGGGCCCGCTTTCTCAACCTCACCCGATTTGTGGTGACCCTCAGGTTATACCACCACAAGTGGTCTCTCCCTCTAAAGAGAAAGCAACCATATAGCGCGATAGTGACTTATTCTGTAACTGTTAGCATTCTTATATTTTTTCCCATAGCATTCCTGGAAGTTGCGGTATTCCACAGTTTCATTTAGTACAAATGTCAGTATATTCCCCCATACTGCGCATTCCTGCTCATTCCGCGAAAATCCTTGACTCTGTTATTATTTGTGACTCAAAAATATTAAAAATGTCTCTGCCGCTAATGCTCTCTGGAGAAAGACATTTTCAAAGACTCACAACAATCTGAGAAAAGAACTCTCCTCATTTCCGTAATAAATTCAAGATGATGATAAAAGAAATATAAAGACACAAAACGTTTCCACGAGCTGTAATGTCAATCAACTCTACAGGGATGATTTGCTGCTGCAGCTGTACCCAGTCTGACTGAAAACACGTCCAGAGGGCTGTGTGAAGGTGTTTTTTTTTGTCTCCTTACCTGAAAAAGGACGTGATTGCATTGGAATCAGTTCAGAAATGTTTCGCTTCTCTTGTTCCTGGAATGAGGGGCTTATATTATGACGACTTACCAGCTTCTCCTTGGAATGAGAGCTGATCTTATTGAACCAAACAAAATCATGAGGAGAGTGGATGACGTGGATACCATATGGGTGTTTGTATCGTTCAAAGTTGTTGTCATTAGGATTTGCATCTTTTTTGAGGTAGCTTATTTCGGTCATTAACCAGTTATCTATGGCTTGACTTGTTCCTACCTCTGAACGCGACCCAATCTGAAATCTATATCAATGGCTGTATCATCAAGCTGGCTCAACTCCATCCTCTGGCCTCTCTGAAGGTACTATTGCACAATACGACTGCCAAGAAAATAGCCAGTTACTTTCTAATAACAGAACACAAGAATTAGGAATAGGAAAAGGCTAGTTAGCCGTCAATTTTGCCCTGTCATTCATTAAGAGCATGGTTGATCTACTCCACGGCTCAACTCCACTTTCCTACTAAGTCATTATATCCTCAACTCGCCGACATACCAACAATCCGTCCACCTCGTCTGTAAAGACTTCTACAACTCTCTGGGTTAGAGAATTCTAGACATTCACTGCCTTCTGAGAGAACACATTTCTTTGCATCTCAGTTTTAAATCAATATCCCTTATTCAGTATCTATGTCACCGACACCACCCAGGAGTGGAAACACCTTATGAACATGTTACTTGCGAAGGACAAAGTGGAGACTGAGAATGGTGGAGAGTAAAGTCGAAGTTTATGGTACTGGGAACGAAAAACTCAGCAGGTCATCCAGCATCCGAGGAGCAGAAGAGTCGATGTTTCGGGAACAAACACTTCATCGACCTTGAAAAGCGACTTTTGTAACTTGTATTTTTCACTGTTAGGGGGGGACCCGTCATTCGTTTCATACAATGAATAAAGCCTAAACAGCTGCCATCTGCCAATTAATTGCTCACTCACTCAAATTATCTATATCCAATTTTAGATTTTTCATAGCCTTACTGCAACAAACCCTTTTTTCCTGTTCCATCATCTTCGTATATATTGCACTCATTTCCCTCCGTCAAGCATCAGAATATTTTATAAATAACTAATTCCCCTCGACTGATAATCGTGGTATTCCAGGCGATACATGTTTTCACCCGAAAATATGTATTAATCCCGACTCGCCATTTTCTGTGTGTTAAACAATCCTGATTACGTGCTGTGACTCCAGACTTTTGTGAGAACCTTTACATTGTGGTGTCACACAGATAAACTCTGGAAAGCCAAATACACTTCGATCTCTAAGTCCGTTTTTGAAGCATATATTCACATGGAACTCCAACAATGTTTTGCATCATTTTAGAGGGTATAATTTAATTTCTCTTTCACAAATCACTGTTGAATCTGATTGTGGAAAGCTTTTCAAAAGTTTATGTAATTCTATTAATAAAAAATGGACTCTAGCAGATTCCCATCCATAATATTTTGTAAAATGGTATCCGGGTTCCTGCTTTCCATCTCACTCCTTTCTTGAAAGCAGGCCGAACATTAGGGGTTCTCCAGTTTTGCTGGAACACAACGGCAATCCAAAGAGTTATGGAATATTTCAAATCATGCCGCCAGTCACACCACAACCACGTCTTTTAAAACTGTGAATTACTCGCAATCCACATTTAGTTTTATCTATCTGACAAAAAATGTTCTTCCTATTGTGAAAGAAAGTTGAAGATATTTCTTCTGACCTCCATGTTTTTTATATCACACATTCCATCTTTATTAAAACCATTTTATTTTAAAATGGAAACAATGTTCGCCGGTGAGGAAGGATGCAATGTACTGCTGCAAATTCTCTGCCTGTTTTCTGTAACCAATTCCCCACTCATATCCTCCAAGAGTCTCATAAGTACTTTCTGACTTTGTTTCTTCAACGGCTAGCACAAATTCATCGTGAAACATTCTGGTGTATACAGGGAAAGTTTCTTACTTGTTGTGATAATATTTCTTGCCAATCTACTCTCAATACTTTGGTTTCCTTTGTAGCTTTGTATTATCTGCTTCAGGTTCCTAAAATAAAGATCCCAAATCTGGCCTACACTCGTGCTCGCCAAATTAAATTATTGCATTTGCGATTGAAGACTAGCCTTGACAGCCTTTGTGAACGATAGATGATCCAGATCTTTATTAAAACCATTTTATTTTAAAATGGAAACAATCATGTCTGAGCATTATGTCTGTCAGTGTATCTTCTTCTGAGTGTATTTTCACATCACGTTTTATATGAGATGTAAGAGAAAACGTTGCAATTTGGACAGCATGTGCTGTACAATTATTCCAGGGAAACTTTCGCATGTGTCTGAAAACGTGATGAGCCGAAGGTTACTTGGTTCTCCCAGTTTCTCTGGCTATGTCGTTTCTCATCGATGACGCTACATTCCAGTGGACAGCGTCAGGCATGAACTCATTTTCCTTTAAATGAGCAATTCCCCAACTCTGAAGGAGAGGTCTTCAGCTATGATAAACCATCTCCCTCATTTCTGTCTTCCCACCTTCTCCTTCTTTCCAGAGCAATGGTGGATATACCCTTGTCCTCATTTCCCACTGCATTAGAAACTCATTCACGGAGTCATCCCCCTCTACTTCCAACACCTCCAGCAGGCCAGCACCACACAAAACATGTTCGCCTCCTGTCCACTTTCAACATTTCACAGAGGCCATTCCCTCTGTGCCACCTTCCATCATCATGAACACATCCCCATTCCCCCATGGCACCTTCCATTGTAATTGCAGAAGCTGCAACACTTGCCATTCACCTCTTCCATCCTCAATGACTAAGGCCCAAAACACCCTTTCCAGGTGAAGCAACATTTCACATGTACTCTTTCAATCCAGTCTCCTGTCATTGCTGCACACACTATAGTCTAGTTTATATTGGTGTGACTAAGCGGAAGACTGTTCTGAGGGACAATTCCCCTCTGTCTGTCGGTATAACCCTGGCCTTCGAATTGTTTTTCATTTCAATAACCTACCTTGCTCGCAAGCTAACATTTCGATCGTGGGTCGCTGCAATGTTCCAATGAAGCACAACCCAAATCCGAGTAGCACCTCACTTAACACTTTGGTACTTTACAGCCTGTAGAACTTAGTATTCAGTTCCATAAATTTACAACCTGACCCCATTATGACTGTTCTCCAACTTTCCTATATTTTCCGTCCTGGTCTCCCGTTTTCCCCTTCACTCCTTAATTTACATTCATTTTACGTTTATTTCTCCTACACTACAATTAGCAGCCTGTTTGCCTTCTGCAGTGCACCTCCACATGTTTCCCTACCCCTCCTACATCTCTGTCAATGTATTAAAAGACCAACTTTACAATCTTTTTCATTTTTGACAAAATGTCACCCATTAATTCAAAACGTTAATTCTGTTTCTCTGTCTTCGCAGGTGGGTCCAAACCTACTGAGTTTCACCAAAAAATAAAGCACAGAACATTATCGGATTAAAATGAAGAGAAGTGGGTGCTCGAAATGTGAAACAAAAAAATGTCGATACAAACTGAATATTGCTGAAGGAGAGTCACTGGACCCGAATCAATACATCTTTCCATAGATGTAGCCACACATGGCTAGATTCTCCTTCAAATTCTACTTTTGGACATGTTTCCAATATGTGTGTCAAAGTTGCTCAAACAGTCTGTCCAACACGCACCCATTGTACATGCACCATGTTGGACAGAACGCTTGAGCAACTTTGGCACAGGAAGTGATCAATAGCACCAACCGGACAATTTCACTGATTCTGAACAAGATTCGGCTGGTATCGCCAACTATACGAAACTCATAGTCAGGCAGAAGAACACAGGGAAATCAGTCCACTTTAGAAGAAATAACTTTAGGCCAATACTGGAAAAATAAAGATTCAGATGTACATGTTAAATGGCTTTGGAGTATGTGACAAATTGAATGCGTGGCAGCATGGAGAGACTTTTAGAAGAATGAACAAATTAAAATGCAAGTGTTACCACAACAACAAACAGAGTACTTTACTGATAACAGAGCTGATGGGTGAATTGGACTCGGTGTGAATTGTCGCAGAATCGTACTGTAGAAAATTCAGCTCAAAGCTGGGCATCCATGTGACGCTACAAACGACAGGGGCAACAGAATTGTATTCAGTCACATTCTGCAACCTCAATCCGAGAATAGCCCCACATAACCATGACCAGCAAGCCTAACTGTGGTGCAGTAACGACTGTGAGTGAACATGCCCCGGACCAGCATCATGTGTATCTAACAACGGTTTACTACATGGTGAAGCTTGATAGCTGCAGGAATATCTGATAGAGAAGGGCGAAATGATCCCATGACCAACACATCAGATCTAAGCTCTGCAGTCTTCTCACGTGCAGTTTAAATAGTGATGATTTATGAAACAGCACACTGAAGGTGGATGCTAAACAAATATCCTTTTTTCCATGATGGAAGTGCGCAGCACATCAGTGCAAACTACAAGGTGGAAGAATCTCCACCATCTTTTGTGAGATGTGTTGAGTGGATGATCCATCACATCCTCATCATGATGTCCACAGAATCACAAATGCATGACTTCAGTCAATTCGATTTGCTCCAGGTGACATGAAGAAATAGCTGAACACAGTGAACATGACAAAGACATCGGGCACCGACACCATTCCTGCAAGTGGACTGAAGACTTGTGCTACACACCACGCCGTGTCCCTGGGGAAGGTGTTTGAATACAGTTCCAACTCTGACATCTACCTGATAATGTAGAAAATTACTTTTATGTCACAATTGCCGTTCCACTGTCTCATCATGCTAGTCAAATTGGTGGAAGTTCTCTTTAACAGAGCTGTCAAAAAACACTTACATGGAAATAACCTGCTGTGAGGTTTCCTATAGGTCCCCATGTGGAGATGGTGCAGTTGGGAAAGTGTCACTGGATCACAATTCCGGATCAGACTAATGTTCTGGCTGCTGGTTAAAAGTATCATAATATGTTGAGATCTAAGCACCACTTTGCTTCATCAAAGTACATCAAAGTAGTAATGCAGGGCAATATTGATGATGCACCACCTAGAATATTGTGTGCACATTAAGTCTAACTTTTTGAGGAAGGTTGCGTTTGCTCTTGAGAGAGTGCAGTGAAGGTTTACCAGGCTGATACTGGGGATGGCGGTACCGACGTTTGAGGACAGATTGACTCGTCTATTATTGTTTCCTCCAGAGTTCAGATGAGTGACAGGGCATCTCATAGCAACGCATAAAATTCCGACAGGATTAGACAGGGTAGACACAGAAGGGATGTTCCCGATGGTGGGTGCGTCCAGCAACATGGTTCACAGTCTGAGGATTCGGGATGGACTATTTAGGACGTAGCTGAGTAGACTACCCTTTACCCAAAGAGTGGTGAGCCTGTGTAATTACTTACTACAGGAATTCGTTGATGCCAAAATAAAGAATGTATTCAAGAGGCAGATAACTGCAGCATTTGAATGGAATTGGGTCAAAGGTTATGGGGAGAAAGCAGGATTTGGCTTTTGAGTTGGATTATAAGCCATGACCGTGGTGAATGGTGGAGGATGTGCGAAGGACTAATTGGCATTCTCCTGCTCGCATTTCCTTCGCTGCTGCTCGCATTTCCAGTGCGAGCAGCAGCAAAGGAAAGACCGTTTGGTTTTAAAAGTACTTACCGGTAGCGGGCAGCGGAGTTTTTTTTTCTCTTTCACTCTCTCTTCACAGAAAGAGCGGGAGCACCAGGGGGAAGTGACGACGACCAGAGGGGCAGCCGGGAAGGAAAGCGGTGAGTATTTATACTCACCCTTCGAAGCGGTCGGTCATTTCCAGTGCGAGCAGCAGCGAAGGTAAGACCGTTTGGTTTTAAAAGTGCTTACCGGTAGCGGGCAGCGGTGTTTTTTTTCCCTTTCACTCTCTCTTCACAGAAAGAGCGGGAGCACCAGGGGGAAGTGACGACGACCAGAGGGGCAGCCGGGAAGGAAAGCGGTGAGTATTTATACTCACCCTTCGAAGCGGTCGGTCATTTCCAGTGCGAGCAGCAGCGAAGGTAAGACCATTTGGTTTTAAAAGTGCTTACCGGTAGCGGGCAGCGGTGTTTTTTTTTCTCTTTCACTCTCTCTTCACAGAAAGAGCGGGAGCACCAGGGGGAAGTGACGACGACCAGAGGGGCAGCCGGGAAGGAAAGTATTTATACTCACCCTTCGAAGCGGTCGGTCATTTCCAGTGCGAGCAGCAGCGAAGGTAAGACGGTTTGGTTTTAAAAGTGCTTACCGGTAGCGGGCAGCGGTGTTTTTTTTTTCTCTTTCACTCTCTCTTCACAGAAAGAGCGGGAGCACCAGGGGGAAGTGACGACGACCAGAGGGGCAGCGGGGAAGGAAAGCGGTGAGTATTTATACTCACCCTTCGAAGCGGTCGGTCATTTCCAGTGCGAGCAGCAGCGAAGGTAAGACCGTTTGGTTTTAAAAGTGCTTACCGGTAGCGGGCAGCGGTGTTTTTTTTTCTCTTTCACTCTCTCTTCACAGAAAGAGCGGGAGCACCAGGGGGAAGTGACGACGACCAGAGGGGCAGCCGAGACCCGGAAGCAGTTAGTGTAAGCTTACCTGGGTAGGTTTTTTCCCCCTTTAAAAGCGCGAAGGAGAGGAACCCGAGGCACTACACGGGTAGTGCCTCCAACCCGCCCTCCTCCTCTAACCTAATAATAACACCTGTTGTGGTAAGTAGGTAAGTGCTAAATTTTGCTTGTTGTATTCTTTAGACCCAGTTTTTTTTTTAAACAAAAGTTAGCTTTAGAGGGATGGCAGTGAAGGCAGTGCAATGTTCCTCCTGCAACATGTATGAGGTGAGGGATGCCATCGACGTCCCTGCCGATTACACTTGCAGGAAGTGCACCCATCTCCAGCTCCTCCAAGACCGTGTTAGGGAACTGGAGCTGGAGTTGGATGAACTTCGGATCATTCGGGAGGCAGAGTGGGTCATAGATCAGAGTTATAGGGAAGTAGTAACTCCAAAGATGGCAGATAGATGGGTGACAGTGAGGGGGACTGGGAGGAAGCAGCCAGTGCAGGGACCCCCTGCGGCCGTTCCCCTCAAGAACAAGTATAACGTTTTGGATACTTGTGGGGGGGATGACTTACCAGGGGTAAGTAACGGGGCTCAGGTCTCTGGCACGGAGCCTGTCCCCGTTACTCAGAAGGGAAGGGTGAAGAAGAGCAGAGCAGTAGTAATTGGGGACTCGATAGTTAGGGGCACAGATAGGCGGTTTTGTGGGAACGAGAGAGACTCACGTTTGGTATGTTGCCTCCCAAGTGCAAGGGTACGTGATGTCTCTGATCGTGTTTTCCGGGTCTTGGAGGGGGAGGGGGAGCAGCCCGAAGTCGTGGTCCATATTGGCACCAACGACATAGGTAGGAGGAGTGCTGAGGATGTTAGACAGGCTTTCAGGGAGCTAGGTTGGAAGCTCAGAGTTAGAACGAACAGAGTTGTTGTCTCTGGTTTGTTACCCGTGCCACGTGATAGAGATTCGAGGAATAGGGAAAGAGAACACTTAAATGCGTGGCTACAGGGATGGTGCAGGAGGTAGGGATTCCGGTTTTTGGATAACTGGGGTTCTTTCTGGGGACGGTGGGTCAGAGTTGGGGGTAAAAGAGGGGGAGGTGTGGCATTGCTTGTCAAAGATAGTATTACAGTGGTGGAAAGGACGATGGATGAGGACTTGCCATCTGAGGTAGTTTGGGCTGAGGTTAGGAATAGGAAAGGTGAGGTCACCCTGTTAGGAGTCTTTTACAGGCCTCCTAATAGTCCTAGAATCATTGAAGAAAGGATAGGGAAGGTGATTCAGGAGATGAGTGACAGTAATAGGGTGGTTGTTATGGGGTCTTTAACTTTCCTGATATTGATTGGGAAAGCTATAGCTCAAGTTCGTTAGATGGGTCAGTGTTTGTTCAATGTGTGCAGGAGAGTTTCCTGACACAATATGTAGACAGGCCAACAAGAGGTGAGGCCATACTGGATTTGGTTCTGGGTAACGAACCAGGCCAGGTGTTAGAATTAGAGGTAGGTGAGCACTTTGGGGATAGTGACCATAATTCGGTGATTTTTACTCTCGTGATGGAGAGGGATAAGTGTGTACTACAGGGCAAGAGTTATAGCTGGGGTCAGGGAAATTATGATGCGGTGAGGCATGACTTAGGATGTGTGGCTTGGAAAAGTAGACTCCAAGGCAAGAGTGTAAATGATATGTGGAGTTTGTTCAAGGAGCAACTATTGAGTGTCCTTGATAATTATGTACCTGTCAGGCAGGGAGGAAAGGGTCGTGCGAGGGAGCCGTGGTTTAATAAGGAATTGGAATCCCTTGTTAAATGGAAGAGGGCGGCCTATCTCAAGATGAGACGTGAAGGTTCAATTGGGGCGATTGAGAGTTATAGGGTAGCCAGGAAGGACCTGAAGAGAGAGCTAAGAGCAGCAAGGAGGGGACATGAAAGGTCCTTAGTCGGTAGGATTAGGGAAAACCCTAAGGCTTTCTATAGGTATGTTAGGAATAAAAGAATGACTAGGGTAGGAATAGGTCCAGTCAAGGATAGTAGTGGGAAGTTGCGTGTGGAGGCGGAAGAGATTGGGGAGACACTGAATGAATACTTTTCTTCAGTATTTACTCAGGAACAGGGCATTGTCGTCGATGTGAATACTGAGTCACAAATAAGTAGAATGGATGGCTTTGAGGTATGTAGAGAAGAGGTGTTGGAAATCATGGAAAAGGTGAAAATAGATAAGTCCCCTGGGCCTGATGGCATTTATCCTAGGATTCTCTGGGAAGCAAGGGAGGAGATTGCAGAGCCATTGGCCTTGATTTTTATGTCCTCTTTGTCTACAGGAGTAGTCCCAGAAGACTGGAGGATAGCAAATGTGGTTCTCTTGTTCAAAAAGGGGAGTAGGGATAACCCTAGTAACTATAGGCGGGTGAGTCTCACTTCTGTTGTGGGCAAAGTCTTAGAGAGAATTGTAAGGGATAGGATTTATGCACATCTGGATAGGAATAATGTGATCAAGGATAGTCAGCATGGTTTTGTGAAGGGCAGGTCGTGCCTCACAAACCTTATTGAATTCTTTGAAAAGGTGACGAAGGAGGTTGATGAGGGGAAAGCGGTAGATGTGGTACATATGGATTTTAGTAAGGCGTTTGATAAGGTTCCCCATGGTAGGCTACTGCAGAAAATACGGAGATATGGCATTGAGGGTGAGTTGGAGGTTTGGATTAGGAATTGGCTGGATGGAAGAAGACAGAGGGTAGTAGTTGATGGCAAAGTTTCTTCATGGAGTGCCGTCACTAGCGGTGTTCCGCAAGGATCTGTTTTGGGACCATTGCTGTTTGTCATTTTTATAAATGACCTGGAAGAGGGGTTAGAAGGTTGGGTGAGCAAGTTTGCGGATGATACGAAAGTCGGAGGAGTTGTTGACAGTGAGGAAGGATGTGGCAGGTTACAGCAGGATATAGAGAAGCTGCAGAGCTGGGCAGAAAGGTGGCAAATGGAATTCAATGTAGCTAAGTGTGAGGTGATTCACTTTGGGAAGAATAACAAAAAGATGGGGTACTGGGCTAATGGTCGGATACTTGGTAGTGTGGATGAGCAGAGGGATCTTGGTGTCCATGTACACAGATCTCTGAAAGTTGCCACCCAGGTAAATAGTGCGGTGAGGAAGGCATATGGCGGACTGGCTTTTATTGGTAGAGGAATTGAGTTCCGGAGTCCTGAGGTCATGATGCAGTTGTATAAGACTCTGGTGCGGCCGCATCTGGAATATTGTGTGCAGTTTTGGTCGCCATACTATAGGAAGGATGTGGAGGCACTGGAACGGGTGCAGAGGAGGTTTACCAGGATGTTGCCTGGTATGGAAGGAAGATCGTATGAGGAAAGACTGAGACACTTGGGGCTGTTTTCATTAGAGAAAAGAAGGTTTAGGGGTGACTTGATTGAGGTGTACAAGATGATTAGGGGGTTAGATAGGGTTGACAGTGTGAACCTTTTTCCGCGTATTGAGTCGGGTATTACAAGGGGGCATAGCTTTAAATTAAGGGGGGGTAGATATAGGACTGAAGTTAGGGGTAGGTTCTTCACTCAGCGAGTCGTAAGTTCATGGAATGCCCTGCCAGTAGCAGTGGTGGACTCTCCCTCTTTATGGGCATTGGATAGGTATATGGAGGATAGTGGGTTAGTATAGGTTAGGTGGGCTTGGATCGGCGCAACATCGAGGGCCAAAGGGCCTGTACTGCGCTGTATTCTTCTATGTTCTATGTTCTTCTATGTTCTATGTTCTATGCTCCAATGCTCTGTGTTTCTATGTTTGTATGTTCTATTTCTAGGAAGTGAATCTGTCGTCTTTTCCTGGTCTTGTTTAATAGCATCTCTCGCGACACAGTCATGTGATTATCTTTGAAATGCTCTCTGAAACGGCCAAGCAAAACATTCATATGTTTCAAACAATTCCTAGGCTTTAAAGGGTGAGATCGGAGAGAGGACACGGCTCTGAAAAAAAAATGGAAAACCTATCGACTGAGCAGAGGCCGCCTTCCAAACATCGGAGTGCTTGTGTCAACATTTACAGAGCTTTCACACAGACTGCAGAGTGAAAGGAGAAGGATCGGGCCATTTAATCTATTGTGTCTTTGCCATTCCAGTTCATGGCCGAACATTTTTTCAATACAGTTTGTGTACATCCCGAAATGCGATTAGTTATGGAAAGAAAACAATATAAAATAGGAACAGCACTCTCTCTTAAGGTACATCAAACGTGCTTCCCTATTCAATATAATCATGGCTAATCCTGTATCTCCACACCACATTCCTGTTGTCTGCCCAGTCCTTTTGTTTCAACACACCAATCGACTTCATTCTAATTTACATTCTGTGCTTGCTATTCTACAGCGAATATTCAAGGTCATCAGTCTCTGAGTGAAGACATTTAGTCACATTTCACGAAAGAATAGCCTGCCCATACCTCAGGCTGTAACCCCTTGTTTTAGAAAATCCAACCAGGGATTCATCAACACTGCTTTTATTCTGTCTTGCCCCGTCAGGATGTTACACATTTATTGACATGTCTACTCATTTTCCTAATGAGCATCAAATACAGGCCCAGTCAGCTTAAACTCTTCTCACGTAAGGATCAGTTTGCTTCATACCTTCAGAATAAGTATATGCATTATTTTTAAGATTTCTCTGTGCAGACAGAACTGAAGTATTTGCTTCACATTTGTGCCATTTCCCTGCTCTCTGGTTTCAGACTGAAAAGAAGCTGCACGTGTTCTCTCTTACTTTTCCCAGAGACATACTTTGGGATGTTTTGAGAGTTCACTCTTATAAACTTGTTAATGTATTTTTTTAAAAATCCATCAATTCCTGTGTTAAGCTACTCAGTGATTGACCTTCTATAATCAAAGGGAGAAAGTGAGGGCTGACGTCTTGGATCTTCCGCTCCAGACTTGCAGTCATGCGCCGTTATCTACTCTCCCTGCAGTCAGACATCCCTCAGCTCAGGGTCACACTGTATCAGACCTGCAAAGGACCTGTGCTGTTCTTCAATCTTAGAGGAATTCACGTACACAACAAATGTATTTTTTTCTCTCCACCATATTGTACATTGAAGAACTTAAGTACAATAAACTTTCATGTACCTACCTCAATACTAGGACTTGCTCAACCATATTAAAAACTTCGTCTGGCCTCTGGAACTGCTCCGAGCTCTTCAGCCAGGTCCTGAAACAGTCTCGCTATCACAGCTAAATCAACATCTTCAGCGTCTGCCTGTGGAACCAACTGATCCTGCATGGATTCTGAATACATTGATACAATCACAATTTGGCCCTAACACACACTGGGTGAAAAGCAATCCTCACATTCTCTCTAAACCTGAAACCCTACACTTTAAATGTGTTCTCCTTTGCTAACGGCCCTCTGACTAAAAAGAACCCATCCTGTCCGTACTCCTTGTCAGCTTACCCTTCTGAATCATGTCCTCGTCAGTCTTCTCTGCTTCAAGACAACTAACCCAAGCTTATCTAGTCTCTCTTCATACCTGATGTTCTCAGTCTTAGAGAACATCCTGCTACAGTGTAATCCATCTTTCGTGTAATGTGTCGCCCAGAACTGCACAGTGTTCCATCTGTGGTATAAACAAACTCCTGTACAGCTCTTATATTTTATGGTTTGGTGAAGAAAGGCTACGCCGATGTTCTCTGATGTCTTTTTAACTCGTCTATTAATATGTCCACTCACATTCAGGAAGTTGTGGAGAAGCACACTGTGAGCATCCTCATGTTGTGCCATTCATTGAATCTTGACTGGTTTCTTCTTCTAAAGTGCATCACCTCATATCTAACAGGTTTACATTCCATCTGCTATTGAGCTAACTATTTGACCATTCCATCTATATCTTTCTGCAACATAAGACATTCCTCATCACTGCCAACCGTCTGGCCAGTCTTTGTGTAAAATGCAAACACAGTTAACACCCTCCATATTCACATCTACATCATTTATGAATACCACCAATAATAAGTGATTTCTGTGGTAACCCAGGAGACATTGGCTTCCAGTCACAAAAACAGCGTTCTACCACCCCCCCCTGTCTCCTGCCACTAAGTTGACTTTGGATGCAACTTGACAAGTTATGAATTCGTACTTGTTCCCTGATTATTCTGCATCGCTTGACACACCTGTAGAATATCTGGCGATTCGCCCCAACCTTGCCTGCAAGTAGATTCCCATGTCTCTGTTAGTAGTTCCCCTTCGAGGGAAGAATTCCTCCTTTTTGCAGTCTTAAATGGCTTGGCCCTGATCATGCTATTATTTGTCTTGAACGTGAAGTAGACAACCAGAGAAACATTCCGTTTATTTCCACCTTGCCAAATGTCTGGTGATTTTTCGAAATTACAACATGATCATCCCTCATTCATTGAAACTGTAGAGAACATAGGCCAAGTTTCCTCATCAGACAATCTTGCCAGTTGAGTGGTTAGTCTGGAGAATATCCATTGCACCTCCTCTGTGATCGCTATTTTTTTTAGGTTACGACACCAAAACTGGACATTATACTCCTTGTGCCGTCTCACCAACGCTCTCCGCAAATTCTGCATGCTGTCTTTGCATCGATATTCCGATTCCCTTAAATGGAGACCAACTTAACTTGAACTTTCCACTTACTTGATCTCCTCCAAATACCCTTCACATTAATATTATTTGCAAAACCACTGCCTGAGTTCGTACAGACAGCCTTACACAAATCCAAATAAACAAAATCCACTGATGCTCCATTGTTTGTGCTGCAAGAAACAAATTTCATCAATTCTGTAATTCATCAAGTACGATTTTCATTTCAGAAATGCATACTGATTCTCTCTAATGCTGCTATTAATTCCTAACTAAACAATGTCATATCTTATACAATAGATTCAACAGATGCGGGCCAGCCAGAGACACCCACGTCTCATGACCGTTTTAAAAAATAACAGTCAGCATTCCAATCCACCAAGCCCACAGCTGAAAGCATAGAAATCATTTCCAGTCAAATTAAAATGTGTCATTGGTTTCGATTGACAGAAACGACCCGGAAGAATTCCATAAAAGCCGTGAGATCACAAAGTGGGAAAAACTGCTGAATTCTGAGTTTCAAACAATCAACTTATTTCTGGTCATATGGAGCTTGTGGGTAAGTGGTCAGACTCTCACAAAGTGTGTACAGGTAATTTCAACAAACCAGAACGAGCAAAGCAGTTATCTTGGAAAACGATTGCAAAGCACGGAGCTGTATAGCAGACAATTAGAAATCTGTCTTACATGCATTGTGTCCAACTGGTGTCAGCAGAACAGATGTAATTGTTTTGGGAAAGTAGATTAGATTAGATTACCTACAGTGTGGAAACAGGCCCTTCGGCCCAACAAGTCCACACCGACCTGCCGAAGCGTAACCCACCCAGACCCATTCTCCTACATTTACCCCTTACCTAACACTACGGGCAATTTAGCGTGACCAATTCACCTAACCTGCACTTTTTTTGGATTGTGGGAGGAAACCGGAGCACCCGGAGGAAACCCACGCAGTCACGGGGAGAATGTGCAAACTCCACACAGTCAGTCGCCTGAGGCGGGAATTGAACCCGGGTCTCTGGCGCTGTGAGGCTGCAGTGCTAACCACTGTGCCACCGTGCCGCCCACTGCCACCGTGCCGCCCACGGTGAGTGAGATGACAAGTAATTGTCATCTCACTCGATCTCATCTAACATCTAATCAGAATAATCTGCTAAACACGCTTCGATCATTACATGGGGTCTCTGAGTGGATTTCCTCAGTTTTCTTTTAAATTCCCCCATACTGACCGTGGTCTTTTTTAAACGTTGCTCTCTCTACTCTCCCTGGATATTACATGGTCTGGAATGGGAAATCTATCGTTATTTGGTAGTGACCAAGACAGTACAGTTGCATGGGACAAGCTAGACAGAACAGAATGGGACTTGTTCATCCATCCATCAATTATCTTCCGAGTTTCATTACTTTCATGAATCTTCCGTGTGTTTTCTGATTTGTGTACAAGTGTTTAAAAACGGAACCGTCTAGGGTTCCGAACGCTGCTGGTAAGGCCTGATTTTGTTACTTTTCTCTAATTTCCCTTGAGGTGAAGGTGCTAACCTGCGTCTTTCCTAAGACATTTCACTGAGATGTTGTAGGAGTCAATCTGAAATCACAGATAGGACTTCAGGAACATTCTGAGTTATTGACTTAATTCCTTACTTGAATGGTCAAACTGAAAGAATTATCAGATCCATCCAACCTTCACTGTTCTCAGTAGATAATGTGACCTCATGCTCCATCTTACATTAATGCTTTTGCACGTGAAAGAAAGGTGACAAGTTTCGAAAACAAATTATCATAGTATTTGCTGTACCAAATCTCGGAGGCTCGAGAAAGCGGAAAGCCGTTACTTCGGATAAAATCCAATTGAAACGGACCACTAATTACTTTCTTGGGACAGGCACTGTCGTCTCAGAGAGGAATTTATCGAGTTGCCCATTTCATGGGGGCAGTAACACCTCATTCACTATATATTGCACGCCATAATGATGACGCCAACAATTGACAAATCTAGCTGTGTGGACAGATACTTCACAACTCATGTGCCCGTTGTGTTCTGAAGCGATCAGTATAAAAGCTACAGAAGGACTTGCTCCAAACATTTAGAGACAAATTCATATTCGGAGGTAAGCGACTGGAGTTTGAGTGAATTCACTTGGGAAAAAATAAAACTGGCAGTTTGCGCAACACATTGTTATGCAATAACGATGGTAAACATAAATACAATGTATATATGGGAGAAAGGGAGAGGGAGACAGAACAGAACATGAAACGATTAACGGAGAAATGGGACAGCAGTCCAGAGTGTGGAGAGAAATTGTATTTTTAAATAATCCAAGAACATTTCACTGGCATTTACAGAAACAAAAAGTGGCTGAATATGTAATTATCCATTACTGGATGAAGAGAGGATCTTACAGCAATGTTTACGTTCTGTCACTGTTCCCAAAGTGAAATATAAGCATAAGAAGCGACAATATTAGCTCATCACACAGGTACATGTCCAAAACATCAACCAAAGATTGTTTTAAAGAATGTCTTATGGAGAGGGTGAACCAGGCAAAGGGAGGCAGCAAGCAGAGGTGAGGGGAAAGCTTGAAAAATCGAAGCATGTACCACCAAATCTGGAGCTCGCCAGAATTCCAGAATTACACGAATGTAGACGAATCAGGGTGATGAGATTTGAGGCAGTTAGAGAGATATAGGGGGATATTAGAGGCTGGAGCAGGTTACAGAGCAAAGGAGGTTTTGGTGAAAAAAACCCGCACTATATGTTGCAAATCTAAGAGAGGGCGAATTGTCAAGGTATAGGATGGCACAAATTTAGGGAAGGCTCTGTGGGACTGGAAGAGGTGACATCGATAGGGAGGGCAACATCTATTGATGGTGGTTCCAAGGAAAAGGAGTGTCCATTTTGGAGGAGTTTACAAAGATAGGAACAGATTTAGAGACTCGAGAACTTTACAGATATACTGAGGAGTGAACTTAATAGGTAAAGTTATAGAGAAATGGTGGGATGTACTGGCTGGAAGTATTTACAGAGATAAGGATGGGTGCAGCAGAGGGAGGACAATTCAGCTTTCGGAAAGGGAGACGGCCTTGTAAGACATTGCAATATTTGGGACTGGAAGAGAATGGAGGAGGTTACGGAGGTATGGAAGGATGTACGGGCTAAAATAGGTTGCGGAAATAAGGAATAGTTTGGAAGCTGAAAGACGCTACAAAGGAAGGGATCGCGGATCTATCTGGTAGACTTTGCAATGAAATGAATGGATGCACGTGTTAGAGGAGGCTACAGAGATAGGAATGAGAAGGAGGTGTTGAAGGAAGTTACAGAAGAAGTAAGTGTTTAAGAGCTGGAAGAGGTTGCACGGTTAGTGAGGGGTGTCAGGACCAGAGGAGGTTGCAATGTTAGCACAGAAAATTGCAGTTGGTTTTGCATACAAAGTGGTCGCAGTCGTGGAGGCACTGATAGTAATTGGGAAAATGCAGCTGTCGGAGAAGGTTTCAGAGATAGAGGAGATTAGGGCTGGATTGATCTTTGGAGATCGTAAAAGTGTCAAGGCTTGAAGATTCTACAATCATAGAGGGACTAGAAAAGCTGGTGGAGGTTATAGACATGAGGATTTTTGTAGGGGTTGGAGCACGTGAAGCGGTATAGGAGGGAATAGTACTGGAAGAAACTACACCCGTAGGTATAATATACATGTTAAACACGTTTGCTGTGAGGTAGGAGATGGAGGCGATAACAGATTGTGAGCAGTGTAGGGACTGATGTAGGTTCCACAAATAGAGAGGGCAGTACGAACTGGAAGATGTTTCGGAGGTCAGAGTGCCGATGTTGGAGACGGTTGCACATGTAAGGAAAGTGACAGGTGCAAAAGGACATTACACAGAGATAGATAGGTAAAGATGCTGAAGGACATTACAGAGATAGTGAGGAGTGAAGGTTTTGAAGGATATTACAGAGGTATGGAATAGGGTATTGGACGTTACAGTAGTAAACAGATGTGTACCAGCTGGAGTAGACTCCAGTGAGAGGGATGACACTATATTTTTGAGCGGGTTACGGATATAGTGAGGGTTATTCCAACTGGAAGAGATTATAGAGATATGAAGGACGAGACAAAGTTACAGAGCTATACAACATTGTGCATGCCAGGGCCGAATACGATAATGGGGACGTGATGTAAGAATTGGCGGATGTTTCTGAGATAGGGAGAGGTTTAAGGTCAGGATAAAGCTAAAGAGATAGGAAGAGGTGGAGGAGGTTACAGATAGATGAAGGGATGTAGAGCCAGGGAGGAGATCGATATTGGCAGATAAACTAGAGGAATTTACAGAGAAAGCAGCATGTGTAAAAGGTGGAAAATGTTACAGAGATAAGGACGGGTTTGAAGGCTGGAGAATTTTACAAAGACAGAATCTAGGGGCTGGAGCACATTGCAGATATAGGGAGGGATGTGGGTACTGGAGGGTTTTACACAGATAGCGAGTGCTGAAGATGCTGGGGAGGATTTTGAGATAGAAGCGTTGGTGTACTTGCTGCAGTTACAGAAGTAGAGAAGTATGTAAAGATTGCAGTACATTACAGAAATAGGGAGGATAAGGGCTTCTGGAGGATATTACAGAAACGGCGAAGGTGTATGGAGAAGGTTACTGCAATGAATGATTACTTAAATGCATTGATTAGGGTGGAGGAGACAGATGTGGAGGTGCTTGGTGTCAGCAGGATGCTGCAGAGACAGGGAGGTGTGTAGGTGCTGGAGAAAGTTGCAGAGACAGGGAGAGATACAGATTCTGGAGAAAGTTACATAGATAGGGACTGTGTTAATGCTATCGGAGATTAGAATCAGAGTAATGGCTTCAACAACTGAGGAAGGTTATAGAGGTAGAGTAGGTTGCAAGCCTGAAGGGCACTGCAGGAATATGGAGGACTATAGGTGCAAAAAGAATTTTGCACAGGAAAGAAGGGGTATACATGATGGAGGACTTTCCAGAGTTTGGATAATCGGGACTGTAGACAATGACAGATATAAGGAGAAGTGTCGAGGTTTGCTGATATTAATCAGATCGTGAAGGTTGCAACAGATGCTTCATACTATAGAGTTATAGACGTATGTAGCGACCGGAGGAGATTACAGGAATAGCGATGGATGTGGACTTGGGGATGTTACAAATTTGAAGAATGCTTTCAGGGCTGGAAAACATTATAAAGATTAGAGGGCACGCGCTAGCGAATGGTGGAGAGTTCAGAAGGAACGCACATGCTTGAGCAGCTTAAAATTGTCAGTGGGTTGAAATGCTGTTGGAGATTATAGAAATAGGGAGGAATATTGGGGCTAGAGGAGCTGAAAATGATATTAAAGAATGTGTATGCTTGCACTGAAGTTGTGTAGAACACTTGTACACTTGGAGCCAGGACTTTAGACGTTGGTGTTATTAAAATATTGATGTTTATAAAATGCTGGAGCGAAGCAGTGCATTATCCTTTTTAAAGATGATGTGCTTTTTCCTACTCTCAGAGACTCAGAAAGACGTTTGAAATGGAGAAAAAAAGAAAGAAGGGAACTGTAACAGCTGAATTACGGTTACAAGCCAAAGAAAGGCAGAAAGAAACAAGAGAAAGAGTTTGAACTTCATAATGTGTTAATTAGACAGGATAGCCGACAGAAAATGATGCAAATGAAGGTAGAGGATAGGAGGAAAACCATCATATCCAAAGGCCTTGTTGGAATGTATGCAAATATGTCAACACATTCCTAGAAGTCAATGAAAAAGAATGCAGAAGCATTTTTCATTCCCTTGAGAAACTGGCTAGGCAGATGAACTAGCCAAGACTGTGTGGGCAATGTTAATTCAGACCAAGTTGTTTGGCCGGGCTAGTGAGGTGTTTGCAGCGCTTTCGAGGTGGTGTTAGAAGGCTATGTGAAGTAAATCAGTATATTTTGAGTACCTAAGAATTGAAACAGAAGCGTGAATACAAACGTTCAGAAATGTGTTTCCCATTGATCAGTCTTATTTCCAATTTGGAAAAATTAAAACAGAGCAATTTCGATAGATGGATAAGAGAATTAAAGATAGAAAATACATATGAGGATCTTAGAGATGTCATTCTGGGGATGGAGAAGTGATATGATCTCATGTTGAGGAATAGAAAGTTCCTCAACAATGAGAAGAGCTGCAGAGAGGGCAGTAAATTATAAACAATTTGAATTTAACTTTAGCTTCCGACAGCAAACTCATTTTGTGTGGCATAGAAACTGAGTTAGGAAGCAAATACTTCAATGGAAAATGAAACTTGGATCACACTGAGAACCACATGCAAAAATATTACCACATGCAAAAAACAAAAGAAACCTAAGAGAATACAAAGAGATAAAACACCTCAGGTCGTGTGGGACATACAAAGTCATAGTGCTGGTGGTTAAAGAACGGCAGTGGACAAAAAAAAGGATGTGTTGAAACTGGCCGTACCAGTGGCATTATTTAGAGTGGAGAACATCCCAAGAGAATTCGAGGATCTGGAGGACAGTGCACAGCCGAGACACCAGCTGGATAGAAATATTCCACTGAATCTCTTCGAAGATTCCACTGGTGTGAGTAGGTTTTCCTCAGTTGGAATAAGAGATGCAGATAACGAAATTACAATATTGAGAGGTACAGGAGCTAGCCTGTATATAATACCAAGAGATGAGAATATTTGTACTCCTTCTGGAATGATAACGAGAGAGTGGCAATCTGTGTAATAAACGGAGAGAACATTATTCCCATGGATAAGATAAAGCTAGAAATTCCAGTTAAGACTGGAAAAATGATGGTGGGAGTGATTGAAAGAGTGGCTATTCTAGGACAACAGTTTGGTCTTGGAAACGATATAGCTGGACCACCTTTGGGAGTCTTTCCCATGGAGAAGCAAAAATCAAACAAGGGAACTCAGCTACAACAGAGGAAAATACACTGGAAGTTTTCCAGAATATGTGGTGATAACATCCCATGGTAATAACTTAAAACAATAAAGGAAAACAAAAAAAGAAACGTGAAGGTATTGAGGTTCAATGGGCTGACACTCTGCTTTATGAAATGGTTAATAAAAGATCTGAATAGACAAAGGATCAGGCTGAAGATTATTGGTTTTTCAACGAACGAAGATGAGGTGACAAAATAGTTGCATTATAAATCCTTCTCAGAAAATGAATCATAATGAATTCCAGAATGCTTTTGCCTTAATGATAAAACCTTAAGGCGAAAGTGAAGACGTCGGCATGTTTGTGTTGATGGAAAAGAGTGGAAGTTCACCAGATATTGTTCGTGGTGTAATATGGACAAGAGATATGACGATTGGCGCACAAATTACCAAGAAGAATACATATAGCAGTGACGCAGATTCAGGTTAAGATACAGCAGTTTGGATTACATAATGATGTAGTTGAATTTTGCTGTGCATATCATACGTATCAAATGGTCGGTAAGCCACAGACAAAGAAAAGGTCAGGGCCTTTGAAGCTAGTTCCCGCATTTGAGGAACATTTCAGGGGTTATAACTGATAGTGTAAATTCCTTCACTAAAACTAAACGCGGAAATCATTGTTTGCTAGCAATGACGGATGTGTCTACCAGACTTCAGGAGGCAATTTTATGATGTTATATCAAAAAAAAATAAAGGTCGGGGAGGAATTGTTTCCCTTCTTTACCCATTGTAGATTACCCAGGGAGATTCAGTCATAGCAAGAACCTAATTTTACTGCCTAATTTTACTGCCGAAGAATTGAATGCGGCCATGGAAATCGAACACTTTAAAACAAGTGTGTAATGTCCTGCATTCAAGCGTGCATTGGAAATTCTGTTTCGATGGAACTGATTGGAAAAGAGACTAGCAAGATTGGCATTGAAACGGCAATGGCAGGAATTTCCAAGAGTAATTCAAAATACACAGCAAACATTCATGCCAAGGGAAAAGAAGCGTGATAAAGGGAGGTTCTGGCAAGCATGGCTGACTAGGGAAGTCAGGGATAACAAGAAAGCAAAGGATAAAGCATATCATGTGACGAAGGGCAATGGCAAACCAGGGAATTGCGAAGCTTATAAAGGCCAACAGAGGCCAACCAAATAAATTAAGGAGGGAGAGGATTACATATCATGTTAGCTAGCCTGTAATATAAAGGTAGACTGGAGAGTTGCTGTCAATATGTAAATTGCAAACGAAAGGCCAAAGTCGACATTGGAACACTGGAAAATGATGCAACAGAGATGGTAGCGTGGAACAAGGACATGGATGAGTAACTGAATAATTACTTCACAATAGTCTTCACAGTGGAAGACACAAGTAATCTCCCAAATAGTCAAGAGAGGGAGCGGAGCTGGGTATGGTTGCCATCACCAAGGTGAAGGTGCTAGAAAAACTGAATGGTCTGAAGTTGGATAAATCACCTGGACCAGATGGACGACACATAGAGTTCTAAGTGAAATAGCTGACGAGATAGTGGAGACAATACTGGTAATCTTTCGGGAATTGCAAGAATTATCCCAGAGGACGAGAAAATCACTAAAGTGGCATCCCTAAGACCACGTAACCGAACCTGAGTCTGAGCTTAGATCCTGATATCCATTATGAAGGATGAGATTTCTGAATACTTGCAAGTGTAGATCATTAGGGCAAACTCAGCATGTTTCCATCAAAGGGAGGACAGACCTGACAAATTGCATCGATTTTTTGGAGGAAGTAACAAGCTAACCTGCTCGTGCAAGGAGAGCGATGGATGTTATCGACCTGGACTTCAAGCAATCCTTTGACAAGGTGCCATATAGCATGCTGCTGTGTAAGGTAAGGGCCCATGGCGTCAGAGACAAAGTGTTAGCACGGAAAGAAACGTGTCTGTCTCGCAGAAAGCAGACACTGAGGATTAAGAAATCCATTTTGGGAATGGCAGTCTGGTTCTGCAAGATTGATGATTGGGACCGCAACTTTTCATTGTATACATTAACGACCTAGATGAAGGAACTGAGGGCATGCCGACGAAGTTTGCAGATGATAGAAAAATAGTTAGAGGGGCAGTTAACATTGAGGAGGCGGGAAGGGTGCAGAAGTATTTGGACGGAATAGGAGAGAGGGCAAAAAGAGGCAGATGGAGGTAGCACGTCTGCAAATGTGAAATCATGCATTTTGGTAGGAAGGTTAGGGGCATAGAGTATTTTCTAATTGGGGAGAAAATTCTGAAGTCTAAACAGGAAAGAGACTTGGGAGTCATAGTCCAGGTTTCGCTCAAGGCAAACTTGCTGATGGAGTCAGTAGTTTGGACCAAGAGACAAAGGGGGAAAAAAGTAGGTGCCATAATCCAGGGTGGAAAAGCAAGCCATGCAGCTTCAGGATGTAGAGAAGTCAACGTTTCGGGTGTAACCCTCCTGAAGAAATTTGGTTTGGGCAGAGGGGAGCTGCCTGTAAGAAGGAGTGCGGAGGGGAAAACGGGGTGGTGTGGTAGGGATAGGTGAACACAGTGAGAGGGTACGACCTGTTTGGTCGATGTGAGGAATGAATCCCGTTGGTAGCTGCATGAAGGAATGGGGAGGAGGGGGAGGAACAGGAAATGGAGTCGGGGATGAGAAGCAGTGATGGGTGGTTGCAGGGTGGTAAAGTGGAGATAGGTCTACCCAGTAAGAAGGAATGACATAGTAGGTAAATGGGAGGAATTAATCCAGTTGGTGGCAGAGACGAGAGGAAGGGATGGGAAATATTTGAAATTGGAGATCGCAATATCCTCTGGTCTGCAAGCTGCCCAGATAGAAGATGAGGCATTGACCACCCTTACAGTTTCCACATTCAATGTATCATCTCTTAGTACTTCCGTTAAATCAAACTGGCCCCCACGACCAAAAACATGTCCCCCTCCCCAATCATCTCTGCATTTCTCAAGGACCGTTCCCTTCATCACTCATTGGTTCACGCCACACTTCTTCACCAAAACCCCCGAATCGCCATTTAGTTTCCCCTGAAACTGGAAAAACAACGTGAAACCTATCATGTTCATCTCAACACCTCCAAGCAGGGCTTCAAACAGTACTTCCATGTGAAACAGCGCTTCACCTGTTTCTCTTCCAAATTCGTATACTGCTCCCGATGTGGTTTTTTTCCATATCCAGCATACAAAATGAAAACTTTAGAAATGGGCTGCTAGGCCTCTCAGTTGGGCCCCACAGGGCCCGAACAAATATCCCAGTCACCGCCCATTGTATTTGCTTTTCTAACATGATCATCCTTCACCTCCTGCATTGCCACAAAGAGCCAAATAGGCAATTCAAGAAACAACATCTCATTAGTGAGTTTTGACAAGATTTGTATCTCAGGTTGAGGTTTGGATGTAGGTTTGCTCGCGGAGCTGCAAGATTCGTTTTCAGACGTTTCATCACCATACTAGGTACCATCATCAGTGAGCCTTCGGATGAAGCACTGATGATCAGACCCGCTTTCTATTTATGTGCTTTGTCTTCTTTGGGTTGGCAATGTCATTTCCTGTGGTGACGTCACTTTATGTGGTGACGTTATTTTCTGCTCTTCTTCTCAGGGAGTGTGAAATGGGATCCAAGTCAATGTTTTTGGTGATAGAGTTCCGGTTGGAATGACATGCAGAGAAATTCACGAGAATTCCTGGAAAAACGGCAATCCAACAGGAAAGAAAGTAGGCGGAACAGTGGGACAGTGGCTTGCACTGCTGCCTCACAGCGCCAGAGACCTGTGTTCAATTCGTACCTTGGGCGACTGTCTGGATGGAGTTTGCACATTATCCCCATGTCTGCATGGGTTTCCTCTGAGTGCTCCGGTTTCCTCCCACAGTCCAAGAGATGCGCAGGTTAGGTGCATCAGCCATGTTGAATTGCCCGTAGTGTTGGGTGTAGGCGAATGGGTCTGGGTGGGTTGCTCTTCAGAGGGTCGGTGTGGACTTTTTGGGCCAAAGGGCCTATTTCCAAACTGTAAGTAATCTAATTAACCATATTCTTCAGACCAGTCAGTCTATGTTAAAGTGTCTACAATATTATTGGCTTTATCCATCTAGCTAAACGTATAAACTGAGTCTTTGTGGCTGAAAGGGAGCGCTGCAGGGTATCTCATGGAGATCCTCGATGCTCAGGTTGCTCAACCTCTTTTTAACTTCACCGAGGGTCTTCCTCTTTCGAATTACAACTGCCAAGAAATTCTGGAAAAACATGACTTTTGACCTCTTGTGCAGCAATGCCTCCAGTAATCTGGAGGCTTCTATCACTCTAAGCTCGTCGATATATGTTAGGAAGTGCACATGGTCCGACGGGTGCACTACGCCAGGCCAGACCTGTGCACGCCCCCCGATAGCCCCTTTCCATATGTAGCCATTTGCATTCAATTCGAAGGCCCTTCTTCACAGTCTGGGAGCCTCACAATCCGCAGATTCGTTCTTCAACCTCAATTTTCAATGTCGTCGAACTTATCTCTCAAGGCCCACTCTTCCTGCTGCAGGACCTGCATCTATCCGGACGACGACTCAGTTGCTGCTTCTCAGGCTTTGGTTCGACTCTTAACCTCCTCCATCCGCTCCCCGAGGCCCTGGAGTTCCTGATCATGCTTCTGCAGTATGGAGAGGATGGGATTTGCCTCGGCACGGATCTCATCAATCGCATACACAATCTTCATGGTAAAACCTATCATCGCGGCCGCAAATTCTTGTGTTTCTGTCAGATCACCCCAGGGATCTGCAGCCTCTGTTTATCCGATTCTGCAGGGGATTGCCCACCTTACTGCTGTTTGCTCCCTCGTTTTCCTTTTGGCGTTCTTCACACTCCACATTGTCCACGAATATATGTTGTACAAGTTTTGAAATTAACAATTCCTCCATATATGTTGGCCAGTGATGGTAAAAATCGCCAATATGCCTTGTTTTTTAGGCTGACTCATCCATGGCAGTTCTACTGAATCGCTACTATCTTGCCCAGTTGTTTCGTGTTACTATTTAATAGATGATATCTTAATGAGGAAATGGAGACCATCACACATTCAAGCAAATCAAAGATGGGCAGAGATTCATCAAATTGTTTTGCCAATAAGTTATAGACAGTAGGTGCTGCGAGTGACGTATGAGCTACCACTTGGAAGTCATTTAGGGGTGAAGAAAACACTGGCTACAAAACAAAGACATTTTTATTGGCCTGGAAGACACAAGGATGCAGTTGAATCTTGCCAGACGTGTCATACTTGTCAATTAATCACAAACCACAGGTAGTAATGAAACCAACACCGTCAATATCAATACAGCAAGCAAAAAAGTGGAAATAAGTATTTATTACATTAATGAATGTGTCGACTAGATTTCCAGATGCAATTCCATCACATATTACCACAACTAACTACGGACTACCAATAGAGATTCAGTCTGATTAATGCTCAAACCTCACATCCAAACTATTCGTGGAGGTTATGCGTAAGTTGGGAATAAAGCAATTAAATCTACTTCGTCCCATCCACAATCACAGGGAGCACTGGAAAGTTCAAACACTAATGACCTTGTTGAAGGTTTGTGATCAAGATTAAACATATGATTGGGATAAGGCAGTTTTGGTTGTACGTTTGCGATCAGAGATGCATCGAAATAATCCACCAAATTCTCTCCATTTGAAGTAATGGGCATGAAGTAAGAGGAGCGTTAAAACTGATAGAGGAGATATTATTAAATCAGAACTCAGAGACTCCACAGTTTGATGATGTGTCAATTTTTGGAGAAATATTGAATAGAGTTGGAGCGTTGTAGACAGCATTTAAAAATATCATAGCATACAAAGCAACAAATTCGCAATTATACAATTAGGAATAACGTCTTGATGTTACCTTCAGTAACAGCTTAGTCTTTACACGCAAGATTTTTTTTTTGGAGCGTTATCAAATCGAGAGGAAATTAAGTGAGGTGAACTACTTGATAAGGACTCCAGACAGGAAGAAATCTCATAGACTGTGTCCTGTGAATATGCTCAAAAGATATTTTGATAGGGAAGGAAATCAAGAGGGTAAGGTGTTAATGATAACAGCATAGAAGGAAGAATCAAGTTCAGAGGCTTCTGAATTGCTCCCTCCTCATATCAAATTGGACAATGAGAAAGTTGTCAAAAATTGAATACATTATTGAGTTAACTTCCTCAAGAAAATCGAAATGACCTGAAAGACTTATTATAACCACGATGGGAGGCATGTGGAAATAAACTGGCATGTATTAACCTAATTGTCCATGATGTAAATATAGGAGATGCTGTTCTGATTAAGCAACGTCATTTTAGGCATAACCCTAGAAGGTTGGCACAGGTTCAAAAGGAGATAGAGCGCAAGTTCCAAGATGGCAAAATCGAAGTGCGTTACAGTGACAGGAGCCCAGCCATAGTCATCGGGCCAAAGCCAGATAGTACGTAAAGGCTTTGTGTGGACCATCGCGAATTCGACGCCATTACAAAAACTGATGTAGATCTAATTCAACGATTGGATGACTGTGTCAAAAAAGTGGGACAAGAAACTTACATTTCTAAGTTTGAGTTGCTCAGAGGCTCCTTGCAAGTACCTCTGTGAGAGAGAACAATGGTCGTTTCGGATTTCGTAATGCCAGATGGATTATATCAGTTCAACATCATTCCAGCCACTAATACGGACATTGCCGGATTACCCAACTATGTAGTGCATACAGTCATAGAGTCAGAGAGCTGTACAGCATGGAAACAGATCTTTCAGTACAACCTGTTCATGCCTACCAGATATCCCAACCAATCTAGCTCCACCTGCCAGCACCCATCCCATATCCCTCCAAACCCTTAATATTCATTTACCCATCCAAATGCCCCTTCAATGTTGCAATTGTACCAGCCTCCACCACGTCTTCTGGCTGCTGATTCAATACACGTACCAACCTCTGCGTGATAAAGTTGCCCCGTAGGTCTCTTTTATATCTTTACCCTCTAACACTAAACCTATGCCCTCTGGTTCTGGACTCCCCGACCGCAGGGAAAAGACTTTGTCTATTTATCCAATCCATGCCCCTCATAATTTTGTAAACCTCGGTAAAGTCACCCCTCAGCCTCCGACGCTCCAGCGAAAACAGCCTCAGCCTGCCCAGCCTCTCCCTACAGCTCAAATCCTCCAACCATGACAACATCCTTGTCAATTGTTTTGGTGCATATTGATGAACTGGTGATTTTAAGACACTAATGGACATAAATATTTACAAAAATTATCGGACGTATTTGATCGACTTCAGAAGGCATGCTCTGTGCTAAACCTAGCCAGAAGTGAATTTTCCAAAGCCCAAGTCACCTTCCAGGGCCATGTTATTGGACATGGACAAATGGCCTCAGGAGATGCGAAAATGAAAGTAATTGTGGAATTTCCCACACTATCAACGAAAAAAAAAGAACAATGGATCCTGCGATGAAGTGGTATTTACCCAGGGTTTGTACTGAAGTTTAGCAGTGTGGTTGCTCCACTCACCGAATTCGTTAAAAAGGGCAGGAAGTTTCAGTGGACAGCGAACTGTCAAAAGGCAACCGGCAGCTGAAAAACTGTGTTAATCACTGCCCCAGTATTAGCCACACCAGATTACATGGAGCCTTTCAAGCTGGCTATCGTTATCAGTGATGTGGGTGTCGGCGTTGTGCTCCTGCAGGACAATGACGAGGGGATAGAAAGAAACATCGTTTTTTTTTCCAGAATGTTGAACGTTGTTCAACAGAAATTTTCAACGGTGGAGAAGGAAACTTTGAAGTAGGTCGTAGCATTACATCACTTCAGAGTGTATATTGCCAGCACGAGGGGATAGAAAGATATATCGAGTATTTTTTTCCAGGATGTTGAACCTTCTTCAACAGAAGTTTTCAACGGTGGAGAAAGAAACTTTAAACTTGGTCGTAGCATTACAGCATTTCAGGGTGTATATTGCCAGCAATGCAGCTGAGACAATCGTTTGCACTGATCATAACACATTAACATTGTGGAAAAAATTAAGGACAAAAATGCCAGACTGTTTAGACGGAGCTCTTGTTGCACACATTCAATTTGACAAGTGTGCATGAGGCAGATCAGGAAAACGTGATTGTTAATGCGTTATTGAGACTTGAATGAGATACGGGAACGTCGGTGGAGGGTATACAATGGTCTGAATTTGCATGTAGTTGTGTATGTCTACATGTGTAGATTCTGCATAGTGCCTTAGACTACTAGCCAGTTTGTTTATGAAGGATTTTAAAAATGAAGCCGTCTTTTCATTTGATGGTTCTTTATTTTACTGGGGGTAGGTGTCACAAACCTGGTCCCTTTTTGGAAACCTATTTTTTATCTCAAGGATGCTGTGTCCTTGATTTTTTTTTTTCTGAATGGTGATAAAACTGCCCCGGTTCCAAGATGACTAGTTTGGTGCAGTGATGACATTGGACTTTAAGAGGCCTTTTGTTTATATGTCGTCAGGCCAATGTGGTCATGTTTTCGAAGTAACCTTTACAATGAATGCGATGAGAGCAGCTCTCTTAATGAGCAGTTCAGTCCAGAAGTAGTTAAGAGTTAAGCTGCGTAGAAACAGGCTGTGCAAATCTCTCTCTGAACTTCTAACTTCAACTTGTAAGCATTTGTTCCATTTTGACTGTTTGTAAGGGGCTTTTCCTATTGGGACTGTTGTGTATATTCGGAACAGCATACTTTAGTCCAGTTTGGTTAGACTGATTTCTGTAGGATGTTCTTTATTCTGTTCTTTGTGTTTCATTGCGCAATTTTGTGAATACATTTCAGTCTGTTTTAATCAACCCAGCTAACTTCCTCCGGGCAATTTTCGCTGAACAATTAATGAAAAAAATTGCAATGTCATGCTCTGGGTTTGCTGCATTAGAGTATGTTGAGTGATCTGCCCTAGTCGATAGCACTAACCAATCACTGTTTATTTTGCTGAGTTCTCTCGTCTTTGTACACTGTGAGTTTTGAATTGGAATAATTGTTTAGGGTCTAGTGCTTCCATACATCAATGGCTTATTTGATCAGTAAGGGTCCACATTAACTCCCCAGCTATTACTTTGCCCTTAATACAATTGTCTATTGTCCTTGGATTCTCCTTAAACTTATTTGCCAAAGCCATTTCATGTTCCCTTTTTGCATTCCTGATTTATGTCCAAAGTGCATTCCTCCAGCCCTCAATGCTCCTCAAGATATTCATTTGATCCAGCTGGCTGTACCGGAAATGTGCGCCATTTTTCTTGACCAGAGCCTCAATAGTCAGCCGGTGTTTCCTTATTCTGTCAGCATTGCCCTGAACACTAAAGCATCCATGCTGGCCCTGAACGCTCATTTTATCTCACCTTTAAAATATGCCCACACACCAGACCTCCCGTTAGCAGCAAATAACCTCCCAAAATCAACTTTTGAAAGTTCACCTCAAATACTGTCAAGACCGTTCTTGTCCCATTTTATACCTCTAACTTGTGGACCAGGCCTGTCCTTTTGCAACTCCATTTTCAACCGAATAGAATTGTGGACCATTGCCAAAATGGAGTTGCAAAAGGACAGGCCTGGTCCACAAGTTCACCGAAGTAGCTGCGGAAGATGGACTGTTCCACATATCCGACGAAGAGGCACATGGCTACTCCTTTTGTTTGGAGGAAGTGGGAGGATTGGAAAGAGAATTTGTTCAGAGTGAGGACGAGTTCAGTCAGTCGAAGGAGGGTGCCAGTGGAAGGGTCCTGGTTGGGTCGGCGGGAAAGGAAGAAGCAGAGGGCTTTGAGGCCTTCGTGATGGGGGATGGAGGTGTATAGGGACTGGATGTCCATGGTGAAGATAAGGCGTTGGGAGCCGGGAAGCGAAAATCATGGAGGTGGTGGAGGGCGTGGGTGGTGTCCCGAATGTAGGTCGAGAGTTCTTGAACTAAGGGGGAATGGACCGTGTCGAGGTATGCAGAGATGAGTTCGGTGGGGCAGGAGCTGGCTGAGACAATGGGTTGGCCAGGGCAGACAGGTTTGTGGATTTTGGGCAGGAGGTAGAAACGGGCGGTGCGGGGTTGTGGGACTATGAGGTTGGAGGCGGTGGATGGGAGGTCCCCAGAAGTGATGAGGTTATGGATGCTTTGGGCGATGATGGTTTGGTGGTGGGAGGTGGGATCATGGTCAAGGGGGCAGTAGCAGTCCCTACCTTTTATCTTAGCCTGCTTGGCACACCTTCTTCATTCCTGAAGAAGGGCTTATGCCAAAAACGTCGATTATCGTGCTCCTTGGATGCTGCCTGACCTGCTGCACTTTTCCAGCAACACATTTTTCAGCTGTAAGTAATCTAATCGAATCTAATCAAAACTACGCTTCTCACTAAGCCCAACAAGTCCGACACAGAGAGGTTGTTGCTACGTGCCACAAGCAGCCTTTTGCTTACTGCCCTCTGTCACCTGTTGGGTGTAAGGGACTGGCAGGATATAAAACCGTTATGTGAGGTTAGGAAGCAAGAGCTAAAAGTTATGATCTTTTCTAAAACATGGGATATCGTATTGGAGAACCTACAAAAGATCTGCATTTGTAATATGACATGTACTATGTAGTTACAAATTGTGCTCACGGTTTATTTGACACTGTACCACGTGGTGAAGTTTTAAAAAGAGGCACTTCCAATGTGCCCCAAATGTGAAAGCGTGCAGATACTCTTACCCATTGGTACAGGACATGCCACAAACTCCGTGTTTATTGGAAAACTGTGGTGAGAGTGATCAGGAGGAAATTGAGAATCGAAGTTAAAGTAGACTCAATATATCTCTTCTTAGGTCTACCGAATTTATAATCATTAGACAGACATGGGAGGAAACTATATAATATTCTCACTTAATGTGCATGGAAGAATGTACTGATGTTGTTGGGATGGCGGAATTACTTATGGAGCATATTCCCTTGGATTTCTTCACAAATATGGTGCAACACACTCCAGACATTTTTCAGACATGACAACCCTTTTTGAGTTATTTGGACACAGATCTGTTTGCTTTCTTAACTGTGATGTTCGTTTAACCAGGATGGCTAGGTTTGTACAGGGGGTTTCCTGAGTTAATACGTGTATATATGCAACATTCTCATTTTATTGGAGTTGATTTGCACGAAACATTGTTATTTTGGGATCGTGTGTATTCTTTTGCTGTTTTTTTCTTTTTGTTTTACGAGTCACTCAGTTATTTTGCACAGTGCTTTATTGTATTATTGGGTAGCTTAGTCGTCAGTAGACAGTAGTTGTATTGTAATTTGCGTTATTTTATACCGTTATTTGTTATATTATCAATAACTTTATGTTTTTGCAAAGTCAGAAAAAGATTTTTGCGAATAAATATATTTACCAAAAAAGGAATAACACACAGGGATGCATTCACTCTCTTTCTCTGTATATGCCTTTTGATATAATTGTTTTAAATTCTCATCTTTCTGCTGTAAATCAATCAGATTAGCAGGGGTAAAGATATTTGTAAGTTTACCTAATTGCTCCTGTTATGTCCCACGTACCGGATCAGAAACTGTCCCTGATAAAACTATGCCAGCTTCCTTATCTGTGTTTTGGATCTCTCCTGCTTCAGCTTGTGTCTCTGCGATCTTGTGGTCACACAGTCGGGGAAACTTCTTGAATAAACAGGCTTCATTTTTTGAATTGCCTGTGTCTCCATTGGTTTTTCAACTAGAGCAGGAAGTGGGCCTACTGGTGAATCAGACATATCATTTACAAGGTCAAATAATGTTCCTGGAGCGGAGAGTTTGTACAGCACTCTCACGACAAATTCTCCACTGTTCTCTGGACTCTCCTCACTAACCTTACATAACTGAGCGCTTTTTGTCTCACCAGAATTCCTTTTACCAGTACCTTTTCCCTCAGGAGTACATAGCTCATCATTGTTCAGCTTTGAAGAGTGAGACGATATTGTGTCCCTTAATATTGTGAGTTCTTTACCTTTAACTGGCCTATGTGAATAAAATTTGCCTTTGCATGTACATTTTTCAGCAGATTTGGACATCCTCCTTAATCAAACTCTGATCATCTTTTACATTCTGACGCAGTTGTCTAACTTCTTTTGTGCTTTTTTTAAAAGTAGTCCAACATGACTCCAAGAATGGGCTGGTTTTCCTACATTTGGCTTTCTCCTAACCTGAAAACAATGTGAACTAGCGTGGCACACTTTATTACAATGAAAGGACAGGAGCATTCCGACTTCTTTGTCACATTAAATGATTTCTTGTTTAGCCAAAGGTAAGATCTACCATTCCCTCTCCATATGAGGATTGCGTTTTGCCAAAATTTCTATCCTTCATTAACAGAAATTACTTCTGGAAGGCAAGACGTGTTTTATGGACCAGCTCATAATCATCAGCCATCTTTGCAGCTAACCTTACCATTTTAACTCTCTACTCTTCCACATGAGTTCGCACTACTTCCTCGTAAAGGTTATCTTCAGCCTTTATCCCCAGCCTATTAAGCTGAGTTTCTTTTTAAGTATCAGTTTCTGAGGTTGAAACACTCTTTCTTTTCCCTGTCTTCCATTTCTAATCGTAACTTCAACTTTCATTTCTGCAGTCCTTTCTTTTTCTCTCGAAACTAACTCAAGCTGCTTTATTTGCTTTTGAATCCTTGCCGTCTCTATATATTCTGATGGTTTCTCCAGAAAGTTTAAATGCTGAACTACCACGATAATTATCTCTCCTTTCCTTGTAGAAGCAGGCAGGTCCAGTCCGAGTTGGTTTTTTAAATCCTGAGGTTTGATCTTATTCACTTTTTTGAAAAATCTCCAAAGTCACCCCATTCACTTCCATAAGAGTTTTGGCGACTAGAAGAGCCATTTCTATCTCATGATTTGTCTACCCAACTAAATCAACACCCAAAATAAATACACTAGTACCTATCACTCGCTGTTTAAAATCCCGAAAGAGCCCCCAATCTGTTATGGACGAGACCAGTCAATTTAAAACATTCTTAAGCAGGCGTCCCAGACTATAACTTTGCAATTTGTTTCGGTAAGTGTGCAGTGACAAGTACGGGGAGTAAGTTAGCTCGGTTAACTACCAGGTTTTCAAAAACAGACAGAAATGTGTTCACAAAATTACACAATGAAACATAAATATCAGAATAAAGAACCCTCCACAGAACTCGGTCTCTCCAAACTAGATTTATTTATGCTGTCCCGAATATACATAATATTCCCAAAAAGCAAACACTTCTAAAAAAAAAATAAAAATGGAACAAATGCTTCCGGGTTGAAGTTAGAAGTAAGTTTCGAAGCCTGTTTCCACACAGCTGAACTCCTAACTAGTTCTTGAGCGGACTGCTCAGCCACACTTCTAAAGTCTGACCACTTTGATGTGAAGTCTCATCTGTTTACATGTAAACAAAAGGTCTCTCACACTGTTTTGTCATCTATATACTAAACTAGTCATCTCGGAGACGAAGAGATTTATGAACGCTATGAAAATAAATTGGGGGCGCCGTATCCTTGAGAAAAAGTACATGTGTTAGAAAAAAGAGACCAGTTTTGTGACAATTTGACCACTATTGGAATACTATCTGCAATTCTGATCTCCCTGCCATTAGAACGATGCTGTGGAAATTGAAAGTGTTCAGAAAAGATTACCAGAAATGTCAGGGATGGAGGATTTGAGTATTTAGGAGAAGATGGGGCTGTTTTCCCAGGAACATGGGAGGCCGAGAACATATAACAGTGTTTGAAAAAATAAGGGGCATGAATAGGGTAAACACACAAGGTCTTTTCCCCAAGGTGGGTGAGGCCCAAACTCGAGGGCATAGGGAAAGATTTAAACGGGAGCAAAGTGGCAACTTGTTTACACAATGTGTGGTGCAGGTATGGAATCAACAGCCAGGTGAAGTGGTAGAGGCTGACCGAAATAAATGTAAAAGTCATTATTTCGGTTGGGTGTAGAAGTTTTTTTTGCTGGCCTGCCTCTTTGCAGCAATTTCTCAAAGTAGTCGGGCAGGAAGCTGGATGAAAACACGAAGCCAGTCAGTATCAAGCGGTGTAGAAGTCGATGTTCTGGGTGTAACCCCTCTTCAGGACTGAAGAAGGGTTATACCAGAAAAGTCAACTGCTACTCTGCTTTGGACTCCAGCATCTGTAGTTTTTCTTTTGTCTGCAGCCATGCTGCTAATCAGCTTGCAAATGTCGTGTGCATGGACTCAAGGTCTGAGAAAGGATAGCTCATTAATATACAGTGAACCTGAAGTTTATTTGATTTTAAGAAATGCATGCATTATCCTAACCTGAATCGGTAGTCTGATCCCTATTTAGGGAGATACGTTGCGACAAGACGGGATTGGAAGGACTGCTGCCATCGGTTTGGTATAATTTTAAGGGTCTAGTTTAAAGTGGTGCTGGAAAAGCACAGCACGTCAGGCTGCAGGAAAATCGACGTTTCAGGCAAAAGCCCTTCATCGGGAATAGAGGCAGGGTGTCTGCAGAGTGGAGAGATAAATGAGAGGGGGTGGGGATGAGGAGAAAGTAGCATGGAGTATAATAGGTGAGGGAGTCTGTTTCAAGACATGGTTGAAGGGGAGATGACCTGCGGGTTGCAGTGAGAGAGAGACTCACTGAGATTCCTGTAGAGAGAGAAGGAAAACGTCTTATATTTTAAGGCGACATTAAGGGAATGACAATGTAGCTAGTGCGGCTTGTCTTTGTGTTTTCTCTTGTTCATTTCTTCACAGATCCTATATTCTTGCTTTGGAACTGGGGAAGTGATGATGGGGTAAATGACTTCTAAATATAAGCTCCAGCAAACCATGTCCCTCTGAGAAAGACCACCCCTGCCCATTTGTCCCCTTGGAAAAGACACTGAAGCGCCATGATAATATGTTCGATGCAAAAAAGAGGTAGTAACCCCCCTGGTGCTGCTATGGTCATCCACCGATATGACAGGAGACAGTAGCTAAGTTTTTCCTTTCACTTCCAACCTGCACTGGTGATCCAACAGAAACTGGTCTTAATGAGGCTCTTTTAAATTGGAAGAGATTGATTCCTGGAGATAAACATTGTGGTTAAGTACAGCGACCCCTATTGGGAAACTGATTACATGTTGCATTGTTTAGATACATTTAAAGAAGTTGCAAAAGACCATCAGCCACCTAAATATAAAGATTGCCGTCAGCCGCCCAACAGCTTTTCATCTGGGGCGTCTCCAGGTTCTGTTCTGTCCACCTTATAAATTTCATTACCATAAAGCTTCTCGCCCTTCCTCAGACCCATACCCTCTTACGGATGAAATCGCTGCCTTTGGCGCCACTCATCCTCGCCACTTTCTACTAACAAGCAACAAGACACGGTGAGCTGAGGCCTTGTGGCAAAACCACAACTTTGGAAAGCCTCGAGCGGTGGCTCCACTGAGCAACAACAGCCGGGTGCCGAATCCACATCGGCGCCTTACAATCACCGATCTGGGGGCCATGGTCATCAACATCAACTTCCCCGACTATTGGTTGGCAACACGCCACTCGACAAGCCTTGGACTCATGCTGAGGATTACAACATGCTCCAACACGCCCTGATCCACTCAAGAGTGTGACACCGTTTAACAATTGCCGAAAACAAATCTGCAGTATTTGCAATTGCTTGCCACAGGACGTCCATACTGACATGCATATCGTGTACAGGACCCATTGCGCAGTTATAAAAGACTCCCGTGCATGCCACAGGTACCTTTGACTGATCGAGATGCATGAGCAAATTGGCTTGTGGCTGCCGTGATGCCTGCCAGTACGGCAGCAGCACAACAACAGATGGACTTTGCGGAAGTTACACGCTGTCTACAGCAGTCTAATGAGCCTTTACTCGATTTCTGCGCCTGCGTTTCAGATGATTAGGAGTAGACTGCCCGCACTTTTTTGTCTCTGAGAATAATAGTTTTGCTGCACAGACCCTTGCAAATTGTACGTAACCCCGCCACGTCCAGACCACCAAATTCTATAATCTCAACTGGCGGCAAATGCAATGGGATCCTCGTCTCACTGCCCTTACCAATGTGGGTTGACAGATGAATAGAGGCAAGAGAGGCATGCCCCCGATTAACACAGACATGGAATCATTTGTCAAAGCCCGCGACAGACATACCAAGATAGTGATTAAGACAGAGACAGATGCAGAGCATGTGAGAAATTATGCCACAGGCCTGAGAATGCTGGTCCCGTCCCCTCAACACGGGTCGCAGCAATAACACCAAGTTCCACGTTACAGCATCCTCAAAAGTCTGCATTCACACTCCACAACCCGTTATCTCACTTAATGTTTAGGGGCGCTGCATGAAGAAGGCTTTCCAGGCCTTCGCAATACACCTCCCCATTGAAAACCCGTGATGGACGTTGAGACACCTGCTTGTGGTTTTCAATTTTGGTGGAGTATGGAACCACCCAGTCATCTGTAACTCCCTCAGTGACCCTTCCTCTCAGCTCCAACACATTTTCCACTGTGGATGTCTTTGGAGGACGCATGGTTCAACCTCTTTCCAATCACATTTCCTGTTGTTTTTAGTCTATTCGCTGTCCCCAACACTGTTATACCGTCCTCTTCCTGTCTGGTGGCCCTTCTCTGCCTCCAGACTCTCTGCAAGCTCAGAGTCACTGCTCTCCACAGACCCTCTCCTTGGAACTCTCTGACTGTAATTACCTCTCTGACTGTAATTACCTCGTTTGAAGGCCGCTCTGGCTACCGTTCCAACTCTGTCCTCTCCTACTCCTTCCTTTTACGCATGGAACTTCCTGGGCAACGCTGTATGTACTTGTCTTACCGCTTCCCTCCTGTATTTCTTGCTTGCCTTTACGTCTCCCACGACCACTATCCTCCACTGGATCATTCTGACTAGTCACTTTCTGTCCAAGCTAAACTGCACTTCAGCTTACCTTTCAAACTCGGCCCCCCTTATCCCACTATTGCAGACCCTTATCTCAATGTGCCATCTACACTGACATTGACTGGCCTGTGTTGTGGTGGTAAGGAAGGATTAGCTGCGGATGTTCCGTTCACTGCCAATCAAAGACCGCTTTTCCATTGTAACCCCGCCTCATTACCTCGTGTTTTAATCATAGTTAAAGGCCCGAGGCACCCACAGTTTTTATAGCCCATGGTGCACAGACTCCACGGCCTGTCAAAGGAATTTGATTCCCTGCACCCTGTGGATTCCAAATCCATGCAGGTTGGTCACTTAGGATAGGGATAGTTTCGTGAGTGTGGTTTCCCCTAATTCGAAGATACAACCTTTATCTCACAGAGGCTGCCCGTCCCCCTTCTATGAAGTCCGTCCTTGCTCAACGATGTGCCAAAAGCATTATGGGCACAACACACTAATGATGCAGGCCTAGATTTACCGGCTCTGCCTCATATCGTTTCCGTGAAAAATGGAGCTACCCTACCAGCTGCCAAAGAAGCTTCAAACTAGTTTTTGTTTCTCTTCTCTCGCAAAGCATCCTGCTGCTTGTCACAAGCCCCCGAATCATTCCTATCCTCCATATTCGTCAGCCTGGAAAATCTCGACAGTGGAAATTTGTGAAGGACTGGAGGGTAGTCAATGGCATTGCTTTCCCCTGCTCCACAGTGGTGCCAGACACCAATGCGATCGGGAATAACCTTCCTGTAACTGGCTATTTTTTTTCCGCCATTGACCTCTACTTGGCCTTTTTCACAATTACATTGCCACCCGACGCCAGTGCATTTTTATGCTTTTACTTACAGCGGCCATCAATATACATGGATAGAGCTTCCCCAAGGGTACACGGAGAACACACCGTATGTGCCTCCATGGTACACCAGGCCCTGAAGGACCGCCACGTGTCATGTCAAAGCACCCTGGTTCGGTATGCCAATGATTTGTTCGTGGCCTCCGATTCACCTGATGCCTGCACGTATGGCACTGTTTCATTGATGCGCTATCCAGCTCAGGATGCACATAAGGCCTCCGTTGAAAAGATGCAGCACTGCCAAAAGACAGTACAATGTTTGGCCGACAGACGTTTGCACCGTCTCAGATTATGTAGAATGAATGGCTTTGAGGTATGTAGGGAAGAGGTATTGGAAATTCTGGAAAGGGTGAAAATAAATAAGTCCCCTGGGCCTGATGGCATTTATCCTAGGATTCTCTGGGAAGTAAGGGAGAAGATTGCAGAGCCATTGGCCTTGATTTTTATGTCCTCGTTGTCTACAGGAGGAGTGCCAGAAGACTGGAGGCTAGAAAATGTGGTTCCCTTGTTCAAGAAGGGGAGTAGGGATAACCTTAGTAACTATAGGCCGATGAGTCTCACTTCTGTTGTGGGCAAAGTCTTGGAGAGAATTGTAAGGGATAGGATTTATGAACATCTGGAAAGGAATAATGTGATCAAGGATCGTCAGCATGGTTTTGTGAAGGGCGGGTCGTTTTTCACAAACCTTATTGAATCCTTTGAGAAGGTGACTAAGGAGGTGGACAAGGGGAAAGCGGTAGATGTGGTGTGTATGGATTTTAGTTAGGCGTTTGATAAGGTTCCCCATGGTAGGCTAATTCAAAAAATACGGAGGTATGGCATTGAGGGTGAGTTGGAGGTTTGGATTAGGAGTTGGCTGGCTGGAAGAAGACAGAGGGTACTAGTTGATGGTAAAGGTTCATCTTGGCGTGCCGTTACTAGCGGTGTTCCGCAAGGATCTGTTTTGGGACCATTGCTGTTTGTCATTTTAAAAAATGACCTGGAGGAGGGGCTAGAAGGTTGCAGATGATACGAAAGTCGGAGGAGTTGTTGACAGTGAGGAAGGATGTGGCAGGTTACAGCAGGATATAGATAAGCTGCAGAACTGGGCAGAAAGGTGATTCACTTTGGTAAGAGTAACCAAAAGATGGGGTACTGGGCAAATGGTCGGATATTTGGTAGTGTGGATGAGCAGAGGGATCTTGGTGTCCACGTACACAGATCTTTGAAAGTTGCCACCCAGGTAAATAGAGCGGTGAAGAAGCATATGGCGTACTGGCTTTTATTGGTAGAGGAATTGAGTCCCGGAGTCCTGAGATCATGTTGCAGTTGTATAAGACTCTGGTGCAGCCGCACCTGGAGTATTGTGTGCAGTTTTGGTCGCCATACTATAGGAAGGATGTGGAGGCACTGGAACGGGTGCAGAGGAGGTTTACCAGGATGTTGCCTAGTATGGTGGGAAGATCGTATGAGGAAAGGCTGAGGCACTTGGGGTTGTTTTCATTGGAGAAAAGAAGGTTTAGGGGTGACTTGATAGAGGTGTACAAGATGATTAGGGATTTAGATAGGGTTGACCGTGAGAACCTTTTTTCCACGTATGGAGTCAGCTATTACGAGGGGGCATAGCTTTAAATTAAGGGGTGGTACGTATAGGACAGATGTTAGGGGTAGGTTCTTTACTCAGTGAGTCGTGAGTTCATGGAATGCCCTGCCAGTAGCAGTGGTGGACTCTCCCTCTTTATGGGCATTTAAGCGGGCATTGGATAGGCATATGGAGGATAGTGGGCTAGTGTAGGTTAGGTGGGCTTGGATCGGCGCAACATTGAGGGCCAAAGGGCCTGTACTGCGCTGTATTCTTCGAAGTTCTATGTTCTATAGATGACTGTCTCAGGATCTTTTCACAGCCAGTATTAACCTCTCTCCTCCCAGTACATGAACTAAGCTTTTGTCCTTTTTGAGCATGGTGAATTCCTGCAGACATTGGATACCGCACTATTGACCTACTGATGTCCCTCTCCGGTCGACATCGTAGATAACCCAGGTGAACTCGACACCTGAAATAGCGCTAGCCTTTAAGTATCTCAATAAATGCTTAATCTGGCTTCACTAATTATTCACAGTCGTTGCAGATTTATGTTCCTCAAAACGAGGGATATGCATGAGGTATTCTAACAGAACTGCATGGGGTTCTCCTGTATAGTAACCATCTGTTGTAAGGTGAATTCCCATCTGTTTATGAGCTTTGTCGGCTGCCCCTGTAATGCTCGAAAAGTCCATCCCAATTGTACTTTGTAATCTGTGTACTGTTTCCGTTCCTTATCCGGCTTGTATGCTGTTTAATTCCGCAGCAACACAGCAATTTACTCCGTCAACTGAACTAGCAATGAGGACGTCCTACTTTCTCATATTTAGCTTATGCTTCAGCGCACCCCTGCTTTAAAGCCAGTCACCCTTCTCCCTGTTGTACTGGATTCCCCAGCAGGAGACCATGATGGTCAGCATGTAATCCAAAAGATTGCCACTCCACCCCATGAACTCTTTGAAACTCAGTTAGAAAATCGAGACACACTTCTTGTCTCCTAGTTTTGGCTCTCAGATCACCAAATGCTAGCTGTCCACGCGATAAGCATATCTTTTGAAACCCTTGAAACAACTGCGCTAAAAGAAGGGAGTTCAGTGCAAACGTTTGCCCTTCCCAGAGCGGGTATACCTGCTGCCAAAAAGTCTGTTAAAATTGACAAAGACTCCAGATATGTGTTTGGAGTTGTACATAATTTTCAAACCCTGAGGAACCATAGAGGTTTTCTTACCTTTTCTGGAAGGCACTTGCAGCATGCCCTGTCCATTGACAACCTTTCACAGGCTATCATGCTCCCCTCCTCTATAGCTATGATAAAGTGTGCTGCCATACCACTCCTGATGACGCAATCACATGAATAAATGCTTGCGTTTACAAAGCAATGAGATAAGCAGCATTAAAAAAAAAACTGTGTGAGTACCACAAGCTCCCAAAATAGGGGAAGCCAAAAGGTTTTAGATCAAGTAGAGGGGATACAGGCAGCACAGTAATATACTCCACAAGTAGAGAAAGACTGCTGGATGCGCACAGGAGATAATGAATCCCTTTTAGGGTTATTTGTGCACGCTGACCGAAGGTACTTTTGCTTTGCGCCTACTTGCATGCTCAAGGGGTCTTCCAAGAAGGAAAATTAGGGGTGATACATTCAGTATGACAAACTTGGTGCACACCGGGCTTTGGATAACTAACATTCTGCGTGGCGTGGGCACGGGTATGGTCCTCTAGTCTTATGCTGACAACGTCGTCTTCACTTTCAACAATCTCATCTGCATGTCGAGCAGGACAGGCTCTACACACAGGGAATGCATCTGGCCAGACATGGGCAACTTTGATGTAATCCTCTCCCAATGTAAAGGGGCGCCTTTAGGGACCCGTTAACATGAACAGGACACTGTGCGGTGGCGTACAAGCATCTGATCCTGGCTGCGAACTGCGTCTCGAACACGAATGCCCACAGAGTCCCAAGCAGGTACTAATGATCGACCCTTATCTTCGTCAAGAGACTTGAAGGTGCTCAGCAGACCAGACCGTCGACAGTAGCAGTGGAATTTACCTAGTGTTTTGGGGTGTTTCGTGGGGAGAGAGGCACAAACCAAGAATTGGCAAAGGGAACGGTCCTTGTTCCCAGCGGTGCTGAAGGGTAGACGTTCTCGGTGGTGGAGTCTAATTGGAGTTGTGAGAAGGGTTTAAAGATGATGCATTTGATATGCAGATTCGTGGGTGGAGATAAAGAGGACTTTCTATTTATTACGTTTGGAGGCCGTTTAGAGTCGAGCAACATGGACTGGAGGTGGTGCGGGGGAGGCATTGTGGATGACAGATCCGGGAAAGCACGCTCTTCGAAACAGGTGGGCATCCGGGATACTTGGGAATGGAATGTCTCCTCATCCGAGTAGATGAGGCGGAGGTGGAGGAATCCGGAGAATGGGATGGAGTCCTTGGAGGATATTGGGTTGTGGATAGTTATAGTCCAGTTGTTAGTGAGGGTCTGTGGGTTTAGAATAAACATCCAACTGGAAACTGTCACTGGAGATGGAATGAAGAAGCCAAGAAACTCGAGGGAAGTGCGTGAGATGGATGAAGTGAATTTGAGGGCTGGGCCACAGTTGTAGGTGAATTCAATGCACTGCTTCCTGTAACGGTGGAAGAGTTGGACACAACGACTCTGCAGGTGCTGAGAAGGGAAGGTTCGACGTAGCCGACAAAGAGGCAGGTGTTCTGGGGCACATCTGAGTGCCCAAAGATGATGTCCTGGATTTGGACGAAATGGGAGGAGTAAAAGAAAAAACTATTAAAGATGACAACTGTTACAGCAATGTGGAGGTGATAATTGTTCTAGGGTCAAGATGGGCCTGTTGGATAGGAAGTCGCTGAGGGTTTGAAGGCCATCCTTGTGACATTTGGACCGTATAACGATTACATGTCCAACGTGAATTTAAAGCGTTGGGGCCAGGAAACTGGAAGATTTTGCAGCGACGGAGGTCCTGATTGGTCTCCCGGTTATGGTTGAGAGTGCCAGAACCAAGGATGAGAGAGGTGATTTGAGATAGGACGAGATGGGTTCGGTAGGGCAGGAGCATCTGGAAACGTTGAGTTGACTGGGTAGTTGGGCTATGGATCTTCAGGAACAGGTAGAAATGGTCACTGTGGTGTTCGGGGAGGATCAAATTGGAAGCAGTGGAGGTGAGATTACCGGAATGATGAAGTCACGGGCATTGGAGTGATGCTTGCCTTGTTGGCAATGGTTGGATCATGATGAAGAGGGAGTTAGGACATGGTATTGGAAAGCTAGCACTTGGCCTCTGAGACGCATTCTTCAGAGTATCACTGCGGCACTTTTATCCTCAGGTCTAATGTTGAAGCCGGGATTGGTGGAGAGAGAGTGGCGTGTTACATGTTTGAAAGGGGTGAGTTTGGAGTGGATGAGAGGGTTGAAGAAATCAAGGTGGCAGATTTCATGTTGGCAGTCAGTAGTTAACGCAAACACAAACTAAACTGAAATTCACTATGTAAAAACAAGGACTGCAGATGCTGTAAACCAGAGTCTAGATAGTCTAGCTTCCATCCCTGATGAAGGGCTTTTGCCCGAAACGTCGATTTTTGTGCACCTCGGATACTGCTTGACCTGCTGTGCTTTTCCAGCACCACTCTAATCTAAGCGGAAATGCATCTCAGCCAGTCCCACAAGGGTGGACCTGACCTCTCAGTCACTGTCCATTTCTATTCCCTTTCCATTCTCTTTCCGAAATGATCATCTTTGGTCTTCTTTGTTGTCAAAGTGATCAGACCGCAAATTGGAGCAAAAACTCCACACCTTCTGCATGGGCAGCCTGCAGTCTGGGGCAGACAACACTGAGTTTACAGTTTCAAATAATCTTTATTTCACTGCCCAATCACCCTTTCCAGCCCCACCTCAGTCATTCCATTCCATTTACGGAGTCTTCCTTCCAGACCCCAAATGTGTTCACGCCTCACATTAGCCAACCAGGCTGGATCCTCTCCTTCTATTCACCGATCTCTAATTCACCACTCCGCCCCGCTCTTCATCGACAGCCCTCCCCTACCTTGCTTTACTTACAGCTCCCCTCACGCAATCCCCCAGTCCTGAAGTAGGGTTATACACTAGGCGCTGACTTCTCCACCTCCTACTGGGCTGGCTTACTGTGTCCTTCCAGCTTCCTGCTTGTGTATAATAAGAAATCTAGCCACTTGTTGCAAAATACTTCATCCTCACTTTAGCATTGACTTTAATAGGACGCGCCAGCTGCAGAACCCGAACTGAGCAATACAGTGGTTTCCCCACTGCGCAGCCTGCTCCCAAGAATTTCAGTTTCGTCAAAGCAGCAATGATTGTCTGGATATGAACTCATCTTTTATATACATTGAAATCTCTCTCGCGTGCGTGCACACACACACACATACACACACTCTCTCTCTCTCTCTCTCTCTCTCTCTTTCTCTTTCTCTCTCTCTCTATCCTCTTGTTCCACTGCACCAGAGGGATAAATAGACCATCACTGATAACCCCACAACCCTGTTTCGCTCCATTTCCCATCTTGCACCTGTTTTCCACACGGCCGTCAGTGAAACAAATATCTGGATTAGTGGTGCTGGAAGAGCACAGCAGTTCAGGCAGCGTCCAAAGAATAGAACCTCTGATGCCAGTTCAGAAACAACAACACCCGCAGTGCCAACACCACTGTAACCGCCAAAAGCTTTACAATATGTGTGTTGTTGTAACAGGCAGTGTCTCGCTAAATTATGGACACCGAGTCGCAGGTGTTTGCATAATTTTTGATGTTACAATTTTCAAATTCTGGCTGCTCAAAAAAAACTGGGCCTGATCAATGATCAGGTCAACCAACACATGCCTTCTTTTTGGGGTTACTGAGGGGTGCAGGATCACTACTCAAAATGACCGGGCTGAGAATATGAATGTTGTGGACCATTGTAAGGGACAATCCCATCTCACATCAACCAGGAAAAGACTGTGACTGTTGGGGATCATGACTAAGGTCGTCACATTGAACTGCGTGGTTTAACTGAGGGATACGGAGTGGAGAAGTGCGTCTAAATAAGAAATATGCAGTTGTAATTGTGCACTGAACTCCAATTGCGATTCTAACTGAGAAACATGTACATGTGAACTGTGCACAAAGCTTTGACAACGCAGAACATACTACTGTAAAACGCAGGAACGGGCTCTTCGGCCCACAATGTTGTGCCGAAAATGACACTAAGTTGAGCTAATCGTTTCTGCTTGCCCCGGGCCCATGCATCATTCCTTGCATATTCATGCTTACCTAATTGTCTTTGAAATGCCCATATCAGACGTGCCTCCATCACCATTCCTACCGGGGCGTTCCATACCCTTGTTCCTCTCATCTCCTTTGAACTACCCCTCTCACAAATTAAGTGCATTAACACCGAGGTTTAGGCTTCTCAACTCTGAGGAAAAAGATACTGATTGTCAACCCTATCTATGCAATTCACATTGTTTTAGTCAGGTCTCCCCTCAGCCTTCTGCAGAGGCAAATAAAAATCATTTTTTCCCAGTCTGTCTTTAGATCTCATAATCTCTAATATGCAGACGGTATAATGATAAATCTCTTCTGCAACCCCTCCAATTCTGCGACATTCTTCCTGTAATGTGGCAATCTGAATTGTGCACAATACTCGAAGAATGGCCGAACCAAAGTCTTCTACGTTTGCAACATTACAGTCTGACTGTTGCACTCAATTCCCCGACTCTTATCTGATAGTATTAACATAATCAATCATGCTGGCTGGCTTTGAATTGTGAACTAATCATCACCTGTCACACTGGTTCACTACATTACACTTAACCTATCACATTACACAACCATGGTCTTCAGCATTAGTTCATCTGTCAGTGATGTGACTAGCTTATCAAAGCGCACTACCATTAGCTGTTACTCGAGCTCTGTAATATGATCCTGTGCATGCATTACAACACTAAGTTAACTACATACCAAGCAGAGTAACTTCAATGACACCTCCCCACACAGGTCTGCAGCTTATCTATGTTTCTCAATAAACTGCAACATCTTTTAGCACTATCCACAACTTCACCGACGTTAATGTCATCCGCAAATTTACTAATCCATCCTTCTACGTTCACATCCATGCCATTTATGAAAATGGCAAAAAGGAGTGGCCCCAAAACAGATCCTTGTGGTACACCAGTATAACTGATCTCCAGGAACTACTTTTCCCATTAGCTACAACCGTCTGTCTATTTTCAACGAGACAACTTCTGAGCCAACCGCTAAATCACCAACAATCACATGCTTCTGTATTTTTTCATTAGCCTACCATGGGATTTGATGTGCCTCAAAATATGTTAACCAATGAGGAAGACTTTTAGGAGTGGGATTGGTTACCATGACCTACTATGAAAGGCCTTACTGAAATCCATGTACACTACATCAACTGTGTTACCCTCATGCACCTACTTCTTCACAATCGCAAATAACTTAATGTGGTTTGTGCGAAACGATCTAACCTTCACAAAACTGTGTTTCCCATCCCTAATCAAGTTATTCCTCTCTGGATGACTATAAATTCTACGCTTATAAACTTTTCCAACACTTTGCCCAAAACCGAAGTAAGGCTCTCATGTCTATAATTACCAGGGTTGTCTCTACACCCCTCCTTGAACAAGGGGACAACATTTGCTGTCGTCAAGTCTTCTATCACTATTCCTGTAGACAATTACGGCATAAGGATCAAAGCCAAAAGCTCTAGAATCTCCTCCCTGGCTTCACAGAGAATCCGATGGTAAATCCCATCCGGGATTAGTGGATTTATGTATTTTCACACTTTCCGGAATTGCTAACATCTCTGCCTTTTGAACGTCAATCCCGTCTAGTCTAGTAGCCTGTACGTCATTATTCGCCTCAACAAAATTGTATTTATCCAATGTGAATACCGAAGAAAAAATTCACTTAGTACTTCCACTATTGTTACAAGTGGTACGAGATCCCATCAAAACCAGGTTCACTGTTCACTATCAAATTGAGAAATAAAAGTGTAGTCAGGTAAACTGGTAAAGATGCCACATAGAGAGAAAAAACTACATCAGTTATGTCATGTGAATAGGCTGAGACCTTATTATAATAGAGGGGAGGATCTGGAGAAACAGAAATCAGTTACTACCCAGCAGAGTGACGAATCAAATCCAGATATTGTGGAATATGATGTGCCTCAAAATATGTTGAACAATGAGGAAGACTTGTGGAGTGGGATAGGTTCGTAAGCTATCTGTCTAATCTTCAAAACAACAGGTCAAAAATTTGATCAGCAGAATGAGGGCATATACAGAAACAAGATGAGGAAGACTAATGCGGCAAACGTAGGGAATGCTGTTCCTATAAAACAACACCCTGAATGTCTTAATCCTTACAAAGCCAGACAAGTCCAGAAGAAAGTAAATGCAATGCTTAACAAAGATATCATCGAACTGAATCAGAGGGAGTGGAGTTCGCTGATCGTGTTCGTTCCCAAGCCTGACGAGACTCAACGATTTTGAGTGGACTATCGGAAGGTCAGCACTGTAAAAAAAATTGGTCTCATCCCCAATACCAAGATTGTATAGAGAAAGTTTAACACACCAGTTACATCATAAATTTGGACTTACAGCGTTGTTATTCGCAAGTGAAAGGAAAAATGAATCTTTGCGTTTGTAACTACAAATTGACTGTATGAATTCAAAGTGACGCCATTTGGAATGAATAACCCACCAGATGTGTCTGGGTTCACAAACGGTGCAGTCTATCTGGATGATGGAGAGATGGTTCGTGATTCCTGGACTCATCACATGGTTCAGTTGGAAGAACTATTCGAACGGTTAAGACAAGCAACACTGGTTATAAACTTCAAGACTACAGCTAAGGTAAGAGTTTTTTTCAAAATTACTTACCTGTAGCGGGCATCGGTGTTTTGTTTTCTCTCTCCTTCACAGAAAGAGCGGGAGCAGCAGAGGAAGTGACGGCAAGCAGAGGGGCAGCCGAGACCCGGAAGCAGTTAGTGTAAGCTTAGCTGGGTTAGTTTTTTCCCCCTTTAAAAGCGTGAAGGAGAGGAACCCGAGGCACTACACGGGTAGTGCCTCCCACCCGCCCTCCTCCTCTAACCTAATAATAACATCTGTTGTGGCAAGCAGGTAAGTGCTGAATTTTGCTTGTATTATTTAGACACAGTTTTTTTTTAAACAGTTAGCTTTAGAGGGATGGCAGTGAAGGCAGTGCAATGTTCCTCCTGCAACATGTATGAGGTGAGGGATGCCATCGACGTCCCTGCCGATTACACTTGCAGGAAGTGCACCCATCTCCAGCTCCTCCAAGACCGTGTTAGGGAACTGGAGCTGGAGTTGGATGAACTTCGGATCATTCGGGAGGCAGAGGGGGTCATAGATCAGAGTTATAGGGAAGTAGTAACTCCAAAGATGGCAGATAGATGGGTTACAGTGAGGGGGACTGGGAGGAAGCAGCCAGTGCAGGGACCTCCTGCGGCCATTCCCCTCAAGAACAAGTATACCGTTTTGGATACTTGTGGGGGGGATGACTTACCAGGGGTAAGTAACGGGGCTCAGGTCTCTGGCACGGAGCCTGTCCCCGTTACTCAGAAGGGAAGGGTGAAGAAGAGCAGAGCAGTAGTAATTGGGGACTCGATAGTTCGTGGCACAGATAGGCGGTTTTGTGGGAACGAGAGAGACTCACGTTTGGTATGTTGCCTCCCAGGTGCAAGGGTACGTGATGTCTCTGATCGTGTTTTCCGGGTCCTGGAGGGGGAGGGGGAGCAACCCGAAGTCGTGGTCCACATTGGCACCAACGACATAGGTAGGAGGAGTGCTGAGGATGTTAGACAGGCTTTCAGGGAGCTAGGTTGGAAGCTTGGAGTTAGAACAAACAGAGTTGTTGTCTCTGGTTTGTTACCCGTGCCACGTGATAGAGATTCGAGGAATAGGGAGAGAGAACAATTAAATGCGTGGCTTCAGGGATGGTGCAGGAGGGAGGGGTTCCAGTTTTTGGATAACTGGGGTTCTTTCTGGGGACGGTGGGACCTCTATAAACAGGATGGTCTACACCTGAACCTGAGGGGAACCAGTATCCTTGGGGGGAGGTTTGCTAGTGCTCTTGGGGGGGGTTTAAACTAACTCGGCAGGGGCATGGGAACCCAGATTGTAGCTTCAGGGTGCAGGGCCGGGAGTGTAGGGAGGTGAGGAACATGGCATCAATTTCCAAGGAGGGTGCCTGTAAACAGGGAAGTGGCTTGAAGTGTGTACACTTCAATGCAAGAAGTATACGAAATAAGGTAGGTGAACTTGCAGCGTTGGTTGGTACCTGGGACTTCGATGTTGTGGCTATTACGGAGACATGGCTAGAACAGGGACAGGATTGGCTGTTGCAGGTTCCGGGATTTAAATGTTTTAGTCGGGTCAGAGGTGGGGGTAAAAGAGGGGGAGGTGTGGCATTGCTTGTCAAAGATAGTATTACAGCGGTGGAAAGGACGATGGATGAGGACTTGCCATCTGAGGTAGTTTGGGCTGAGGTTAGGAATAGGAAAGGTGAGGTCACCCTGTTAGGAGTCTTTTACAGGCCTCCTAATAGTCCTAGAATCATTGAAGAAAGGATTGGGAAGGTGATTCAGGAGATGAGTGACAGTAATAGGGTGGTTGTTATGGGGGACTTTAACTTTCCTGATATTGATTGGGAAAGCTATAGCTCAAGTTCGTTAGATGGGTCAGTGTTTGTTCAATGTGTGCAGGAGAGTTTCCTGACACAATATGTAGACAGGCCAACAAGAGGTGAGGCCATACTGGATTTGGTTCTGGGTAACGAACCAGGCCAGGTGTTAGAATTAGAGGTAGGTGAGCACTTTGGGGATAGTGACCATAATTCGGTGATTTTTACACTCGTGATGGAGAGGGATAAGTGTGTACTACAGGGCAAGAATTATAGCTGGGGTAAGGGAAATTATGATGCGGTGAGGCATGACTTAGGATGTGTGGCTTGGAAAAGTAGACTCCAAGGCAAGAGTGTAAATGATATGTGGAACTTGTTCAAGGGGCAACTATTGAGTGTCCTTGATAATTATGTACCTGTCAGGCAGGAAGGAAAGGGTCGTGCGAGGGAGCCGTGGTTTAATAAGGAATTGGAATCCCTTGTTAAATGGAAGAGGGCGGCCTATCTCAAGATGAGACGTGAAGGTTCAATTGGGGCGATTGAGAGTTATAGGGTAGCCAGGAAGGACCTGAAGAGAGAGCTAAAAGCAGCAAGGAGGGGACATGAAAGGTCCTTAGTAGATAGGATTAGGGAAAACCCTAAGGCTTTCTATAGGTATGTTAGGAATAAAAGAATGACTAGGGTAGGAATAGGTCCAGTCAAGGATAGTAGGGGGAAGTTGCGTGTGGAGGCGGAAGAGATTGGGGAGACACTGAATGAATACTTTTCTTCAGTATTCATTCAGGAACAGGGCATTGTTGTCGATGAGAATACTGAGGCACAAATAAGTAGAATGGATGGCTTTGAGGTATGTAGAGAAGAGGTGTTGGAAATCCTGGAAAAGGTGAAAATAGATAAGTCCCCTGGGCCTGATGGCATTTATCCTAGGATTCTCTGGGAAGCAAGGGAGGAGATTGCAGAGCCATTGGCCTTGATTTTTATGTCCTCTTTGTCTACAGGAGTAGTCCCAGAAGACTGGAGGATAGCAAATGTGGTTCCCTTGTTCAAAAAGGGGAGTAGGGATAGCCCTAGTAACTATAGGCCGGTGAGTCTCACTTCTGTTGTGGGCAAAGTCTTAGAGAGAATTGTAAGGGATAGGATTTATGCACATCTGGATAGGAATAATGTGATCAAGGATAGTCGGCATGGTTTTGTGAAGGGCAAGTCGTGCCTCACAAACCTTATTGAATTCTTTGAAAAGGTGACGAAGGAGGTTGATGAGGGGAAAGCGGTAGATGTGGTATATATGGATTTTAGTAAGGCGTTTGATAAGGTTCCCCATGGTAGGCTACTGCAGAAAATACGGAGATATGGCATTGAGGGTGAGTTGGAGGTTTGGATTAGGAATTGGCTGGATGGAAGAAGACAGAGGGTAGTAGTTGATGGCAAAGTTTCTTCATGGAGTGCCGTCACTAGCGGTGTTCCGCAAGGATCTGTTTTGGGACCATTGCTGTTTGTCATTTTTATAAATGACCTGGAAGAGGGGTTAGAAGGTTGGGTGAGCAAGTTTGCGGATGATACGAAAGTCGGAGGAGTTGTTGACAGTGAGGAAGCATGTGGCAGGTTACAGCAGGATATAGAGAAGCTGCAGAGCTGGGCAGAAAGGTGGCAGATGGAATTCAATGTAGCTAAGTGCGAGGTGATTCACTTTGGGAAGAATAACAAAAAGATGGGGTACTGGGCTAATGGTCGGATACTTGGTAGTGTGGATGAGCAGAGGGATCTTGGTGTCCATGTACACAGATCTCTGAAAGTTGCCACCCAGGTAAATAGTGCGGTGAGGAAGGCATATGGCGTACTGGCTTTTATTGGTAGAGGAATTGAGTTCCGGAGTCCTGAGGTCATGATGCAGTTGTATAAGACTCTGGTACGGCCGCATCTGGAATATTGTGTGCAGTTTTGGTCGCCATACTATAGGAAGGATGTGGAGGCATTGGAACGGGTGCAGAGGAGGTTTACCAGGATGTTGCCTGGTATGGAAGGAAAATCGTATGAGGAAAGACTGAGGCACTTGGGGCTGTTTTCACTAGAGAAAAGAAGGTTTAGGGGTGACTTGATTGAGGTGTACAAGATGATTAGGGGGTTAGATAGGGTCGACAGTATGAACCTTTTCCCGCGTATTGAGTCGGGTATTACAAGGGGGCATAGCTTTAAATTAAGGGGGGGTAGATATAGGACTGATGTTAGGGGTAGGTTCTTCACTCAGCGAGTCGTTAGTTCATGGAATGCCCTGCCAGTAACAGTGGTGGACTCTCCCTCTTTATGGGCATTTAAGAGGGCATTGGATAGGTATATGGAGGATAGTGGGTTAGTGTAGTTTAGGTGGGCTTGGATCGGCGCAACATCGAGGGCCCAAGGGCCTGTACTGCGCTGTATTGTTCTATGTTCTATGTTCTATGTTCTATGTTCAACAAAGCAGCATTTTCGAAAGCAATGGAGACGCATTTGGGTCATAACATCGGTCGTGGAAGATTGACTACAAGCAACGCAAAGACAAAGGTCATCAAGGAACTTCCACGATCAAATTTGAAGAAACAGATACTTCAATTTGTGGGACTTAGTGGATTCTAGCGGTAATTTATTCCACACCTCAGCAGCATAGTGGCCTCATTAACAGATTTGCTGAAGACGAACACAAAAGTTCGGTGAACTGAACATTGCCAGGAGTCATTTGATAATTTTCAAGCAGTATTGAC